>NC_134887.1:19667089-19702089 GCF_041734735.1 Babylonia areolata
CCAGTTGAAATTGGTGGCGAATGTAATATCCCATGATAATCGCGAATTCACTTGTCGAATCTGTGATATCGCCCCTCAAGAAAAGGTACACGAAGTTATACAAGACTATGTAAGCAAGAATTTTTTTTTAACTGTCTGATAAAGTAATAGAATGCAACATCTTTACATATAATATATATTTCTTTTATAGGACATCACTTGCCTTTATCAATAAAATTAGACTGTCAAGAAACAAACAAACAAAAACAAAACAAACAAACAAACAAAACCCCCCACAAAAAACAGAACAAAAACCAAACAAGAAATACGTTTATCATTCCACTAATGATAATCACATGAGACTTTAAGACCGAGACAAATTACTGTGTGGTTATTTTGAGGCTTGTATTACAGTAAAAGCATCTCACATTGAACTGTCTCTGAAAGTGGTCATATCAATCCTTCACACCACACGAATAATCTGTTCTATAGAATGGCCAGAATGGAAGAACAGATTCGTTGTCTTTAATGTTACTCATGAGCACTGTGTTTCAGGGCCAGTAACTCCACCCTGACGTGTGAGCAAAGAAGAAGAAGAGGAGTGAAGGAAGAAGAAGAGCAGTGAAGGAAGAAGATGGCAACAGATGGCATGACTGACTATTCCATGTCGTGTGCTATATGTCTGGGGCCTTACCAGGACCCTAAGTTTCTTTCCTGTTTCCACACGTTCTGCCTTCAGTGCATCTCGGATGTAGCTTCCCGCCACCCCACTGCCATTTTTCCGTGTCCTACATGTCGCACACCTATCTCGTTACCTGCAGGTGGGGTGGCCTCCCTTAAGACCAATTTCTACATCACTTCCACCAGCACGCAGACTTCAGTCAGCGGCCCGGTCCCTGGCGATGAGTTCTGCAAGATCCACGGCAGAGGCAAGGCTCTGGAGTTCTACTGCACCAAGTGTGACCAAGCACTGTGCTTGAACTGCAAACTCACGGAGCATGAACGACATCCAACCGAAGACCTGCCAGTCGTCATAGCTCGAAAAAAGAAGAAACAGCTGAAAAGGGAAAGACGACGTCTGGAGAGTGCAGTCGGTGACATGCTGAAACAGATAGAGTACATTGAACAAGAGCAGGCCGCTGGACTGAGCAAGAAAGCAGCGTTGGAAAATGCTGTCAAGGACAGGCATGCCACGGCGATCGCTGCTGCCAATAAATGGAGGGATGAGGCCTTGGCTTCGTTGGAGTCGGTTGACGCGAATATCGGTGCCAGCATCAATCCAGTTCTGAAGCAGAAAAAGGAAGGTGCGGAGGAGCTGAAGAAACTGCAGGAAAAAATAGACCAGGCACTGAAAGCTGGAACTGACAGTGACATCCTGGCCGTTGCCAGGGAGGTGAGTACCGGGTGTGGCAACAAGCAGCGTGTCAGCAAGATGGCTTCAGCTGTCCAGCTGTCCATTATCAGGCCTGTGCTGTACTATGATGTCACTACAGACGACGTGGTCCAGAAGCTGAAGGGTTACATGGGCACGGTGAGCAAGGTGCACTTTGAAGGATTACCATCCAAGGCGGAAGAGGTGCTGGCCGGGCGGTCTGGGGCTGGTGATGACGCGGAAATCTATTCTCTGTGTCCTGACGGTGACGATAAGATTTTTGTGTCTTATGCCCGAGTTGGACTGGACGAGGCTGCTCCATCCGAACAGTTTAATCTTCAGGGTCAGCTTGTATCCACACTCCCAGACGCACCAGGTAAACTCTCTTTGAAGTACAGAAGTAAAGGCAACGTGATGTATTCAACAGTGAAAACACCAGGCTTTCACAAGACCTACAACAAGTCACAAACACAAAGACATTTCAGACTGAATAACGATCTCTCAGGAAGGGCCTTTGTCATCAGAGTTACCGTGATCTCCGAAGACCCATTTAAAATCAAAGAGTCACAGGAACTGAAGATCCAAGTGGGCCCGCATCACGCTTTTGACGCGGACTACAACGATCAGCTGTTCATCGTTGTGGAGGAAGGGAAGTCACCCGATTTCCAGCGCCAAGTTGGGCTGTACAGAAAACCATTGGAGGACCCCATCTTCACTTACACCCCACCCACCCTCCCCTTCCGACCCACAGATGTTGCATTCCACAAGATGCCGCACTCCGATTCCCAGGTTCTGCTAATTGCAGACGAAGCCAACGACAGTATCCACGTGGTCAGCGTGCAGGGGCAGCAACTCCACTTTGTGCGCCACTTGGCGGCAGGCAGTCCCTTGCTCATACAGCCCACAGCTCTCAACACGGACAGTGAAGGCCGTGTCTGGGTGGGCTGCAGAGGTGGCAAGGTGATCCTCATTCATCCGTCAACAGCTAGCTTGTCTGTTGATGATTTTGTCAATTGATCTCATGTCAATACATTTGTCGACGGGCGCAATAGCCGAGTGGTTAAAGCGTTGGACTTTCAATGTGAGGATCCCGGGTTCCAATCTCAGTAACGGCGCCTGGTGGGTAAAGGGTGGAGATTTTTCCGGTCGCCCAGACAAACATATATGCAGACCTGTTTGTGCCTGTGCATGTGCCCACTTCGTGTGTATACACATGCAGAAGATAAAATACGCCAACTCGTGTACATGCAAAGATGTATACGAGTGAACGTGGTAGTTAAGCCCACTAATGAAGAAGAAGAAGAAGAAGAAACATTTGTCGTGCGTGCAAAGATCAAGTTTGGAATAACACCAGAAGGAACAAATTCAGACACTCGCATGGCAACAGAACCAGGACGTCTTAAGGGACATTTCTGTTTCTGGGGACGAAGGATCAACAGCAGGGGAAGTCTGCAATAGTCGCAGACAGTGTGAAAAGAAAACGGCCCACACATTTTCACAACCAAAATGGACGTTTCGAGATACATAAATACATTGAAACAGCTCACCGCTCGATGGATCATGGACTACCACAGCACGTGTCTTTTTCTTCTTCTTCTTCTTCTTTTTTTTTTTTTTTTAACGTTGGACAAAAGAGAAACGTGCTAGTGTCTCGAAGAAAACACGTGTGTTTCTTTTAAAACCAGAAAAAAAGTGTACTGGTGTTTGGAAGAAAACTGAAACAAAAACTAGTAATTTGAAAGGGGAAAACGTGCCGGACTAATGCTGATCAGGATTTGCTGACGAGAGCCAATAGAAAAACTCTGTCCACTTCTTCTTCTCGTATGTACCAAACTAAACCATTGGAAGACATACAGACTTTTGTTGGGAGGGGAGGGAATGAAGGGGAATCGCTCCTCGCGAGACTTACCCCCACCCTGACAATACTTATCACTTGATATGACCATTTATACGACTTTGACAATTGTCTTATATTAATAATTAATTAAAAATAAAGCAGATCCCCACCTTTTTGATGAACCTTTTAAAACTTTTGGTTGAGTTGTTGTGTATTTTACATATGAGTCACTGTACATTTGGAAATACATAATCTTCCTTTTTTCTGTTACATTTTTCATTATCACAGTTTTTAACCCATGGCCCTGAGATTTTAAAATCTTTTTAAAATGACTCCAAATAAAGATATTTTATCGCCCCCTCCCCCATGGACGGCCAAAAAAATGTTTTTACATGTAACTTTTAATACATACATCATACATATATTTTCTTATTTACTTTTTTTTCTGTTTTTCCCGTTCTTTTTCATAGATAAGCTTCCAGAAATGTCCCACATGGCTTTAGCCGGGGGACGTAAAACAACATTCCTCATTGGAAGACATTAACACAAATCTAGACGACATCCTCTCGAACGATTCGGGGTGATCATAACCAGAGTCAGTATGATCAAAGATACGCGCCACTACTGTAAATAAATGGATATCTTGCCATGGTTGATTTGATGACTTCATTTCTCTTTGAATGTTAACACGGGGTCATGAATTGATATGTGTTACTGCTTGTGATAAGATATCCATATGTTCTGTCGGGCAATTTTTGTTTACAATTGTTTCTTTTTTTCGTTTATTCTGTGTATTTACGCATAACTAAAACACGTATATATATATATATGTATGTATGTACGTATGTACGTATGTATGTATATATGTATATACCTATATATATATATATATATATATATACATATATATCAGTATATATCTATACATATATCCTTTTTCAATTATTCATTTATTAAAGATTAAGAAAAAAAATAATTCATCATTAACAATACTCCCCCCTAGGGACAGGTAGGCGTGGTGGAGCGAGGGCCCAGGCGAGATGACAGTGTTGATTGATATCTTTCAGTGTGAATACCGTGTTCTCTGATAATGTCATAGCTCTGTTTGCGTTTTCAATGACTGCTGTTTAAAACATGCTCCGTACGAAGCAAAGATGATCAATGACACAATGGTAAACGACCAATGACATTATAATGAATGACTAAAACGGTGGTGGTGGTGGTGATTTTTATTTATTTATTTATTTTTTTTTTTTTTAAGCAGTAATGCTGTTTTCTGTGCAGCACCGCCTGAGATATTGTGTGACATGACAGTGTGTTCTGTGATGTGGCCATGCGTTACGTTTGTTGTCACTGAACTATGATGTATTTCACAACACACACACACACACACACACACACACACACACACACACACACAAACACACACACACACACACACACACACACACACACACACACACACACACACACACACACACACACAAATACACACACGCACACGCACGCACGCACAGAGTATCGAATATAAAAGTTATCAAAATCGCTTCATTGTTGATGCATCTGCTTTACTTTACATGTCATGCGACGTTTTTGCGGTGGTCTACTTGGTATCTTGCTTGTGAGAAAATTCTTTGTAATTCATATGGTTTAACGGGTTGCTTCGGGTTTCTCTATACAACGTCAGAAATGTGTGTGTGTGTGTGTGTGTGTGTGTGTTATTGATTCTCTCTGTTATTGACTCTTGAAACTTTCTTGTCAAAAGATAGTTACACTTTCGAACGCCGTTGTATCATTCACGTGCAATAAGTGCATGCTGCACGCAGGCCCGTTGTTTATCTGTTTGTCCAAATGACAAACACCCAAACCACCACCTTAGGTCCAGTGGAGGGGGTGGGTGGGTGGAAAAATCCCGGGGGGTGGGGTGGGGCTTGAACCAGTGGCTGCTGACTTCTTTGTCAGGGGAGTATCTGGCTGATGGGAACATTGTTTGTAATTCAGTTCTTCCCCGCTTCCATTGAAGGTTTTCCGCTTTTCTTTTCATGCGGAATGAAAATTAAACAGTATTTTGTGATTTAAAAATGTGAGTTTGTTTGTTTGTTTGTTTGTTTGTTTGTGTGTGTGTGTGTGTGTGTGTGTGTGTGTGTGTGTGTGTGTGTGTGTGTGTGATTGATTTGGTAGTGTGAGCTTCTGGACGATGTAGACATAAATCTTCAAAGAAAATCTTAAGTAAAGGATCAACCTCGAAAGCAACAATATGGACAAAAAAATATGTAAAAATTAAACTGAAGAGAGACTTTAAAAAAAAAGAATGAAAGAGAAAGCAAGACGCAGTAAGAGTTAGAAAAATAAAGGGCCACTGGTGTGATGAAGAAGAGGCCACTGGTGTGATGAAGAAGAGGCCACTGGTGTGATAAAGAAAGGGCCACTGGTGTGATAAAGAAGAGGCCACTGGTGTGATAAAGAAGAGGCCACTGGTGTGATAAAGAAAGGGCCACTGGTGTGATAAAGAAGAGGCCACTGGTGTGATAAAGAAGAGGCCACTGGTGTGATAAAGAAAGGGCCACTGGTGTGATAAAGAAGAGGCCACTGGTGTGATAAAGAAGAGGCCACTGGTGTGATAAAGAAAGGGCCACTGGTGTGATAAAGAAGAGGCCACTGGTGTGATAAAGAAGAGGCCACTGGTGTGATAAAGAAGAGGCCACTGGTGTGATAAAGAAGAGGCCACTGGTGTGATAAAGAAAGGGCCACTGGTGTGATAAAGAAGAGGCCACTGGTGTGATAAAGAAAAGGCCACTGGTGTGATAAAGAAGAGGCCACTGGTGTGATAAAGAAAGGGCCACTGGTGTGATAAAGAAAGGGCCACTGGTGTGATAAAGAAGAGGCCACTGGTGTGATAAAGAAAGGGCCACTGGTGTGATAAAGAAGAGGCCACTGGTGTGATAAAGAAAGGGCCACTGGTGTGATAAAGAAGAGGCCACTGGTGTGATAAAGAAGAGGCCACTGGTGTGATAAAGAAAGGGCCACTGGTGTGATAAAGAAAAGGCCACTGGTGTGATAAAGAAGAGGCCACTGGTGTGATAAAGAAGAGGCCACTGGTGTGATAAAGAAGAGGCCACTGGTGTGATAAAGAAAAGGCCACTGGTGTGATAAAGAAGAGGCCACTGGTGTATATGACATTAAAAAAAAATTGACAACGTCGATTCTGATGCTTGGCTGAAATAAAAATATTTCCTCAACTTCAGTCAGCTGTTTGTTTTTTGTTTTTTCTTGTACCATACGTCTTGTGTTTGTCAGGTTTTGTGATTGTTTCTGGGTGAAAACGGGGCACAGTCCATCTGCTCTGACATTATTGTATTGTATTGTATTGTATTGTATTGTATTACTCTTTTGTCACAACAAGTTTCTCTGTGTGAAATTCGTGCTGCTCTCCCCGGGTTGAGCACTTCGCTATAATGAGAGCACCCCCTCCCCCCCCCCCCCCCCCCTTCCCCCCTTTTTATTTTCTTTCTTTGCTGCCTGCAAGTTTATTTGTTTTCCTATCACAGTGGATTTTTTCTGCGGAATTTTGCCAGGGACAGCTCCTCTGTTGCCGTGGGTTCTTTTACGTGCGCTAAGTGCATGCTGCACACGGAACCTCAGTTTATCGTCTCATCCGAATGACTAGCGCCCAGACCACCACTCAGTGTTTAGTACTGGCGTGTGTGGGAATCGAACCAGTGAGCTCAGATTCTCTGGCTTCCTTGGCGGACGCGTTACCAGCAGGCCAACACTCGTACTCCACACTCTGTTCACTGTAGTTTTTGCGAATCTTGAATCCTCAGGCTTTGGAGCATCAGCTCACAACTTGTGAGTTGAGATGTTTCCGTCAAGCAGCAGGCCAAACCAGAAGGGACCGGGCCAAAAGCGACGACATCAGAAAGATGTTTCATTCCAGCTTCTGTTGATTGCGTTCCGTCTGCCTTGAGCACAAAATTACTGGCCAGATGAAGACACTGACTGTACTATCGCTTTCTATGATTCTACACACTGACTGTACTATCGCTTTCTGTGATTCTACACATTGACTGTACTATCGCTTTCTATGATTCTACACATTGACTGTACTATCGCTTTCTATGATTCTACACATTGACTGTACTATCGCTTTCTGTGATTCTACACATTGACTGTACTATCGCTTTCTATGATTCTACACACTGACTGTACTATCGCTTTCTATGATTCTACACACTATACTGTACTATCGCTTTCTATGATTCTACACACTATACTGTACTATCGCTTTCTATGATTCTACACACTGACTGTACTATCGCTTTCTATGATTCTACACACTATACTGTACTATCGCTTTCTATTATTCTACACATTGACTGTACTATCGCTTTCTATGATTCTACACATTGACTGTACTATCGCTTTCTATGATTCTACACACTGACTGTACTATCGCTTTCTATGATTCTACACACTGACTGTACTATCGCTTTCTATGATTCTTCACACTGACTGTACTATCGCTTTCTATGATTCTACACACTATACTGTACTATCGCTTTCTATGATTCTACACATTGACTGTACTATCGCTTTCTATGATTCTACACATTGACTGTACTATCGCTTTCTATGATTCTACACATTGACTGTACTATCGCTTTCTATGATTCTACACACTATACTGTACTATCGCTTTCTATGATTCTACACACTGACTGTACTATCGCTTTCTATGATTCTACACACTATACTGTACTATCGCTTTCTATGATTCTACACACTATACTGTACTATCGCTTTCTATGATTCTACACGCTATACTGCACTATCGCTTTCTATGATTCTACACATTGATTGTACTATCGCTTTCTATGATTCTACACACTATACTGTACTATCGCTTTCTATGATTCTACACACTATACTGTACTATCGCTTTCTATGATTCTACACATTGATTGTACTATCGCTTTCTATGATTCTACACACTATACTGTACTATCGCTTTCTATGATTCTACACACTATACTGTACTATCGCTTTCTATGATTCTACACATTGACTGTACTATCGCTTTCTATGATTCTACACATTGACTGTACTATCGCTTTCTATGATTCTACACACTGACTGTACTATCGCTTTCTATGATTCTACACACTATACTGTACTATCGCTTTCTATGATTCTACACACTATACTGTACTATCGCTTTCTATGATTCTACACACTGACTGTACTATCGCTTTCTATGATTCTACACACTATACTGTACTATCGCTTTCTATGATTCTACACATTGACTGTACTATCGCTTTCTGTGATTCTACACACTATACTGTACTATCGCTTTTTATGATTCTACACACTGACTGTACTATCGCTTTCTATGATTCTACACATTGACTGTACTATCGCTTTCTATGATTCTACACACTGACTGTACTATCGCTTTCTATGATTCTACACACTATACTGTACTATCGCTTTCTATGATTCTACACACTGACTGTACTATCGCTTTCTATGATTCTACACATTGACTGTACTATTGCTTTCTATGATTCTACACACTGGCTGTACTATCGCTTTCTATGATTCTACACACTATACTGTACTATCGCTTTCTATGATTCTACACACTGACTGTACTATTGCTTTCTATGATTCTACACACTATACTGTACTATCGCTTTCTATGATTCTACACACTGACTGTACTATCGCTTTCTATGATTCTACACACTGTACTGTACTATCGCTTTCTATGATTCTACACACTATACTGTACTATCGCTTTCTATGATTCTACACACTATACTGTACTATCGCTTTCTATGATTCTACACACTATACTGTACTATCGCTTTCTATGATTCTACACACTGACTGTACTATCGCTTTCTATGATTCTACACACTGACTGTACTATCGCTTTCTATGATTCTACACACTGACTGTACTATCGCTTTCTATGATTCTACACACTGACTGTACTATCGCTTTCTATGATTCTACACATTGACTGTACTATCGCTTTCTATGATTCTACACATTGACTGTACTATCGCTTTCTATGATTCTACACACTATACTGTACTATCGCTTTCTATGATTCTACACACTATACTGTACTATCGCTTTCTATGATTCTACACACTATACTGTACAGTCGCTTTCTATGATTCTACACACTATACTGTACTATCGCTTTCTATGATTCTACACACTATACTGTACAGTCGCTTTCTATGATTCTACACACTGACTGTACTATCGCTTTCTATGATTCTATACACTATGCTGTACTATCGCTTTCTATGATTCTACACACTATGCTGTACTATCGCTTTCTATGATTCTACACACTATGCTGTACTATCGCTTTCTATGATTCTACACACTATACTGTACTATCGCTTTCTATGATTCTACACACTATAGTGCTGATTCTACTCACACTGCCTCACCTTTCGGACCTTGCGTTTGTTTGAGTACTTTAGGGAGGAAGGTGGCAGAATGGTTAAGACGCTCAGCTGCCAATACAGAGAGTCCGTGAGGGTGTGGGTTCGAATCCCGCTCTCGCCCTTTCTCCTAAGTTTGACTGGAAAATCAAACTGAGCGTCTAGTCTTTCGGATGAGACGATAAACCGAGGTCCCGTGTGCAGCACGCACTTGGCGCACTGAAAAAGAACCCATGGCAACGAGAGTGTTGTCCTCTGGCGAAATTACGTAAAATGAAATCCACTTTCATAGGTACACAAATATGAAAGCATGCACTCAAGGCCTGACTAAGCGCGTTGGGTTATGCTGCTGGTCAGGCATCTGCTCAACAGATGTGGTGTAGCGTGTATGGATTTGTCCGAACGCAGTGACGCCTCCTTGAGAAAGTGAAACTGAAACTGAAACTTGAGTACTTCTTCTAGCACGCTCCCTCACTACTGCTATGTGATGAGACAACTGAAGGAGTGATAACGACAATGATGCTGCCTTACCTGTGTCACTGATCTCTATCTCTCCGGCACTATCATCACATTATAATCAAATAGATTATACATGATGTATGGTGGGCGCAGTACCCGAGTGGTTAAAGCGTTGGACTTTCAGTCTGAGGGTCCCGGGATCGAATCTCGGTAACGACGCCTGCCTGGTGGGTAAAGGGTGGAGATTTTTTCCGATCTCCCAGGTAAACGTATGTGCAGACCTGCTAGTACCTGAACCCCCTTTGTGTGTATACGCAAGCAGAAGGTCAAATACGCACGTTCAAAATCCTGTAATCCATGTCAGCGTTCGGTTGGTTATGGAAACAAGAACATACTCAACATGCACCCCCCACCCCACCCCCACCGAAAACGGAGTATGGCTGCCAACATGGCGGGGTAAATAAAGAAAACGGTCATACACGTGAAATGTTACATGTCTGTCTGAGTGAATGTGTGCGTGCCTGAAATCTGATCGAATGACACAGGAAACGAATGATGAGCGCCCAATGGCAGCCGTCAGTCGGCTCTACCCAGGTAGGCATCCTGTATATATATATATATATATATATATATATATATATATATATATATATATATATATATGTGTGTGTGTGTGTGTGTGTGTGTGTTTCATTCTTCCTTCTTCTATAGCCGACTATGAAGGGTGTATTTCGAATAAGGAGATACCGCCACGAAACATATTGTCGACAAAGAAATGCAAATTTGGAATAAGTATAGAAATACGACAACGAAACGGACATATTGTCGATAAAGAAATGCAAAATTGGAATAAGTATAGAAATACGACAACGAAACTGACATATTGTCGATAAAGAAATGCAAAATTGGAATAAGTATAGAAATACGACAACGAAACTGACATATTGTCGACAAAGAAATGCAAAATTGAAATAAGTATAGAAATACGACAACGAAACTGACATATTGTCGATAAAGAAATGCAAAATTGGAATCAGTATAGAAATACGACAACGAAACTGACATATTGTCGACAAAGAAATGCAAAATTGGAATCAGTATAGAAATACAACGAAACTGACATATTGTCGACAAAGAAATGCAAAATTGGAATCAGTATAGAAATACGACAACGAAACTGACATATTGTCGACAAAGAAACTGCTAAATCAGAATAAGAATGAAATACAACAACGATATAGACTGCTGACAAAGAACGGCAAAGGGTAATTAACAAATGATGATACATAATTGGTCATTGCACTTAACTGCTTTGGGATCAGAGCAAAAATTAATGTGTGGACAGCACGAGTGGTCAGCTGAGCTGGGCAGTGCATAGCCTGAAT
Source organism: Babylonia areolata (assembly GCF_041734735.1). NCBI lineage: Eukaryota > Metazoa > Mollusca > Gastropoda > Neogastropoda > Buccinidae > Babylonia > Babylonia areolata. Next base: position 19,678,589 of record NC_134887.1, read on the forward strand.
ATTGTAAGGTAATTGAGCACTGATATAACGGAAGTATTGAGTAGTCGTAGTTATCGTCGTCTTCTAATTGTAGTCGTCGTCGTCGTCTTCGTCGTCGTCGTCATCGTCTTTGTTGTAGTAGTAGTCTTCGGAGTAGTAGTAGTCTTCGGAGTAGTAGTCATTGTCATCGTCGTCGTAGTAGTCGTCGTCTTCGTAGTAGTAGTCGTCCTCTTCGTAGCAGTAGTCATTGTAATCGTAGTAGTAGTACTAGTCGTCGTCTTCGTAGGAGTTGTAGTAGAAGCAGTAGTAGTCGTCGTCTTCGTAGTAACAGTAGTCGTCTTTGTAATAGTAGTCATTATCATCGTCGTAGTAGTGGTAGTCGTCTTCGTAGTAGTAGTAGAAGTAGTCATCGTCTTCATAGTAGAAGTCGTCGTCGTCGTCGTCGTCTTCGTCGTAGTAGTAGTAGTAGTAGTCATCGTCTTCATAGTAGAAGTCGTCGTCTTCGTAGTAGTAGTAGTAGTAGTAGTAGTCATCGTCTTCATAGTAGAAGTCGTCGTCGTCTTCTTCGTAGTAGTAGTAGTAGTAGTAGTAGTAGTCATCGTCTTCATAGTAGAAGTCGTCGTCTTCGTAGTAGTAGTAGTAGTAGTCATCTTTGTGAAAGTAGTCATTGTCATCGTCGCAGTGGTGGTCGTCGTCTTCGTAGTAGTAGCAGTAGTAGTAGAAGTAGTAGTAGTCGTCGTCTTCGTAGTAGTAGTAGTAGCATTAGTCGTCTTCGTAGCAGAAGTCGTCATATTCGTAGTTGTCGTTTTCGTAGTAGTAGTAGCAGTAGTGGTAGAAGTAGTAGTAGTAGTAGCAGCAGCAGCAGTAGTAGAAGTAGTAGTCGTCGTCGTCTTCGTAGTAGTAGTAGTTGTCTTCGTAGTAGTAGTAGTGGCAGTAGTGGTAGAAGTAGTAGTAGTAGTCGTCTTCGTAGTAGAAGTCGTCGTCCTCGTAATAGTCGTCGTCGTAGTAGTAGTAGCAGCAGCGCAGTAGTAGTAGAAGTAGTCGTCGTCCTCTTCATCGTAGTAGTAGTAGTCGTCGTCTTTGTAGTAGTAGTCATTGTCATCGTCGCAGTGGTGGTCGTCGTCTTCGTAGTAGTAGTAGCAGCAGTAGTAGAAGTGGTAGTCGTCGTCGTCTTCGTAGTAGAAGTCGTCGTCTACGTAGTAGTAGTAGTCTTCGTCGTCGTAGTAGTAATTGTTATTTTAGTAGTAGTAGTCGTCGTCTTCGTAGTTGTAGTCGTCTTCGTAGTAGTGGTAGAAGCAGTAGTAGTAGTAGTCGTCGTCTTCATAGTAGAAGTCGTCGTCTTCGTAGTAGACGTCGTCGTCGTCGTCGTAGTAGTAGTAGTCGTCTTCGTAGTAGACGTCGTCGTCGTCGTCGTAGTAGTAGTAGTCGTCTTCGTAGTAGTAGTCATTGTCATCGTCGTAGTAGTAGTTGTCGTCTTTGTAGTAGAAATCGTCGTCTTCGTAGCAGCAGCAGCAGCTGTAGTAGTAGTAGTCTTCGTAGTAGTAGTGGTAGTAGTAGTGGTAGTAGTAGTAGTAGTTGTCATCGTAATAGAAGTCGTCGTTGTCGTCGTATTTGTAGTAGTAGTCAGTGTCATCGTCGTAGCAGTAGTCGTCGTCTTCGTAGTAGTAGTAGTAGCAGAAGTAGTCGTCTTCGTAGTAGTAATTGTCATCGTCGTCGTCGTAGAAGTAGCAGAAGTAGTAGCAGTCGTCGTCGTCTTCGTAGTGGTAGTAGTAGTCATCTTCGCAGTACTATTTTTGTCGTCTTTGTAGTAGTAGTAGTAGTAGTAGTAGTAGTCGTGATCGTCGTAGTTGTGGATGAAGTAGCAGTAGCAATAGTGGTAGGAGTAGTAGTAGTAATCTCTGAGAGAGAGACAGACAGACAGACAGACAGATTACGATCACAGAGAGAGAGAGAGAGACAGAGACAGAGACACAGAGAGAGAGAGAGACAGATGCCTTCGAGAAACTGGGAGCCATTGCATTTATCTCTGAGGGAGATAACCATTACAAATTTGTTCTGTCTTGCCTGACTCGAGTTTCGTCCCTTGTGGACAAGAGAGAGAGAGAGAGAGAGAGAGAGAGAGAGAGAGAGAGAGAGAGACTTGACGCTTTGACGCTTTGATGTTTTACTGTCATTGACTGTACAGTCCTTGTGACAGGGGGGAACAATACATTATCAGGAAACATAAGATCAAACAAAGAAACATAATATAAATCAACATTCTTATCACACATACAAATAATGTATATACCGAAAATGGGATAAACATAAATCAACTGATCACTTCGGTCAGCTCGACCATCCAAAATGAATAAATATTTTTGTATACACATGCACACAATCATGTGTATCTATCAAATTATCAAATAATATGTCCTATAATACTTTTTGTTTCCATAAATGAATAAATGAATTTTGCTTTACTCATATTTGTACCTCTAAACTTCTGTTTATCATTTTCTTTCGAAAATCCCATGCTTCTGAAATATATTTAGCAAATGATTTTATGATGTCTTCATCATTCGATCTGAGCAGCATTGTCATATCTTCTCTTCTTACTACATCCTTTTCAAAAAGAATACATTTTTTACGAATAAAATCATAAGATTTGCACTGAAACACAAAACGGTTTTCATCATCAGTAGCTGAGTTACATATTGGACAGGGAGACTGTGTTACTGTGCCAGTTTCAAACCATCTTTTATTGGCATTAAAGCCAAGTGTTCTTAGTCTAAATTTGGCTGGGTTTGTTCTGTGCCACCTGTTTGATATTATCATAATAAATTTTTCTGTTTGGAATATATTTTTAAATGAAAAGAACCAAGTACATTTTTCTTTGCATTCCATTTGTGCATGCCAGTTTTGTTTGTATGATGCAATCAGTCTATCTTTAAGTTCAGAAATAAATCCATTTTCATACCCTACGCCCTGACACAACCACACAATTCCAAATCCATTTTCTATTAATGCCTTCTTAACAAAGTATGCCCAGTTTTGCTTCCCTGCTTCTTCTTGTACCAACATCATTTCATAGGCTTGTCTACATAGCCTTGATACTGGTAAACGTGTTACCTTAATCCAATATTTAATATATTTTACAAATGTTCTTAAATGTAGTGGGTATCTGCCTGTCTCCCCGTATAGAATCTTATTTGATGAATGAAGTGGAACACCAAGGAAACGCTTAATAGCAAATGTGTGTACTTTTTCTATATCCTTATTGTTGTTAAGACCCCAAACTTCTGCCCCGTAAGTCAGCATAGGCTCAATCTGCATATCAAATAATTTCCAAAATATACAAAGATCAATGCAATTTAACTTTCTAAGCGATCTGATTATTTCTATGACACCCTTCTTCCCTTTTCTATATGATTCCTCCCAAACATGCTTCAAACTTAGTTTCGTTGTAAAATAAAGTCCTGAATATTTGTAAGAGTTTGTTACCTTTACATCTACATTTCCATAAAACCATTTTTCATGAGCAGAAAGATGCCCTCCCATTCGGAATACCATTACATTTGTTTTATCTAGATTAACTGACAGGCACAATCGATCAGCTTCCTTTTTTAACACATTTAGTTGATTTTGTAATCCAGTGACAGTATCTGATAGAAGAATAACATCATCTGCAAATAATAATAGAAAAATTTCTGTTGCTCCTGGGATCATTTGAATGCCATGTTTACCCTTCTGTGACAGTTCCACTGCTAATTCGTTTATAAAAAATGAAAACATCAGGGGACAAAGCAGACAACCTTGTTTTACTCCACGTGGGCATGACAGAGAGAGAGAGAGAGAGAGAGAGAGAGAGAGAGAGAGAGAGAGAGAGAGAGAGAGAGAGATTCAGATTCAGATTCAGATGTTTATTCAGATAAAGGCCTTGGCCCCAAACTGAAGGGGCTAATACAAAGGAACATACTACATAATTTTCATCAACAAAGGTAACAGTTAACTGACAGACATAAGGTCTGCAAACGAATATGAATTCTCTCCATACGAACGGCGAAAGAGACGACGTTAACAGCGTTTCACCCCAATTACCATCATCAAAATATTGCAAGCGGAAGGCTCTTATACTGAAGAGGTAAATGTTGACAAAGATACCACAATTCTGACGACAGAAGCTAAAGGTTGGGTCAATCAGACACCCACTGGACATCCGAGGGGTCTGTGTAGAGGAGAAGAGAGGACTGGCCGTACTGAGTGAGTTAAGAGACTGCAGTGCGTAGCCTCTTGCTTGCTTCATAGATAAACATAGCTAAATTAAAAAGAACGGACGAGAGAGCGAGAGAGAGAGAGAGAGAGAGAGTCAGACAGACAGAGATGTGTGTGTGTGTGTGTGTGTGTGTGTGTGTGTGTGTGTGTGTGTGTGTGTGTGTGTGAGTGTGAGTTATACACATAAAAGGTCAGTAGATGAGTGGACTGGAAAGGAGACAGAAGATGAGTAAGAGCCACAAAGAAAGCACACACACACACACACACACACACACACACACACACACACACACACACACACACACACACGCCGCGCGACCTTCAGTGCCGTGGTTTTGATGCTAGTCATTCGCGGCTGCAATGAGATGATAAACCGAGGTCCCACGGTGTGTAGCATGCACTTAGCGCACGTAAAAGAACCCACGACAGTACGATAGTTGGCCCCCAGTGGCAACTGAAATTCTGTAGCAGAAAATCCACTTTGATAACTGAGTGAAAAAAAAAAACAGCGTTGCAAACACTAGAAAAAAAAGAAGAAGAAAAGTGGCGCTGCACTGTGGCTCGAGGTGAGCAGTCCGAATTTTTCACAGACCAATACGTAAAGACAAAAACAAAACAAACCAAAGCGAAACAGCAATAATTATTTTTCAACACATTTATCCTGGTGGAAGTATCTGATAGGAGTAGGCCCACGAAAACCCTACACCGGTGTTTTGAGCGCGTCTGAAATATCTAGGTCACTCACGCGGCTCTGAAGGTTGCGCAGCGCTGTGTACTGAGGAAGGTTTGGAGTTTTTGTGTGGCCTCCTCGTGTCGTTGGCAGTGCGAAACGGAAAATAAAGATTTGGCGTGGGTTCCAAGAGCTACAGCAGCACCATGGTATGTGTTTGTCTGTGTTTCTCTATCTCTCTACGTGTTCTGTCTCTCTCTCTTTCTCTCTCTCGGTCTCTGTCTCCTTCTGTCTGTCTCCCTGTGCTCTCCGTGCTTCTCTGTCTCTCTCTCTCTGTGTCTCTCTCTGTCTCTCTCTCTCTCTCTCTCTCTCTCTCTCTCTCTCTCTCTCTCTCTCTCTCTCTCTCGACCTGTGCAGAATGTCTGTGCAGAAGTGCAGGCCTATTATTCAGGCTGGGTTGTATGAGCGATCTCAGCTGGTTAGCAAAGCGAAGTTTGCTTAACTTTGAGAGCGTTCCTAAATCTTCGTTGTTTTATAGGCTGAGGAACATTTTTAACGGCTATGCAAACTTAGTGCTGCAAAGATGGCTCATTCATCTTTCCTATTTGTTTGTTTGTTTGTGTATGTGTGTGTGTGTGTGTGTGTGTGCGCGCGCGCGCGTGCGTGCGTGCGTGCGTGAATGTGTGTGCAGTGTCTGTGTGTGTGTGTGTCTGTGTGCGTGTGTCTGTGTGTTTCCTTTCCGTTGATTTTACACTCACTTGAAACCTGTTTAGGTATAAACTGACATGTAGGCCTAGATTTAAAAAAAAAAAAAAAAAAAAAAAAATATATATATATATATATATATAACACGTGAAATATTGATGAAGATAAAAAAAAAAGTTGACAGTAACGTTGTACTGCTAGACATGGTGACAGTGACGACGACGACGATGATGATGATAACGATAAGTAATAATGATGATGACGATGATTTATGATGACCAGTCGCAACAACCCCACGGCGGCACTCAAGACAACGGTGAAGAGAACAACGACCCGGTGACCGCCGCCAAAGACGACAACGACGCCGCGGCCGCCAACGACCCCGATGGACCGATCATGCCGGTGGTGGAGGTGGAGGGGATCCTCCTGCCCAAGATGTTCCAGACCAGCCGCCCCTTGACGGAGCACGTGCAGCTCGTCAGAGGCCTGGAGATGCGCGAGGATGACGTCATCATCTTGTCCAATGCCAAGGCGGGTGGGTGGGTGTGTGGGTGGCTCCTCATTCCTTTGTTGTTGTTTTTGTTGTTTTGTGTTTCCCCACCTGCTTCTTCTTTGATTTGATTTGATATGGATGCTGGATACAGCGCCTATCCTAGGTGGAAGACCAAGCTCTAAACGCTTTACGAACACACATAGGGTAAAAATGCACTACCTGGGTAGAGCTGACTGACGGCTGCCATTTGGGCGTTCATCATTCGTTTTCTGAGTCATTCAGTCATATTTCATGCGCGCGCGCGCGCATACACACACACACACACACACACACACACACACACACACACACACACTCAGACAGACATGTAACATTTTACGTACTTTGTTTATGTACCCCCCCGCCCATGCAGGTAGCCATACTCCGTTTTCGGGGGTGTGCATGCTGGGTATGTACATGTCTTTCTTGACTTGCCTTTCTTGTCTTGTCTTTCATGTCTTTCTTGTCTGTCTTGTCTTGTATTGTCTTTCTCGTCTTTTCTGACCTGGTCTTGTCTCTCTCCAGGCACTCACTGGGTTTGGGAGATAGCGAGCATGCTACTGTCAGGAAAGGCGGAGTACGAGAAACGGATTAAACAGAGTGTGATGATCGAAGCCCAGCCCATCGAAAGCATCCAGTCGCTGCCCTCGCCCAGGGTCCTTAACTCTCACCTGCCCTTCCGGCTTCTGCCCCGCCAGATCCTTGAGAAGAGGGTCAAGGTCATCCACGCGTACCGCAATGTCAAGGATGTCTTGGTGTCCACGTACTTCCACTACCGACAGATTCCGGGGGCTGGGAACTTGACCTTGGAGAGTCTGGAGAAAGCGTTCTTTTCCGAGAAGGGTGAGTGAGTTCTGTGTGGTGTCCCTGACGTGGACATACGATGGTTGTATCCATGTGACTCTGTTATTGTTGCTGCTTCTCCTTCACAAGCGAAGATGAGCATGAGATTCGCTCTAGGTGGGTACGCAGAATTTCATAAGTCCAGTCCGGGCTCTGAAGTCTCTGTGGTAATACAGGGATGGATGTAGCTGGTGCTGTGCAGGTGGAGGTGGACTTAGTGCTTTCTCCCTGCGTTGCTGGCGTTGCCGGTAATCTACTCCTCCTTTGACGGGCGCAGTAACCGAGTGGTTGAAGCATTGGACTTTCAATCTGAGGGTCCCAGGTTCGAATCTCGGTGACGGCGCTTGACATTTTTCCGATCTCCCAGATCAACATATGCGCAGAGCTGCTGGTGCCTGAACCCCCTTTGTGTGTATACGTACGCAGAAAACCAAATACGCACGTTAAAGATTCTGTTATCCATGTCAGCGGTCGGTGGGTTATGGAAACAGGAACATACCCAGCATGCACACCCCCGAAAACGAAGTATGGCTGCCTTCACGGCGGGGGTAAAGAAACAAAATGGTCATACACGTAAAATGTTACGTGTCCGTATATGTGTGCGTGACAGAGGCCTTATTGAATGACACTGGAAACGAATGATGAGCGCCCTATGGCAGCTGTCAGTTGGCTCTACCCAGGTAGGCAGCCTGTTGTGCAAATGACCCTGTGTTTGTAAAGCACTTGGAGCTTGGTCTTCGACGGAGAATAGGCGCTATATATTCATCCATATCACCAGCATAAGCTGTTGACGATTACAGTGAAGGGCTGTTACCTCACAGATATAAGACTGAGCTTACAGGTGAGGATATAGCTGTATTTGGACTTCAACCTTTTACAGTAGCGTTGCATTTGTTAAGAAGAAATCAGTTGAACCACTTAAAGAATATACCTAAAAAGTAACAATTGCACTGATGATCTATGCCACACTGGTCTTATAGTTTGACAGCCAAGGAACAAGGCCCTGTTCTTTCTCTCTTTATTTTCATTTGTTTGTTTGATTGTTTTCCTTTCATATTCTGCATTATTCAATGAGCCGTTTTGCCTTCCAATGCGACGTTTATTTCTTATTGTTGATGACCTTGCCATCTGGACCAAAGCAGAGCAAGTCACCACTGCCACCGTCAGGATGCAAGAGGCTCTGAACCACATCTCAGACTGGGCAAGAGGCTCTGAACCACATCTCAGACTGGGCAAGAGAGTGGCTGGTCATCATCAACAGGACCAAGACAGAAGCCACCTGCTTCTCCCTCTCACCCAAGAGAGAAAAACTTCACCCTAGACATCGACAGTCAGGAAATCTCCCAGCAAGGCACCCCAACCTACCTAGGAGTGAAGCTGGACAGAAAGCTCACCTGGACCCCTCAGATTAGCTCCATGCACAGCAGAAACCTCAGGAAATGGCCCTGATGAAGAAGCTGGCAGGAACAAAATGGGGGGGCCAACACAAAAATACTAAAAAGAGTGAATACCGCAACAGTCAGACCCCCATTGGAATATGCCGCCAATGCCTGGTCAACTGCTGCTAAGACCAACCTCGACAGCCTGACCAAGACACAGAATGCTAGCCTCAGACTCATCACAGGCGGCATGAAAACCACTCCAGTGTCAGCAATGGAGAAAACAGCCGGCCTCCTTTCACTAGAAGAAAGGAGACAAGAAAAACTCCTGAGGCAAAATGAAAACCTGAAGAGACTCCCTTCACACCCCATTCTCCCCAAACTGAAAGCCCCCACAAAGAACCGACTGAAGCGACAGAGCCCAAACCACCTCATCAAGGCCCTTGAGAGGAAACACCACCATCCTCTGTCGACAACGAACCAGCCAAATGAATCCCTCCAAGACTATGAGGACTGGCAGGCAGACACCCCAGCCATCATGCTCAACATCCCAGGTGTCTAGAGCAAGGAGTACCATATAGCAGCTGAACTGAAGTCGCTGACTCTGGAAGCACTAAGCACCAAATACCCTCCCGATACCTGGGCAAGAGCATACACAGATGGGTCTGCTGAAGAGGTGGTGAAGAATGGAGGAAGTGGGGTGTATATTGGATTCCCTGACGGCAAAACCATCAGCAAGTCAGTGGCTATAAGCACCCTGTCCACCAACTTCCGTGCTGAGGCCTGTGCCCCGCTATTCGCAGCCCAGACTTTCAGCCAGAAAGACACACTACCCACCAACACAGTGTTCCTGACTGACTGCAAGTCTATCCTGCAGAGTCTCCAGGCGCCAGGAGGAGAGCAGATCTTAAGAGACATCAGGCAAGAACTGAATCTCCTCAAACAGAGAACTGCTGTGGTGCTGCAGTGGATGATCCCCTCACACTGTGGCACAGGGGGCAATGAAGAGACAGACCGCCTATCCAAGGCAGGCAGCAGATTAGAGCAGCCAGCCCACCCAGTGTCCTACAGCGAGGCAAAGACGATAGGTTCAGAAAAGCATGGCGCCAACGTCTGGACATCGGGACGGAAGACGAAAAGGACGGCAACCATGAGCTGGACAGAGCGCCACAGGTCACAATCTTCCGACTGCGAACGGGACACTGTCAGCTCCTCTCCCACCTCTAATGTCTGAAGATATCACAAACTGACCAGTGCCCTTGTGGCACAGGCCCACAGACCCCCTCCCATATCCTGCAGTCCTGCCCCACCTTCGACGCTCTGAGACGCCAGGCATGGCCCAGCCTGGTGGAACTCCAAGAGAAACTGTGGGGACCGGTGGGGTCCCTGCGACGGACCGCGGACTTTGCTGTCCTGACTGGACTGAAAGTCTAACGTGGCTAAGGAACGCGGAAGAAGAAGAAGAATATTGAGGGAATATTTTGGTACCCATGTTGTTGAATTTTTCCTCTTCTTCTGCAGTACCTTTCGGGAATTACTTCACTTTCCTGAAGCAAGTTGACAAGTACGTGAAGAACAACCCAGACTTGCCTTTCTTCAACATTGCTTTTGAGGACTTGAAAGAGGTACTTATCTGTCACTCTCTCTGTGTGTGTCTCTCTCTCGTTCAGTCTGACTCTCTCTCTCTCTCTCTCTCTCTCTCTCTCACCCTCTCCCTCACACACACACACACACACACACACACACACACACAAATACACACACACATACGCTCGCACGCACGCACGCACGCACGCACGCACGCACACACACACACACACAGAGTCAAACCTCATATGATTTAGTCATGTATATCAAAGACTCCTCATGAAAAGGGGAGGAAACTCATTTTACAGATATCATCATAACTGTCAGTGTGGTGTGGTGGCTAAGTGGAATCGAGAGAATCTGATCCCACCGGTTCCAATCCCACACTCACCAGTATTTCATCCCTCATCACTTGTATACATCTTGAGCGGTGGTCTGGACGCCAGTCATTCGGGTGAGCCGATAAACCGTTGTCCCGTGTGCAACACGCACACAGTGCACGTGAAAGAACCCGCTGCAACAAAAGGTTTGTTCCTGGTAAAATTGTGCAGAAAAATCCACTTTGATAGGAAACACATACACTTGCAGGCAGAACAAATGGATGGCGCTCTCACTGTAGCGGCACGCTCTCCCTGGAGAGAGCAATGCGAATTTTACACAGAGACATCTGTGTTAGTTATACAAATACAAAATACAAATATTCAACTGCTTTCGCGGCTATACGTGGAGTGATGGCCTAGAGGAAGCGAGAGAATCTGAGCGCGCTGGTTCGAATCACACCGATATTTTCTCCCCTTCCACTAGACCTTGAGTGGTGGTCTGGGCGCTAGTCATTTGGATGAGACGATAAACCGAGGTCCCGTGTGCAGCATGCACTTAGCGCACGTAAAAGAACCCACGGCAACAAAAGGTTTGTTTCTGGCAAAATTCTGAAGAAAAATCCACTTGGATAGGAAAAACAAATAAAACTGCACGCAGAAAAAAATACAAAAAAATGGGTGGCGCTATAGTGTAGCGACGCGCTCTTCCTTGGGAGAGCAGCCCGAATTTCACACAGAGAAATCTGTTGTGATAAAAGAAATAAAAATACAAATAATTACAAATAAACTAAAGAAACTAGAACAATACTGTCTCTCTTTGCTTAACTCACTCAGTACGGCCAGTCCTCTCTTCTCCTCTACACAGACCCCTCGAATGTCCAGTGGGTGTCTGAATGACCCAAGCTTTAGCTTCCGTCGTCAGAATTGTGGTATTCTTTGTCAACATTCACCTCTTCAGTATAAGAGCCTTCCGCTTGCAATATTTTGATGATGGTAATTGGGGTTCGTATGGAGAGAGTTAAAATCTCAATGTAAATACCATTCCAGAATGCGTTTTAATACAGTCATCAGCTGGTGCCAGCGGTAAGCAAAATAGAAACACACACACGACAGCTCATGAATTTTTTTAGACTAAAAATTCACGCGAATATCACTCAATGCAGGTCACTTCATTGCTAACTGAACTTCATATACATATGCTTCCTTGCAGAAAGTGCAGTGAGATTACACAGTTAATTCAAATAAAAATTGGTATCTACAATTTTGCAGCTGATTTTTTTTTCTCTCAAAATATTCACTTACAGATGGAGACCAATAACCGTATCCACGAGCAAGACTACATAATCAGCTTTGTCATAACGTAAACAGCTCAACAAAATTAACCTAGCACCATGCCTTCCTATCGAACCGAAGTTGTGGTGAGTTTTTTTCACAGAATTTTGCCAAGGACAACGCTTTGGTTGCAGTGATCCCCCCCCCACCCCCCTCCCCGCCCCCATTTTTTTCGTACGCTAATAACATGCTAAAAAAGAAAAGAAAAAAAAAAAAAAAAAACAGAAAAGAAAAAAAAAAGTTCATGCTATACACGAGACCTCAGTTTATCGTCTCATTCGAAGGACAGTCACCCAGACTGTCTCTCAAGGTCTGGTGGAGAGTGGGGCTGGGGGGGGGGGGGGAGGTAGTAAAACTCTTGGAGTATGGCTGCCTACATGGCGGGGTAAAAACAGTCATACACGTAAAAGCCCACCCGTGTACATACGAGGGAACGTGGGAGGTTGCAGCCCACGAACGAAGAAGTGGACGCGCGCTTCCTAGACGGGTGCGTTACCACTAGACCACCGCTTCAATGATTCCCAAACAGCATCCAGTGAAGGTGATCGGGGCCCTGTCGGAGTTCCTGGAAGTGAAGGCCTCCCCACAGCTGTGTGAGGACATCGCTGAGGCCACCAGCTTCTCCAACATGAAACAGGCCCACACACACAAGGCGCAGACCTACCTCAGGCGGATCGACATATACCGCAAGGGTGAGTGACTTGACTGTTACATACATCTCTCTGTCTGTCTGTCTGTCTATCCATCTATCTATCTATCTCTATCTCTCTATCTGTCACAGTTCTGAAATGGCTCTGTCTGTCTGTCTGTCTGTCTATCTCTCTATCTATCTATCTGTGTGTCTGTCTGTTTATCTATCCATCTATCTATCTCTATCTCTCTATCTGTCACCGTCCTGAAATGGCCTCTTTGCGGAGGGCTGGGCCGTAAGCAACATGATTTGATTTGATTTGATTTGATCTGATCTCTCTCTCTCTCTCTCTCTCGCTTGCTCGCTCTCAGGGGTCTGTTTGTCTGTTTTGTTTCTCCCTCTCTGTCTCTCTCTAGCTATGTGTGCCTCTCTCTCTCTCTCTCTTTCTCTGCCTGTCATCATCATCATCATCAGTCAGTCAGTCAGTCTGTGTGTCTGTCTGTCTGTGTATCTGTCTTTCTCTGTAGACCGCAGAAATGATTAAGACGCCTATCTATCAGTACAGTGTCTGTGATCGTGTGGGTTCGAATTCCGGTAACGCGCTGTCTCCCAACACGACTAGTCACTTGGAATGAGACGATGAACCAATGTCCTCGTGTACAGCACGCACTGGACTCACTCATGAAGAAGTGTGTGTGTGTGTGTGTGTGTGTGTGTGTGTGTGTGTGGTTTGGTGTGGTGTGGTGTGTGTGTGTGTGTGTGTGTTGTGGTTTGGTGTGTGTGGTGTGGTGTGTGTGTGCGTGTGTGTCTGTGTGTGTGGTGTGGTGTGTGTGTGGTTTGGTGTGTGTGGTGTGGTGTGTGTGTGTGTTGTGGTTTGGTGTGGTGTGGTGTGTGTGTCTGTGTGCGCTTCTGTCTGTGTGTCTCACTCTGTGTGTGTGTGTGTTGTCTGCAGGACAGGTCGGGGACTGGAAGAACCACCTGACAGTGGCTCAGAGTGAACGGCTGGACGCAGCCATGACGCAGCTGGAGTCATGTGACTTTCGCTTCCGCTACACGTTGTAGGGCTGCACGTGCAGCGCATTGTGTGCGTGTGAACGTGTGTGTGTGTGTGTGTGTGTGTGTTCGTTCTTTAGTTTAACGTCTTTTCACTGTAAGTGATATCAGACGAGGGTAGGAAAAAAATCGAGTGGGAGGAGGGGGAGGGGGGATTACTGTGTACGCATGCGAGTAAGTGTGTGTGTGTGTGTGTACGTGTGTGTTACATATAGAAATTGATTGATTTAAGTTTTGTTAAAAAAACAAAAACAAAAACCCACAACGATACAACATATTTCTAATGGAAAACTAACTATAACAGCGAACCAACTGGACTATTTAACAAGGAGTTGAAAAAGTCATATATTAACAATGGACTGCTGAAGATCGTCAATACTGAAGATGATTTCAATTCAGGGATTTGAGACTTCAACATATCGCAAGTTGGTACATGATCGGCTGTTATGTGAGCACCACAGATGCAAGAAACATTACTGACATCTTTTGTCCTACAACAATTCATTTTCCATCTGCAGATTAGAGAAATGATTTGCCTCTTATGAAAATAATTATGGTAATGTTTTCCCATGAAACCATACATTTTCTGTATGTTCTTATGTAACTCCGAGTTATCGGTGTGTTTTTTCTCAAACTGAAACTTTGACCATTGGACTTTTTCTACCATGGTGTAACATTCCTGTAGTGAAAGCGAAATATTTAAATCTAACTCCTTCGTGGAGCTTCTAGCTCCTTTTTTTTTAGCCAAAATGTCAATTTTTTCATTATAGTAAAAACCGCAATGAGAAGGAATCCAGCAAAAGGTTATGTGAGAGCCTCTTAATAAGAGCTCGTGAATCAAATGGTTAATTTCAATAATGAGTTCATACCTAACCGTTTCTTTTATAAGTCCAATAGCGTGAAGAACTGATTTAGAATCGACACAAAATAGAATCTGAAATATAGTTTTCGGAAAGGATATCATGAAATTTAACGCCATTAGAATTGCTATGAGTTCAGCTGTGAAGATGGACGTATTCTCTCCCAGTTGAAATGAGTTTTGAAAGTTAAGGTCTGGAATAACGAAAGCAGCACCAGCTCTATCATTTACAACAGAGCCGTCTGTAAATATCTTTAGATGATTAAGGTATTTCTCTTCCAAATGGATTCGTACATGCCATGTAAGTAAATTTATGTTGTCATCTTTGGTCAGATCAGTGTGATCGATATCAGATTGCGCTCTTTTGTTTGTGTGTGTGGATATGTGTGTGTACATGTGCATGCGCGTGCGTGTGCGTGCATGTGGCAGTTTATTTGTGTGTGTGTGTGTTTGCGTGTGGCTGTGTATGTGACTATGTGCGCGCGCGTGTGTGCGCGCGCGAGCAATGTGTGACTATGTATGTATTTCTTCCTTTAAAAAAAAAAAGTCTAATTGCATTCAGAACTCACTGTCTGACTGTACTGACCAAGCATGCAGCGGGCATGAAAGTATTAAAAAGAAAAGAAAAAGATGATAAAATAGAAAAAAACAACAACAAAAAACACACACACAAAATTTATATATGTGTATGTATGTATATATTATATGCTGTCTTGAAATTGTTTTGGGTATCGATTCTACATGGAAAACAGTTTCTTAACGGGAGTTAGGCCTATTTGTCGAATTGACAATGTATATACTGAAAACCTTTTCTTTTCCCAATGTATAGGTTATCAGTTGTTTTGTCAGTGTATAGGCTATATGTATTGTTTTGTCATTGTTCACATTATATATCTTGTTTTGTCAATGTATGGTCTGTACGAGCTGGGTTTTTTTTTTTTTTTTTTTTTTCATAAAAGCTAATAAGAAGTGAGCACAGATAAGCTGTACATTTCTGTGCATGACGTTTAGATGGTAGAGATGATAGACTAGAATTCTTTGTGATGAAGAAATAAAGTTAAGGACTGTGACCGGTGTTGAAATTTAGCCGTTTGTAAAAACTCTCTTTTGCAGTTTGATCTGTGCTGAAATAAAAGGTAAAGATGTTTGCATTATGTAATATGTCTGCTGGGGTTTTTGTTTGTTTGTTTTTTTCATTCGTTTTCTCTATTTTATCCTTCCCTCCCTTTTTTCGATTATTACATTATATAAGGAACGAAAACATTTTGTTTTTTATCGAACGGCACAAATCAAACAGTAACAATAGCAAGGGAAAAAATATCAGCCGTGTTTATCATATCCGAATTACTGGTAGTGAACCAAAGCCCTAGTATTTTAGATTGTTTAGAGCTCGGTTTCCAGTTTTATTTCAACAGAGAATACATTTCCTGAAGGGCAAATATATGGATAAGTTATGTGGATGCAATGGCACACGCAAGTGTGTGTGTGTGTGTGCGTATGTGTGCGCGCGCGCGTGTGTGTTTCTTAGTATCTGTCGATCTACACACACACACACACACACACACACACACACACACATATATATATATATATATATATATATATATATATATATATATATATATATGCATGCACACAAACGAACACACACACACACACACACACACACACACACACACACACACACCTAAAACAGCTTTGTTGGTCTGCACCGTGCGGTGTTGTACTGTACTGTACAAGTCTGTTCAAAACTTCAATGCAGTGCATAATGTACAATTCATTCAACACATCCAATCCAATCAGCCATATTAAACTGTGTCAAAGTTCAAGGCCCGCAATAGACGAATGACGAGTCCTGCTTGCTTCCCTTGAGTTGAGGATTTTCAGAGGGCGCTTGTGAACTTGGTCGGCAGGTGCGCGCCGAGAAAAACAAGAGCGTGGAAATAGCTGATAGTTTGACTGGTTCTTCGAACTGAATATTCATTGAGGTATCCCAACGAGGTCGAAACAGACGTTAAATTGTGAAATGTCTTGTGTAAGCATGCTTCGAAGAGGGGCGGTACACTCAGTAACCGTTCGCAGTTATATGCTGTTATACGCAGTTGTTCGCCGCAGTCAGGCATACCTTCCCTAGATTGTTCGACGACACATTGACCGGAATATTAAGCGACCACATTTGTTGTTTTGGCAAACTGTTGAGGGAGAATCGTGTTTCCATCAGTGCGTGTGGTGTTTTTGTGGTGCAGTTTTACTTCAGCAGAGAATACATTTCCTGAAGGGTAAATATACGGGTAAGTTATGTGGATGCTATGGCACACATATGCGTGTGTGTGCGTGTTGGTCTTGGTCTGCACTGTGCGGTGTTATGCAACGCAGTGCATTGATCGATCATGTGCTGTAAGCACTGACAAACACACCCATGCGCGTACGTGTGCACGCACTTACACTGATACACAAAGACACCCACCCACCGCATCACCACATCTTACCACCACAGCACACATACGAGCGCGCGCGCTCGCACACATACACCCACACACACGCACGCGCGCACACACACACACACACACACACATACACACATACACTATAGTGTACCCACTATCAAATCCTAGCATGTTTATTTACTTGATTTCCTTCGACTTCATGGCCTGAACTGGGGTATCATCAATACATCAACCTATATTCATTTGATACAGTGTTCTAGTATAATTCCATATGCCACGATTATCACGTTTTTAAACCGTTTAAAAAAAACCCTTCATAATTACGATAAGGCAGTACCTGACAAGAAGATAAGGAACCAGACACCAATAAAGTTACTAAAACTGCTCTCAGCTTGTACACTGATTAACAAACAGGGCTATAGCATTCTGTCAAACTGCATGTGAAGCAGAGAAATAAAAGATTAAGTCGTTAGAAACATTACATCACAAAAAAAAACACCACAAAACATTAATGAGTTTAGTTGGAAATAACTGGCCTTTGCTTAACAGAAGCAAAATCCAGCTTTACAACCCTAAATGCCAATATTAAAATAATCAGCTGACTTATATCTGTCTGTCTCCAGACTACCCTCCTTCTGTCTCTTCTCTCTCTCTCTCTCTCTCTCTCTCTCTCTCTCTCTCTCTCTATATATATATATATATATATATATATATACATACATACGGTAATCTGTTCAGTCTTTACGAAATGTCCTATCATCCACGGAATTGAACAAATCTCAGAACCAGTTACTTAACTTATTCCATTCCAGGTACGAGTGAACTCGTACCATGATTTCTTCCCTTGTGGACCAGATACAAGTATTCTCGTACCAACACACTATTCTAATTTACTTCATTCTTGCTTGGTACAGTTAGCATTCTAGAACTGAACCGTTTACGGATTCCGGGAGCATGAAAACAAAGCTTTGTTTGACCGATTTAATCAACAATGCTCCATTCGATTTTCGCTGTTTTAGTGAACCACCCTGGTTTTTTCTGCACCGGTCTCATGTTGTGCTGGTCGAGGGGAGTTGTAGTGGGCATGTAGCTGTGGGGTAGAATGAGTTAAAATAAACGAACAAAACAAAACAAATTTGTCTATGTCCCTCACTCTTGCCAACGAATGACGTCAGTGGGGGACCAAGACAGTATAGGGGTGGAGGGGGGAAGGGACGTCCCAGAAAGTCCTCGGGTAACAATTCAGGTCACTGATGACAAAATGGGGGCATTTTGAATTCAACAGCACAACATGACAAAATGGGGACATTTTGAATTTAACAGCACAACATAACAAAATGGGAGCATTTTGAATTTAACAGCACAACATGACAAAATGGGAGCATTTTGAATTTAACAGCACAACATAACAAAATGGGAGCATTTTGAATTTAACAGCACAACATAACAAAATGGGAGCATTTTGAATTTAACAGCACAACATGACAAAATGAGGGCATTTTGAATTCAACAGCACAACATGACAAAATGGGGGCATTTTGAATTCAACAGCACAACATGACAAAATGGGGGCATTTTGAATTCAACAGCACAACATGACAAAATGGGGGCATTTTGAATTCAACAGCACAACATGACAAAATGGGGGTATTTTGAATTCAACAGCACAACATGACAAAATGGGAGCATTTTGAATTCAACAGCACAACATGACAAAATGGGGGCATTTTGAATTCAACAGCACAACATGACAAAATGGGGGCATTTTGAATTCAACAGTACAACATGACAAAATGCGGGCATTTTGAATTCAACGGCACAACATGACAAAATGGGGGCATTTTGAATTCAACAGCACATGACAAAATGGGGACATTTTTAATTCAACAGCACAACATGACAAAATGGGAGCATTTTGAATTCAACAGCACAACATGACAAAATGGGAGCATTTTGAATTCAACAGCACAACATGACAAAATGGGAACATTTTGAATTCAACAGCACAACATGACAAAATGGGGACATTTTGAATTCAACAGCACAACATGACAAAATGGGAGCATTTTGAATTCAACAGCACAACATGACAAAATGGGAGCGTTTTGAATTCAACAGCACAACATGACAAAATGGGGGCATTTTGAATTCAACAGCCTAACATGACAAAATGGGGGCATTTTGAATTCAACAGCACAACATGACAAAATGGGGGCATTTTGAATTCAACAGCCTAACATGACAAAATGGGGACATTTTTAATTTAACAGCACAAAATAGAATGGGAGCGTTTTGAATTTAACAGCACAATATAACAAAATGGGAGCGTTTTGAATTAACAGCACAACATAAAATGGGAGCTTTAAAAAAAAAAATCTAACAACACAACATGAAATACGAGCGTTTTGAATTTAACAGCACAACATAAAATGGGAACATTTTGAATTTAACAGCACAACATAGCAAAAACGGGGAGTTTGTTTATCATTCCCTCCTTGGTTTCAATTAAACACACTCACCAGTCAAACTTATTATGCAAACTAGGCTTATCGGGTCAATAAGGCCAAATTTCACGGATAACTCAGTACCAAAATGTTACTGCCAAGGTCGTCGTCTTCTCAGCCAATCAGCGCAGTTCCCTGTCTTAAGTGCTAAATCATCCCGTGGCCAATACAGAAAGCCCCCTGTGAAACCATGACAGCAACAGTGGGGAAGGACTGACGTGTATTTGAGATAGGGTAAGTATATAAGAACGAAACAGGGGGGTTAGATAATTTCAAGACCGACCTTTCTCTTCCTGTCTTACTTTCAAGAATTCAGGTCAGTGTGTCGCAGGACAATCTATAACGTAGACTGTTCCACTGACGGCACGTTGATCGGATTATCGTGTGACTACATTCGTCCCTGCTGTGGCAAACATTTCCGGAGTACCGTGTTTCTATCAGTGTGGCCTGTGTGTGATGCGTGTGTGTCAGTGGTGAAGCTTTGCATCAGCAGAAAACACATTTCCCGAAACGTAAATAGGTAAGTTATGTGGATGACATGGCACACGCAGGTGTGTGTGTGTGTGTGTGTGTGTGTGTGTGTGTGTGCGCGCGCGCGCGCGGGTGTGTGTGTGTGTGTGTGTGTGTGTGTGTGTGAGACATCCAATTACTGATTAATCTTAATATACCCTGGGGGAAAACCACTCCCTGTAGATTTTGTTTTGGCCCCCCCCTCCCCCCGCTCCCCCCTCCCCCCAAAAAACAACAACAACAACAACAACAACAACAACAACAAAACTAAAAAAACAACAAAAACAAAAACAAAACAAAAAAAAGCTCCCCTCATGAAAGAAACACCCCCCCTATCCCCCCCTTCTCTCCCTCTCTCTCTCGCGGGCACTGCACGAGAGGAAAAAAATTGCTACTGCATGGCTTTTGGCTGTTTACATGAATAGCTCCGCGTTAAAAGATTCATTTCACCAAGCTCTAGCGATCTGCAAGCCATCTTGTTGGAATGTCGAAGGTACTGGGTCAGTCAAACATTCTGTGAAAAAATATGATTGATTTGATGTGTTGGCGGGCCGGGTGGTATATAACGGCGTCAGCTGGAAAGTTCACACACAGGACGGATAATCAACTAAGAATATCGGTGTGACAGGTTGGGGCATTTCCGTATGCTCTCTTTTATTTTTGCACGATAGCTGCTTACTGCATGGAGCAGTGACAGATGTAGACATTAGCGTTTGTATACAAGGCCTGTAATTTGAAAGGCGTACTTATGCGCAGCAATGTTTTACTTGGAAGCAGTAACACTGATAGTCTAGGTCACCTTGATTTGCCTGTGCCCGAGCAGCTTGTGTTATGCTGTGTCATGAACGGTGCAGTTTCTCTTCGGAGGCTTTTGTTTAGTGGAGACATTGAGGAGAAACCTGACCCTGTTGCCGACAAGGTAGATAATCAACAGAATTGAGGAGAAACCTGACCCTGTTGCCGACAAGGTAGATAATCAACAGAAGACTGATTACGCTGATACTCAACATAAAAAATAATAACAATGACAACACTGGCACGGACAGTGCAACACAAATACTGACTGTGATCACAGCGCAAGGTGAAGAACTGAAGCGAAACTGAAACATGATAGAGAGCAGCACAAGGAACAAAATGCAATTACTCGCGACGAGCTAAGTGATATGAAATAAGAGATAAGAAACGTATCAGAGCAGTGCGAAACAATGTGCAGACCTGCTTGTGCCTGAACCCCCTTCGTGTGTGTACGCACACAGTTGATTGAATGCGCATGTTGAAGATAATGTATTCCATATCTGCGTTCGTTGGGTCATTTGTGGAAATAAGAACACACCCAGTTTCACACACCCAGTGGAAATAAGAACACACCCAGTATGCACACACCCAGTGGAAATAAGAACACACCCAGTTTCACACACCCAGTAGAAATAAGAACACACCCAGTTTCACACACCCAGTGGAAATAAGAACACACCCAGTGTGCACACACCCAGTGGAAATAAGAACACACCCAGTTTCACACACCCAGTGGAAATAAGAACACACCCAGTTTCACACACCCAGTGGAAATAAGAACACACCCAGTTTCACACACCCAGTAGAAATAAGAACACACCCAGTTTCACACACCCAGTGGAAATAAGAACACACCCAGTATGCACACACCCAGTGGAAATAAGAACACACCCAGTTTCACACACCCAGTAGAAATAAGAACACACCCAGTTTCACACACCCAGTGGAAATAAGAACACACCCAGTGTGCACACACCCAGTGGAAATAAGAACACACCCAGTTTCACACACCCAGTAGAAATAAGAACACACCCAGTTTCACACACCCAGTGGAAATAAGAACACACCCAGTGTGCACACACCCAGTGGAAATAAGAACACACCCAGTTTCACACACCCAGTGGAATTAAGAACACACCCAGTGTGCACACACCCAGTGGAAATAAGAACACACCCAGTTTCACACACCCAGTGGAAATAAGAACACACCCAGTATGCACACACCCAGTGGAAATAAGAACACACCCAGTTTCACACACCCAGTAGAAATAAGAACACACCCAGTTTCACACACCCAGTAGAAATAAGAACACACCCAGTGTGCACACACCCAGTGGAAATAAGAACACACCCAGTTTCACACACCCAGTGGAAATAAGAACACACCCAGTGTGCACACACCCGAAAGCGGGAGTATGGCTGCATACATGAAGGGGTAAATAAACAAGAACGGTCCTACACGTAAAATGTTGCATGTCTGTCGCGTGCGTATGTGTGCGTGTCTGAAATCTGTTTGAAGGACACAGGAAATGAATGATGAGCGCTCGATGGCAACCGTCAGTCGGCTCCGCCCAGGAAAACAGCCAGTTGTGCAAATGAACCCGTCTTTGTATGGCGCTTACACCATGGTCTCCGGTCGAGGATAGGCGCTGTAAGTATCCATATCATCAAACAATGTTATCCATATCATCAAACAATGTTATCCATATCATCAAACAATGTTATCCATATCATCAAACAATCAGCGAACGCTGTGTCAACTTGAAGATGCAACAAACCAGACTGTCTTGGGTTGCTGGGGCGATGTTCGCAGATGTAGGTCAAGTGTAAGGCATACCAGGTGAAGGGAGAGTCAGTGGAGCCGAAGCAGGCGTCATTGATTGTTAAAAGATTAGAGGACCAAATGGAGAAGATGACAGAAGAGATAGACTTGAAGCGTTTTCAAGGCGCGCGACAACCTACGTTTCTTCGTCCCCCTTCCCCCCCCCTCCCCCCCCCCCCAAACCCCCTACACACACCTAACAGAAAAAGAGGACCACAACACCTGTGTCAGAAGTGTTGTTGATGTTCTAAACAGTGCCGAAGGGCACAAAACATGGACTGAACAGGACACTGATCGAGCACTGACATAGGGTTGGCCAAATAACATCAGTTGAAGTAAAAACGACGACAGCTAAATTCAGTCACCAGTTAGACAAGATGAAAGGAATTCGTGACTGGGACTTTGGAAATGAATTACCGGAAAAGGAGTCTGATTACACAATGACTTGGCTAAAAGAGAGGCAGCGACTATAGCAGTTAAAAAACAAGAAGGCAAAGCTGGTTTTTTTAGAGGGGCAAAATGACAGCTGGACCATGAAGACCCGACCTGCGAACGAACGCAAGACATGTCGCATCGTCTGGGAGGAGAAGTAGAAGCTAAAAAGAAATTGGTCGTGACAGAAAGTGCTGGTTCATTTTGGAAATCAAACTATCGTCAGCTGACATACATGTGGCAGTGTCAGTGGGGATTCACAACTACGTCATCTTTGACGTCACAACGAGCGTTGACCAATCGCGTGACCGGCCGAGCAGGGACAGCACGGCGTGTGACCCTCCCTCGACCATTACCCCTCCCCCTGCCCACCCTTCCCCCTCCCCACCCCTCACCACCCCACCCCACACACACCAGCAGAGGGTCTCCTGTGACGGGAGTGCAGAGCAGTGGCAGCAGTGATCGTCACCTTCCCTCTGGCAGCGGCGGAACTCCTGCCTGGAGCCAGTTGCATTGCTCGAACGGAAGAGCCTAGTATGGTGGTAACCCGCTACCAACTGTGTGTAGTACGGAACTGACCAATGGCGTAGTTCGGTCAACGTATGCATTTAGTCACGTGTAACTGTCAAAAAGTTCGAACCAAGCAGTGCAACTGGCACCAGCTGGAGTGAGTGCCTGGCACATGGCAGTCGGCGGACTTCCTCGGATGCGCGTCACGACTTTATGAAACAGATCTCTCTCTGTGTGTGTGTGTGTGTGTGTGTGTGTGTGTGTGTGTGTGTGTGTGTGTGTGTGTGTGTGTGTGTGTAATGTGACAACGTAGTGATTTTAAATGTTGTTGATAAAA
>NC_134887.1:19707089-19722440 GCF_041734735.1 Babylonia areolata
AGATTGTGACAGCAAAACAACTATCGAGAAAAAAGTCATAGATTTGCACAATGCAGAATAGATTGTGACAGCAAAACAACTATAGAGAGAAAAGAAAAAAAAAGATTTGAACTATACAAGACAGATTGTGACAGCAAAACAAGTGTAGAGAAAAAAAATCATAGATTTGAACAATACAGAATAGATTGTGACAGCAAAACAACTATGGAGAAAAAAGTCATAGATTTGCACAATGCAGAATAGATTGTGACAGCAAAACAAACAGGCCATGTGGAGTGATGGCCTAGAGGTAACGCGTCCGCCTAGGAAGCGAGAAAATCTGAGCGCGCTGGTTCGAATCACTGCTCAGCCGCCGATATTTTCTCCCCCTCCACTAGACCTTGAGTGGTGGTCTGGGCGCTAGTCATTCGGATGGGACGATAAACCGAGGTCCCGTGTGCAGCATGCTCTTAGCGCACGTAAAAGAACCCACGGCAACAAAAGGGTTGTTCCTGGCAAAATTCTGTAGAAAAATCCACTTGGATAGGAAAAACAAATATAACTGCACGCAGGAAAAAATAAAAAAAAAATGGGTGGCGCTGTGTAGTGTAGCGACGCGCCCTCCCTGGAGAGAGCAGCCCGAATTTCACACACAGAAATCTGTTGTGATAAAAAGAAATACAAATACACAGATTATACCTTTCTCCACAGGTCTGGGCCACTCGATGCTCATTTCCCCGGGCCAGGTGCTCATCGGCAGGTACTTCAGCAAGTGGCGGAACCTGGCACTGGGCTTCACAGAGTGCGGGGTCAGCGTGGGCAATCTGGCGGTCCCTCCCCTCATGTCCTACTTCCTGGAAGTGTACGCTTTACCAGGGACCCTGCTCCTCTACGGGGGGATCTGTCTCAACAGTCTGGTGGCCGCTATGCTTCTCAGGCCTGTGTCTTACTATTCTAAACAAAGCTTAGACCGCTTGGAACAGAATGAAGTCTGCCCGAGAGATGCCTATAAAGATGAAGATCTGGAAATTGTCCAGAGTAACGATGATCCTAAACAAGATAGCACCAGCGGCGTTGATGGTGATTTTGTGTGTGATTTTTCCACTGAAAAGATGTGTTTAAATTCTAATCACCCGGGGCTTGTGGTAGAACTGGATGAATTAGATTATGTGCCATTGTCAGAAATTGTTCCTCCTCAAAACGAACCGTTGGAAAACTGTCAGAAAACCATTGAATGTGGTCGAGAGACCTTGTTAGGAAACAAAATCTCTTTACAAGATTCAATGTCCAAGAATCAAAGTTGCTGCGATCGGGTATCGAAATGGCCAGTGTTGTCTCTACTGAATTTTTCCGTGTTCAAAGACAGCATGTTCTACGTGCTTTTAAGCTTCAGCTGCTTCTCCAACTTCGTGAACCTCCCCGTGGATTATCTCCCTGCCCTCGTGAGCCAACATGGCGTCAGCGAATCCCAGGCGGCGTTGTTATTGAGCGTGATTGGCGTCCTTGACCTCGTGTGTCGCATCACGTGCGGGGTAGTCTCCAGCTCTGAAAGGGTGAATGTGACCACGCTGGTTCTACTGAGCTACGTGGTGCTGGCCGTGGTGATGCAGTTCGTGCGATACATGGAGAGGTTCGAACACTTCGTGGTGCTGGCGGCGGTCCAGGGGTTCCTAGGCAGCGTAGGCAACTGCCTCTTCCCGCAGACGGTGCTGGAGCTGGTGGGCATGGAGAGGATGGCGGCCGCGGTGGGCTGGAACCAGCTGACGTCCGGGGCACTCATCATTCCTGTTTATCCTCTGCTGGGTGAGTGCGAGTGATGATCTGGCATCAGCAGGTTTTGTGGTAGTAACAGCGATAGGTGTAGTTAGAATTGTTGATGCCTGCAGCAACAGTCATGGTAGCAGTAGCAATAGCAGTCATCATACCTGTTCATCCGCTGCTGAGTGAGTGTGAGTGATGAGCTGGTTTTGTGATAGTGGTAGCGATAGTTTTAGAATTGTTGATGCCTGCAGCAACTATCATGGTAGCAGTAGCAATAGCAGTCATCGTTATTGATGCCTGCAGCAACTATCATGGTAGCAGTAGCAATAGCAGTCATCGTTATTGATGTCTGCAGCAACTATCATGGTAGCAGTAGCAATAGTCATCGTTATTGATGCCTGCAGCAACTGTCATGGTAGCAGTAGCAATAGCAGTCATCGTTATTGATGCCTGCAGCAACTATCATGGTAGCAGTAGCAATAGCAGTCATCGTTATTGATGCCTGCAGCAATAGTCATGGTAGCAGTAGCAATAGCAGTCATCATCATACCTGTTTATCCGCTGCTTGATGAGTGTGACTAACGATATCTAGCTGCAGTAGGTGGTGGCAGGAGTAGTAGCGATGGTTGTAGTTTCACTTTTTGTTGATGTCTGCAGCAATAGTCATGGTAGCATCAGCAACAGCAGTCATCGTACCTGGTTATCCGCTGCTTGGTGAGTGTAAGGATGATCAGGCAGCGGTAGGTTTTGTTGTGGTTGTAGGAGTAGTCGTGATAATTGTTTTTAGAATTGTTGATGCCTGCAGCAATAGTGATGGTAGCACTAGCAATAGTAGAAGTCATAGTTGTTATTGCCGTGGTGGTTTCATAGGAATTTGACCGTGATTAGTTACCGGTGGTCAAATTCGTGGGGACTGATTTCCGTAAGTAAGGCGCAAAGCCCAACGTCTTGACGTTCAAATGTTCAAGGGTAAAAGACGTTTTTCTTTCCGCGTGTCGTTCAAAAGTCAGCTGTCATGGACTGGACCCCGGAGGTCTGCATGCACTTTAAGGCTGTCACGGAATGAACGTTGATTTGGCTTGGAGCACGAACTCACTGATTTTTTTGGGGAATAATGTCACTGGGAAGGAGAGACAAAACGAAAGCACAATGAGAATTCCCGCTGATAATGTCCTCGTCTCGACTGCCTTTTGCTTCCCGCATGTTCTGTTGAGGTAACTTATCGCCCAGAACGAGTGGTTGCTTGAGTTGTGTATGCCTGTGTACATTAACATACTTTAGGTATTGTGTTAGATTAGGTTTTGCTTACTCGTGTGTGTGTGTGTGTGTGTGTGTGTGTGTGGTGGGGGTGGGGGGTTAAGGGTAGAATGTTGTCAGCCCTGATATTGACATGTGCAGTTCAGTGGCTGGAATATCAACAACAGCAAATGATTTTTTGTAAAGAAAAGAAAAAGAAAGACAGCACATATATATTTCTTATGGTAGCCTGTACCCGCCAAAAATGAAACTGCTTTGCCTGTCTACAAAGGGTAGCAGCAGACGCACGAAATGAACAAGACTCTGTTGTTGTTTTTTCTTATATATATATATATATATATATATATATATATATATATATATATATATATATATATATATATATATATCCGGCCCAACACTCGGCCTATATCACAGATTAACATAAGTTTACATTTGGGCCAACAGCAAAGTGAGAGCTGTATTACCAATGGTTTCTCCAGTCAATGGGAAACCATTTACAGCTTAGTCTTTTGTGAAAGACTATGACTCTCAAACTAGGAGTAAAAATTGCACTGGCTCTTAGTGCTGCAGCCTTGTTGGCTAGTTGGCCTTTGGGAACCACCCCAACGCCGACTGTCCTAAAACCCTCGTGGCCGAGAGAGTGGGGATGTAACTTGGGCAAGACAGTCTCCACTATAATCAAATTCTGGCCCAGATAGTCGGAACAGCAGTTGCCTCCTCTGCTGTTCTGATGGTCATAGTCGGACACGACTGACAATCATATATATATATATATATATATATATATATATATATATATATATATATATATATATATATATAATTATCATCTTTATTGTCCAGGTTACGTGCAGGACGTCACAGGCTCTTACGTCATTGTGTACCACCTGATCGGCATTGGGATGCTGATGTCCGGAGTCACACTATGTTTCGTTCGCCCTGTCAGGCACTGCCAACGACAGAACAGGAACACAAGTAGCTAACCAGAAGCCTCGAGATAAGATGACTCGTGTATTAATGAAAGCGCCATTATCATTCGTCGCCAATCATAATTATGTACATTTTTTTGTCATTGCCAAGATTGTGTGAATATAATTAGTTTTGTGTGCGGTTTTTTGTTTTGTGTGTGTGTATGTGTGTGCGTGCGTGCGTGCGTGCGTGCGTGCGTGCGTGTGTGTGTCTGTGTGTTGTGCCTTTTCCTGTGATTATTTATATTGCGATTTGTTACATTGGTGGATACTGGTCTTGTTTTCCACTTCAAAGTCTTCATGTGCTCTTGTGTTGTGTATTGCACTGATATATAGGACAGATATTTAATTCTATAAACAAGCTAAAGCCTGTTTTTAAGTTTGGTGATGCATGTATGGATGTTTTCAATTCTTTTAAATATCTGGGTATCGAATTTAGTAGAAACGGAACTTTTTACAAAGCTAAAAAATGATTTATGAACAGGCTCAAAAAGCTGTTTTCGTCACTCAGTCAGCCAGAAATCAAGATTTACCTTTACATATCGTTCTGGACATGTACCAGTCTATAATTGTTCCTATGTTGTTGTATGGTGCAGAAATATGGGGTTATGAAAATGTAGATATACTTAAAATATTAGAATTGAAATTTTTGAAACGCTTGTTCAAAATGAGCTGGAATACTATGGAGAAACTGGTATTTATCCAATAAGTGTGTTTGTGAAAATGAGGTTAGTTCGATTTTGGACCAGCTTAGTGATTACTTGATTTATATCGAAATGGTATTTATTCTTCAAAATGGATGAGTTATGTCAGACAAATTTTAACAGAAACAGGGTATGACTGTTTGGGATGGTCAATTCTTCTTAGAGAGGGAATCTTTTGCAAGAATGTCAACATTGCTTTGAGAGATAGTTTTCAAAATCTATGGAGGCATGCTCTAGAGGCGAGTAGTAAATGTTTGTTTTAACGAAATTTCAAAAGTGGGTTTGGTAGAGAAAAATATTTCAGTCGAATTGCCTGATAATTACGTTATCAGCTTCTTCGGATTTCGAAGTAGTAATTATGAGCTGGAAATAGAAACAGGGAGACACAAACGCATACCACGAGAGTTACGGCTTTGTAAGGTTTGTAACATGTCTGTGATTGGGGATGAGTTTCATTTTATAATGGAATGTCCCAATTATGATCAGTTACGAAATAGATATGTTCCTAAAAATATTTGTCTCCAAAATCGGTTTTTAATTTTTGTAATATGCTCAGAGTAGGCAAAAAAAGTCATTTTAGCTGTAAGTAAGATATTTGGATTTGCAAATGTTGCATAGCTACACTTTTGGAGTAAAATACATTTGTGTTTTCTCAACTTTTATGTGATATTGTTGTGTATTTGGAAATGTTTGTTCTGGGCATGAAAACATTATTTTGCAGTAGTCCTCCATACTCCAACAGGAGTGAAAGGATAATTAAAACTTGAAACTATGTACTGTTTCATGTGAGGTGCCTAGAGCCCATTTTGGGGGAACTTGCGCCATGTAAGTACAATGTATTATTATTATTATTATTATTATTATTTTGTGATGTATGATGGTCGTGCTCGACTATGACCACCAGAACAGCAGAGGAGGTAGCTGCTGTCCCGACTATTTGTGCTTGAATTTGATTAGAATGGACAGTGTCTTGCCCAAGTTACATCCCCACTCTCGTGGCCAAGAGTGGTTTTGGACAGTCGGCGCTGGGATGGTTCCCAAAAGCTAAGTAGCACACAAGATTGCGTCACTAACAGCCGGTGTAATTTTGTCTCCTAGTTTTTGAGTCATAGTCTTTTGTGGAAGAGACTAAGCTGTAAATGATTTCCCATTGCAATGGAGAAACCATGGATAATACAGCCCTCACTTTGCTGTTGGCCCAGCTGTAAATTTATGTCAGTCTGTGATGTAATTGAGTGTTTGGCTGATATTTTTGTAATAGAAACCAAACGTAGGGTTCAGTTCTGTATGTATGATTCATTTGCAAAGCCACATGTATAGATATGCTGGATTGTGGTCCAGTATCTCCTTTTAGGCAGTAACAGATAGTCAGAAGTGTTCGAAATTGGTGTCTGTGTGTACCAGCTCCGAGGCTCTGATGTAACAATAGTTCTTGGTTTTACTGTTATGGATATGGCTATCCATAGTCATTTTCTTACGACTTAAGTTCATGCGAGAAAATATTCGTGGACATACGTGGCTGGTGTTGCAATGTTATTCTAGTTTATTTTTCATTGTGAGAAATGATGGCTGATGCTCATGTTGCACTTTTCATACTTTGTCATTATTTTCCATATTTTGTAATAATTGCCAAGGGGCAAACCAACTTTTTAAAGCTAACTTTCGTGTTGACAAAGTATTTCCAGATAAAATAAATTTCTAAAGATTTATCACACACACACACACACACCCACACCCACCGAGAAACACATGATTATAATTAGTTAATATACAGACTCGTGTTGTGTGCAACACTCTCGTGAGCCAAAAATGTATGCATGCATGAAGGTAGGCAGAGCATGATTGTAGACAGCATTTTCATACATGTATGTATGCAATTAGGAAGGAGATGATCACAGAGAGGAAGGCCGTATATGTATGTGTGCATGTCTGTGTGCACGTAGGTAGGTAGGTAGGAAGGCAGGTAGGTAAATATGGCATGTATGTAGGAGGTATATGTATGTGTATATGTTTGTACGTATGTATGTGTATCGGTAATCTAGGTTGAAAGGACGTGTATATATGTATGTATGTACGTATGTTTGTAGGCAGGCAGGCAGACAGGTAGGCAGGCAGGCAGGCAGGCAGGTAGGTACCAATATGTCCTTCCTATTCACATTTCTCTGTCTCTGTACCTTGCAAGTCTCCACACTCAGGTCTTTCAAGTCTGGCCTTGAAACCCACCTCTTCCCAAAATAGCCTTCCTTCCCTGCCTCTTCCTTGTCTTCAGTTTCTCCAGTTTTAGAGATACGCATGCGTGTGAATGACTGGTGGTGCGAAAGCGCTTTGATTTGTCTATACACAGGATTCAGCGCTATATAAATACCATTATTATTATTATCATTATATCTTTGCTTCCTACAAACCTAACCTCCATCTCACAACCCTGTCCAGTCGGGCTGCACTGTCAGCAGAATATTGTCAAACCTACATGTTTATCCTGCGGACATACAGGCACGTGTAGGTGCGAAAGCATGTGTGAGCAGCCATCGTTTTTCTTGTAATTTTAAGTCGTGGAGTGGCTAAAGATTGAATGTCGATTTCATACCCTTTCCACATAACAAAATTCTTCTATTTGGAGCCAGCAAAGAGTATTGAAGCCTTGAAGTGTTAGTGTAAATGCCCTGCCTACATGCGTATGGAATGGCATGACATATAGACAAGTAAGTAGCTAGGTATCACAAACATGGCCTGCCTACCTTTCGTATTTGCATGACCTGCCTGCGTGTGCTAACTACTTACTTGTCTCACATATGTTGTTTCCTGCATTCCCCACTTACACTTACATGCCTAACACGAGCCACCTTCCTGTGTACAAACATGGCCCACGTGCTTGGTTATATTTCCTATCTGCATACACTACATACTTTCCTGCATTCCCCACTTACACTTACATGCCTAACACGAGCCGCCTTCCTGTGTACAAACAAGGCCCACGTGCTTGGTTATATTTCCTATCTGCATACACTACATACAGCTGTCTTAACTTGCGCATATTACACATGGCCTACTCATCTGCTCTACTACAGTCATGTTCTACGTATCTGTATTGTATCATAGTTGTGTCCGACTATGACCACCTGAACAGCAGGGGAGGTATTTGATGTCCTGACTATCTGGGCTAGAATTTGTTAATAGTCTACCACTCTAAACCGACCTATGTTTACGCTATACATGTCCAACCTGCCCGTCCTGAGTTACCTACGTGTCCCATCAACCTTCTTCTCTAAAGCAATGTCCTTCCTGTCTGCTCCTCCCTCACAGCCTGCCTGCATGTCTGTCTAACATACATGTTCAATGTACCTACATATTGTTCATAGTTTGCTACGTTTGTGAAAATCAGTTAAATGGAAAAAAAAACAACAAAAAACAAAACAAAAAAACAACCCACCCACCCAAAAAAAAACAACAACAAAAAACACACAAAAAAACAACCAAACCAAACAAACAAAAAACCGACATTAAATTTGATCCCAAAATGTGTTCGTTTCCTTGCTTGTTTTGCGAACGTGCGTGTGCGAGTACGTGTTTTATACTGTACAGGTACGCGTGTGGTATTGTAACAACAATGACATATCAAACAGAAGCCCATAATGTACATGAAAAGGTGGACATCTTTCTTTATTTGAAAAACACAGGACTGACAAAGTTTCGGATTCAGATCCATTCATTTATTGGGAAGAGTCTCAGTATCAACTACTTCCGCCATAAAGTGCTTAATAAAGCGACAAACAAGTGTGCAAAGCACTGCCCCTTGAAGGCCAGTGATGTTGGGTCATCATTCATCAGATGGGGACATGCAACATGTCCCGACAACACATCCCTTGTCTATTCTGGAGTGGTTGGGGGGGGGGGGTCCAGGTATGGGATGGCTCCAATGCCTGTGTCTGTGGATGACGCCTGAGTATGACAACTCTTCCATCAGCTCGCTCCTGTCAGCACGGTGCAAACCATCAAAGTGTCCCCAGACGGAATAAGCAGGACGTCGTGTGCTCCGTATGCCAGGCTCCAGGCTCCTTAGGCCACAACTCTCATGATCACCACCATCCGAACCTGTCCAACTGAGTATCGATACCACAAGGGCAGAACGGACTTCATGAGTGGATGAGGACAGAGAATCTCCAGCACCAGAACCTGTCCTACTGGGTGGATTAGCCACCCGAAACAGGGGTTATATCATGACAGAGTATTGGTACCACAAGGGCAGAACGGAATACGTGTGTCTGGATGAGGACAGAGAATACCGTCAGGGCAGACAGAAAGACAGGGATGGTGCCACGTTTTATGGACCACCCAACACAAGGGTTATATCCTGACTGAGGATCGATACCACAAGGGCAGAACGGAATTCGTGTGTGTGGGTGACGACAGAGAACACCCCGCCACCCGAACATGTCCTACTGGGTGGATTAGCCACCCGAAACAGGGGTTATATCCAATGCCTGTGTCTGGGGATGACGCCTGAGTATGACAACTCTTCCATCAGCTCGCTCCGATCAGCACGTTGCAAACCATCAAAGTGTCCCCAGACGGAATAAGCAGGACGTCGTGTGCTCCGTATGCCAGGATCCTTAGGCCACAACCCACATGATCACCACCATCCGAACCTGTCCAACTGGGTGGACTACCCAGTAAAGGGGTTACCTCATGACTGAGGATCGATACCACAAGGGCAGAACGGAATATGTATGTGTGGACGAGGACAGAGAATACCGTCAGGGCAGACAGAAAGACAGGGATGGTGCCACGTTTTATGGACCACCCAACACAAGGGTTATATCCTGACTGAGGATCGATACCACAAGGGCAGAACGGAATTCGTGTGTGTGGGTGACGACAGAGAACACCCCGCCACCCGAACATGTCCTACTGGGTGGATTACCCAATACAGGGTGATTGAGTATCGATACCACAAGGGTAGAACGGAATATGTGTGTCTGGATGACGACAGAGAACACCCCGCCACCCGAACCTGTACTACTGGGTGGATTAGCCACCCGAAACAGGGGTTACATCATGACTGAGTATCGATACCACAAGGGCAGAACGGAATACGTGTGTGTGGACGAGGACAGAGAATACCGTCAGGGTGGACAAGAAGACAGGGATGGCGCCATGTCTTATCACATGCTCACCACGTGTGGTAGCCTCCCCTGCCCACCTCACGTGAGCGATACAGT
Source organism: Babylonia areolata (assembly GCF_041734735.1). Classification (NCBI taxonomy): domain Eukaryota; kingdom Metazoa; phylum Mollusca; class Gastropoda; order Neogastropoda; family Buccinidae; genus Babylonia; species Babylonia areolata. The sequence goes on from NC_134887.1 coordinate 19,716,981, forward strand.
GGAGGACATGTGTTGCCTGCTCCGTGCAGCTTGGGCAGGACATGTCATGGATATTCCACTTGGAGATACTTTTTTCTGTTATGATCCTGTAGGAAATACTGGAAATCTGCCCTCCTTGTCACTCTCTCTCTCTCTCTCTCTCTCTCTCTCTCTCTATATATATATATATATATATATATATATACACACACACATACGTATGTATGTATACACACACACACACACACACACAGAGGAAGCGAAGAGTATAGCCATGCCATGTAGTCCAAAACATAAATGGACCTCCATAGCAGCATCGTCATCAATCATCATCATCATTCTTCACCTTCATCATTATCAATATAAAGCCGGTAGTTTTACCCAGTAGTTATTTGAAGTGACAGTAAAACAACAACAAAAACACTACATGTCTGTTGTTGTATTCTTCCTTAATTTCAATGTGTAGGTCATTGACAATAAAGTTTTACTTCATTCAAAAACAAGTTATTCTTGTTGCTTATAGTCCAGCCGACTGCACAGGGCCATATCAGGACTGTCAAACCATACAAATGCTCAACCACGTCAACACAAAACTGTCACATCCACAAAAAAACCACTAAGACGAACCCACAAAACACAGTTCATGACATAGTATCCCAACCATTTAGCTCCTTATGGCAAATAAGACTAGGCCATGCTGAGGACGCCAGCCATTCCGCTTAATTTATCATCCCGAGATTACAAAAAATCGTAAAAAGGAAAAAAACAAAACAAAAAAAACAACAATACTTCAAAGCCAAACAAAAAATACATAAAAAGGCCATATAGGCAAACAACACTGCAGAATACCCATCCCAGTGTTTACATCTCACTGCCTAATCGCCAGAGCAAAACGGCACAGGAAGTACATCATAGACTGCGGAAAAGAGAAGAAAAAAAAGTGTCAAGGCTTGCTTGAAAAAAGAGAGGGGAGTGGACCGGGAAGGCAGAAAAAAGGAGACAACAGTGAAGATAGAAGAAAAAGGCAGAAACAAAGAGAGTGACAGAAAAGAGGACATTTCTAGCACAGATTTTCCAGAAGGCGGGATTGTCAAAAACAAGAATACAAATAGTGTGTTCCATGCTGATTTGTTGTCAGTCACTCCCTCGTTATTCCCTTCATAGTTTCAATGAGGGGTTCAGGTATATAGATTGGTCCCCTTATATATACATAACTCTGCTTAAACAGAAGACATACATTAGAAGAAGAAAAAGACGAAGAAGAAGAAGAAGAAGGGGGAGGAGAAGAAGCGGGAGGAGGAGGAGAAGAGGGAGGAGGAGAGGAGGAGGAAGAAGAAGACGAAGAAGAAGGAGAAGAAGGGGGAGGAGGATGAGGAGGAGGAGAGGAAGAAGAAGAAGGGGGAGGAGGAGAGGAAAAAGAAGAAGAAGCGAAGAAGGGGGAGGAGGAGGAGAAGAGGGAGGAGGAGAGGAGGAGGAAGAAGACGGAGAAGAAGGAGAAAAAGGGGGAGGAGGATGAGGAGGAGAGGAAGAAGAAGAAGAAGGGGGAGGAGGAGAGGAAAAAGAAGAAGAAGCGAAGAAGGGGGAGGAGGAGAAGAAGTTATGAGAAAAAGGAAAGAAGAAGGCACAAAACTGATCAGCTGATACAAAAGCTACTTGGTCTATGACCAGTCTGTTATGTACACCTGCATCTATATGCAAAACAAAAAATCCCTTGCAGTTAATGAATGATATAACTTCAGTGAAGCGATTGTCAGTGTTTCTGTTCTGTCCTTGAAGCAGATTCAGCTGTGTAATGCTTCACTGGTTTTGCTGGAATCTGATTACGTATCATTCCTTTTTTGTTCACTCAAATGTGGAATGTGATTACATGTGCTTCTTGACAAATATAACCTTCTCTGCAAGGAAAAAAAGATATTCTTGCAGCAATCAGAAGCCAAAGGAGGGCGGTGGGGTGGGGTGGGGTGGGGTTACAGGGTCAGGGGGAGAAGAAATAAATGCGGATGTATACATGAGAACGAACAAACAGCGTGAGCAGAGATTATAACAGAAGAGCAAAAGAAAGAAAGTCCTTGATCAACATCGATGTGTGTGTGTGTTAGTGTGTTAGTGTGTGTGTGTGTGTGTGTGTGTGTGTGTGTGTGTGTGTGTGTGTGTGTGTGTGTGTGTGTGTGTTAGTGTGTTAGTGTGTTAGTATGTGTTAGAGAATGTGTGTGTGTGTGTGTGTGTGTGTGTTAGTGTGTTAGTATGTGTTAGTGTGTGTTAGTGTGTGTGTGTGTGTGTGTGTGTGTGTGTGTGTGTGTGTGTGTGTGTGTGTGTGTGTGTATGTGTGTGTGTGTGTGTGTGTGTGTGTGTGTGTGTGTGTGTGTGTGTGTGTGTGTGTCCAGATGAGACGCACGTGCTGCCCTAAATCTCGTAGCGGAACTTGAAGAGGTCATATGACTTCATCTGTTCCATGGCGGCGTCGAAGCGTTCGCTCTGAGCCACAGTCAGGTGGTTCTTCCAGTCCCCGACTTGTCCTGTCAACGAAAGAAAAAAAAATCATGGAAAAAAAAAAGATTGAACGAAGGACAAAAGGAAGGAAGGGAGGAAGGACTAACAAACCAACTAACCAACCAACCAGACAAACTCACTCACTAACTAGAACACACGAAAAGGAAAGAGTGCCATTATGACGTCCTTTCTTTCATTCATGAAACGAGTGTCCCAGGTTCAAATCTCATTCGGACCGGAGTTTATCCTGTCCCCTTCACCAGACCTTGATTTTTTTTCTTCTGGGTACTAGTCTTTCGGTTGAGAGGATAAACCGAGGTCCTGTGTGCAGTATGCGCTTTGCGCGCGCACTGTAAAAAGGCCGTAGCAACAACAGATGTTTCTGCAGAAACATCCGCTTTGATAGTAAAAGAAACGTGCCTGCAGACAGGATATGAAGAATTCAGTGGCTCTGCACTGTTACGATAGTTGTTCCCCAGGAAAACAGCCCAGATATCACACAGAGAAATCTGTCGTCACGAGAAGGGAGAGAGTTCAAGGTCGGACAACTTGTAGCCGCAACAAGTACGTACGCACTGTGACAATTGTTTCTTCCCAGGATTTCCGCCTTAATATCACACATAGAAATCTGTTGTCACTGGAGCGTAGAGAGTTCTAGATCGGACAACCTGCAGCCACAATCAACAAGTAATAATAATAATAATAATAATGGACATTTCTTGAGGTTTTCCTCCCTTAAAGAGAGCTCAAAGCGCTTTACAGTAAACATTAGACACCCCCACACGCGCGCGCGCGCAATAACTCACAAAAGAAAGACTCGGAAGAAGAAAAATAATGATTTAGCGCACAATAATATAAAACAGATTCAGAGACTACGTGTATTCCATAATTACACACACACACACACACACACACACACACACACACACACACACACACACACAGACAACGAAAGAGAGAGAGTTTGCATGGCTTATAACTGAAAAGGTATGGAAGGTCTATGGATAGGCGTTTTCAAAAAGATGTGTTTTCAGACCAGTTTTGAAAGATTGAAATGAAGGAGAGTGGCGAAGATCGTGAGGAACACGAAGAAGAAACACGACAGCCAGCCAGGTTATTGACCCCTTAATTGATAGATATCTGTCTTGGTTACTGCCCCTTCTGTTGCCATGCAATTCAAAATAACTGCAATTTCTTTCTGTATGTCCGAAAAATATGGATCTGAGAGATGAGGTATTCACACACACACACACACACACACACACACACACACACACACACACACACACACAGAAAAAAAAAGAAAAGAAAAAAGAAGAAAAAAAAAAAGAAACAACTACAGACACCCACCGATGTTCAAACCTAAGCCAGCGAAAATGCTGAAATAATAATCTCGACAGAACCGGCAACAGACAAGGCGTTGAAAAATCACTTGCCTTTTCGGTACAGGTTTGCCTCGGGAATATGGGACTGGATCTTCTTGTTGGTGGCCTCCTTCAGCTTGGCAAAACCAGTGGCTTCAGCGATGTCTTTGCACAGCTGGGGGGTCGTCTCCTTGCCCAGAAACTCCCCCAGGCGTTTTATCACTTTCTCTGGATCCTGTTGTTTGGATACTGAGTTTACTATAATACATGTTTTCAGTCGGTACCTGTCCGTCTGTCCGTCCGTCTGTCTGTTTCTCTCTCTCTCCCCCTCTCTAATATCACTACAAGAATGGGTGGTAGAGTTTAACTGTATTTATTATTCCTTTTTGACATTTTTGTTTTGTTTTGGTTTATTTGTTTTGGTTCGGGGTACTTGGAAAGGATTGTGTGACGGTCTGGTATTCAAAGGTTAGACCTGGATACTGCTGGAATCAGCAGGATGTGTTTTGCTGTACTTAAACCCCTCCCCCCGGGCCCCCTTTTGTCAATAGACCCTTACAGGTAATGACAATAAAATGTCAAAGTACCAAAGCCCCCCCGCCCCCCTCTCTCCCTCTCTCTCCATGGAAAGGGTGGATTATTTATTTTCTCCTCAATCTTTGAAAGATGTCAAACAGTAACAGACAGTAAATCAAACCATATTGCTTGTAGCCTATCCAACTGGCCATTTTACATGACTAACAGACAATAAAACAAAATGTATACATATTTCATAGATATAAAGAAAGCCTTTGACTTGGTGATGGCATCTGATGGAAATCTTTATTAAAAAAAAAAAAGAAGAAAAAGAGTCGTCTGAGTGATGTGTAATATGTTATCCTTGGAATTTACAAGCATGCTGGTTCTTGTGAAAGAACAAGCGACAAAACGACATAGGTGTTTTTTGGTTTGTGTTTAGTCCGATCGGACTGCGACACGGTTGTATTCTTAGCTCAATGCTGTTTTCAGTATTTATCAATAACACCCCAAACAAAAGGGGAAGTAGTGGATGGTGAGACTCAAAGTCAGTAATCTAGCCACCAATAAATTTCGAAAATAAGTTTTGTGGCATGATGAACATGATACGGACAAATATGTACATGAACACACGTGTATATAGAAACTAATGATTATGACTTTTCTTTCAACACATTGCCGTGAAGATTTTATATACATGGTTCATAAACAGGCTGAAACACGTCATGCGATTAGTCACTTTTGCTGTGTATTCATCAGTCTCTTAGTTTCATAAGAGTCTATCTTGAAGGCATAAACTATGAGGTGCATGTAAGTTGCTTGCATCGGAAAATCAGTAATTTTGCAATAACTATCTTTTCAAACCCTCACTGTAAGTAAATTTGTCAGTACCTAAAAATTACAATGTTATCTGTCACATTCAAATCCACCATGTAGCTGTTTAACTCCCGTAGAAAATGAACTCCAAAAAGACGGAGTAATATTCATTTCCATCTCACTCATTCACTCTTTCACACACACACACATATCTACCCCTCACCCCCACCACCAAACACACACACTCTTTCACAAACACACACACACACACACTTTCTCTCTCCCTCACACACAC
>NC_134887.1:19727540-19730040 GCF_041734735.1 Babylonia areolata
TGGAGATTTTCTCCGATCTTCCAGGCTTGCATATGTTGTGCAGACCTGCTCGTGTCTGAAGCCCTTTCATGTGTATACTCGGTCATGCACAACGTTAGTTACGCACGATCCCAAAATCTTAAGTCAGCGTTCGTTGGGATGTGGAGACACTAACACACACCGACATGCATACCCCCGAAGACTGAAGACTGAAAATGTTTTATTCATAAAGGCCATAGCCCCGTAGAAGGGGGATAAACATGAAAGTCGCGCACAAATACACAGAATGTTGAAGTTGTTACGAAGGCACTTCGCCGTTTAAACGCTTTATACAGGTACAGAGTGAATTGTTTAACAAGACTTTCGTTTGTAGATGACATTAACAAAACAAGTTTGAATAGACAAAGTTGTTTGAATTTTTTCTGGAATTAATTGTTCTGTGATAGCTCTCAGTTCTGCACAAAATGGACTTCAACTTCCTTTGATTTTTTGCATAATGGACAAATCGCATCATAAACGTTAGATTGTCTATAACGATGCCAATGAACAAGCAGTTCAGAAACACCAAATCTGAATTTCGTCATTATATACTTCAGATGCCTGCCATCATTCATGGACATCATTTTTATACGTTGGAAAATTATGTAAGTTATGAATTAGTCGATAAATCTCAAACCTGTCACTGCCTTGGATGTGTGAATTCCCGTTTTACCAGCGTTCGGTGGGTTATGGAAACAAACAAACAAAACAAAACAAAACAAAAAACAAAACAAAAACAAAAAACCAAAAAACAAAAAAAAACAGCATGTACACCCCCGAAAACGGAGTATGGCTGCCCACATGGCTGGGTAAAAACCGGTCATACACGTAAAAAGCCCACTCGTGTATATACGAGTGAACGTGGGAGTTGCATACAGCCCACGAACGAAGAAGAAGAAGGAAGAAGAAGAAGGAAGAAGAAGAAGGAGAAGAAGAACGAAGAAGAAGAAGGAAGAAGAAGAAGGAAGAAGAAGAAGAAGAAGAAGAAGGAGAAGAAGAAGGAAGAAGAAGAATGAGAAGAAGTCCATTACTCATCTCACGTTTTAACTGGCAGTGAGAATGTAATATGACCTCCCCCCCCCTAACCTCCCCCTCTCTCCCCCTAAGTACCTCTGTCTGTCTCTCTGATGTCTCTGTCTGTCTCTGTCTGTGTCTCTGATGTCTCTGTCTGTCTCTGTCTGTGTCTCTGATGTCTCTGTCTGTCTCTGTCTGTGTCTCTGATGTCTCTGTCTGTCTCTGTCTGTCTCTGTCTGTGTCTCTGATGTCTCTGATGTCTCTGTCTGTCTCTGTCTGTGTCTCTGATGTCTCTGTTCGTCTCTGTCTGTGTCTCTGATGTCTCTGTTCGTCTCTGTCTGTGTCTCTGATGTCTCTGTTCGTCTCTGTCTGTGTCTCTGATGTCTCTGTTCGTCTCTGTCTGTGTCTCTGATGTCTCTGATGTCTCTGTCTGTCTCTGTCTGTGTCTCTGATGTCTCTGTTCGTCTCTGTCTGTGTCTCTGATGTCTCTGTTCGTCTCTGTCTGTGTCTCTGATGTCTCTGTCTGTCTCTGTCTGTGTCTCTGATGTCTCTGTCTGTCTCTGTCTGTCTCTGTCTGTGTCTCTGATGTCTCTGTCTGTCTCTGTCTGTGTCTCTGATGTCTCTGTTCGTCTCTGTCTGTCTCTGTCTGTGTCTCTGATGTCTCTGTTCGTCTCTGTCTGTCTCTGTCTGTGTCTCTGATGTCTCTGTTCGTCTCTGTCTGTCTCTGTCTGTGTCTCTGATGTCTCTGTTCGTCTCTGTCTGTCTCTGTCTGTCTCTGTCTGTGTCTCTGATGTCTCTGTCTGTCTCTGTCTGTGTCTCTAATGTCTCTGTCTGTCTCTGTCTGTGTCTCTGTTCGTCTCTGTCTGGAGGAAGGTGGCAGAATGGTTAAGACGCTCAGCTGCCAATACACAGAGTCCGTGAGGGTGTGGGTTCGAATCCCGCTCTCGCCCTTTCTCCGAAGTTTGACTGGAAAATCAAACTGAGCGTCTAGTCTTTCGGATGAGACGATAAACCGAGGTCCCGTGTGCAGCACGCACTTGGCGCACTGAAAAAGAACCCATGGCAACGAGAGTGTTGTCCTCTGGCGAAATTACGTAAAATGAAATCCCCTTTCATAGGTACACAAATATGTAAGCATGCACTCAAGGCCTGACTAAGCGCGTTGGGTTATGCTGCTGGTCAGGCATCTGCTCAACAGATGTGGTGTAGCGTGTATGGATTTGTCCGAACGCAGTGACGCCTCCTTGAGAAAGTGAAACTGAAACTGAAACTGTGTCTCTGATGTCTCTGTTCGTCTCTGTCTCTCTCTCACACTTCAGATCTCAACGTGCATGGTACATGATCCCAAGAGCACCTCTAGTCTATCTATCCCTCTGTCTCTCCGACATTTCAGAGGTAAACGAGCACGGTGTGATGATCCTAGTCTCTCTCTCTCTCTCTCTCTCTGTGTGTGTGTGTGTGTGTGTGT
>NC_134887.1:19737540-19742540 GCF_041734735.1 Babylonia areolata
GTCAACTGTTTGGTTTTATCAAGGGCACTAATATGTCATGGCGTCAACTGTTTGGTTTTGTCAAGGACATTAATATGTCATGGCGCCAACTGTTTGGTTTTGTCAAGGGCACTAATATGTCATGGCGCCAACTGTTTGGTTTTGTCAAGGGCACTAATATGTCATGGCGTCAACTGTTTGGTTTTGTCAAGGGCACTAATATGTCATGGCGTCAACTGTTTGGTTTTGTCAAGGGCACTAATATGTCATGGCGTCAACTGTTTGGTTTTGTCAAGGACATTAATATGTCATGGCGCCAACTGTTTGGTTTTGTCAAGGGCACTAATATGTCATGGCGTCAACTGTTTGGTTTTGTCAAAGACACTAAGAGCTCATGGCGTCAACTGTTTGGTTTTGTCAAAGACACTCAGAGCTCATGGCGTCAACTGTTTGGTTTTGTCAAGGACATTAATATGTCATGGCGTCAACTGTTTGGTTTTGTCAAGGACATTAATATGTCATGGCGTCAACTGTTTGGTTTTGTCAAGGGCACTAATATGTCATGGCGTCAACTGTTTGGTCTTGTTAAGGACACTAATATGTCATGGCGTCAACTGTTTGGTTTTGTCAAGGACATTAATATGTCATGGCGTCAACTGTTTGGTTTTGTCAAGGACATTAATATGTCATGGCGTCAACTGTTTGGTTTTGTCAAGGACATTAATATGTCATGGCGTCAACTGTTTGGTTTTGTCAAGGGCACTAATATGTCATGGCGTCAACTGTTTGGTTTTATCAAGGACACTAATATGTCATGGCGTCAACTGTTTGGTTTTGTCAAGGGCACTAATATGTCATGGCGTCAACTGTTTGGTTTTGTCAAGGACATTAATATGTCATGGCGCCAACTGTTTGGTTTTGTCAAGGACATTAATATGTCATGGCGCCAACTGTTTGGTTTTGTCAAGGACATTAATATGTCATGGCGTCAACTGTTTGGTTTTGTCAAGGATATTAATATGTCATGGCGCCAACTGTTTGGTTTTATCAAGGACACTAATATGTCATGGCGTCAACTGTTTGGTTTTGTCAAGGACATTAATATGTCATGGTGTCAACTGTTTGGTTTTGTCAAGGACATTAATATGTCATGGCGTCAACTGTTTGGTTTTGTCAAGGGCACTAATATGTCATGGCGTCAACTGTTTGGTTTTGTCAAGGGCACTAATATGTCATGGCGTCAACTGTTTGGTTTTGTCAAGGACATTAATATGTCATGGCGTCAACTGTTTGGTTTTGTCAAGGGCACTAATATGTCATGGCGTCAACTGTTTGGTTTTGTCAAGGGCACTAATATGTCATGGCGTCAACTGTTTGGTTTTGTCAAGGACATTAATATGTCACGGCGTCAACTGTTTGGTTTTGTCAAGGGCACTAATATGTCATGGCGTCAACTGTTTGGTTTTGTCAAGGGCACTAATATGTCATGGCGTCAACTGTTTGGTTTTGTCAAGGGCACTAATATGTCATGGCGTCAACTGTTTGGTTTTGTCAAGGACATTAATATGTCATGGCGTCAACTGTTTGGTTTTGTCAAGGACATTAATATGTCATGGCGCCAACTGTTTGGTTTTGTCAAGGGCACTAATATGTCATGGCGTCAACTGTTTGGTTTTGTCAAGGGCACTAATATGTCATGGCGTCAACTGTTTGGTTTTGTCAAGGACATTAATATGTCATGGCGTCAACTGTTTGGTTTTGTCAAGGACATTAATATGTCATGGCGTCAACTGTTTGGTTTTTTCAAGGACATTAATATGTCATGGCGTCAACTGTTTGGTTTTGTCAAGGACATTAATATGTCATGGCGCCAACTGTTTGGTTTTGTCAAGGACACTAATATGTCATGGCGTCAACTGTTTGGTTTTGTCAAGGACATTAATATGTCATGGCGCCAACTGTTTGGTTTTGTCAAGGACACTAATATGTCATGGCGCCAACTGTTTGGTTTTGTCAAGGACATTAATATGTCATGGCGTCAACTGTTTGGTTTTGTCAAGGGCGCTAATATGTCATGGCGTCAACTGTTTGGTTTTGTCAAGGACATTAATATGTCATGGCGTCAACTGTTTGGTTTTGTCAAGGGCACTAATATGTCATGGCGTCAACTGTTTGGTTTTGTCAAGGACATTAATATGTCATGGCGTCAACTGTTTGGTTTTGTCAAGGACATTAATATGTCATGGCGTCAACTGTTTGGTTTTGTCAAGGACATTAATATGTCATGGCGTCAACTGTTTGGTTTTGTCAAGGACATTAATATGTCATGGCGCCAACTGTTTGGTTTTATCAAGGACACTAATATGTCATGGCGTCAACTGTTTGGTTTTGTCAAGGGCACTAATATGTCATGGCGTCAACTGTTTGGTTTTGTCAAGGGCACTAATATGTCATGGCGTCAACTGTTTGGTTTTGTCAAGGACATTAATATGTCATGGCGTCAACTGTTTGGTTTTGTCAAGGACATTAATATGTCATGGCGCCAACTGTTTGGTTTTATCAAGGACACTAATATGTCATGGCGTCAACTGTTTGGTTTTGTCAAGGGCATTAATATGTCAAGGCGTCAACTGTTTGGTTTTGTCAAGGACACTAATATGTCATGGTGTCAACTGTTTGGTTTTGTCAAGGACATTAATATGTCATGGCGTCAACTGTTTGGTTTTGTCAAGGGCACTAATATGTCATGGCGCTAAGTGTTTGGTTTTATCAAGGGCACTAATATGTCATGGCGTCAACTGTTTGGTTTTGTCAAGGACACTAATATGTCATGGCGCTAAGTGTTTGGTTTTGTCAAGGGCACTAATATGTCATGGCGTCAACTGTTTGGTTTTGTCAAGGACATTAATATGTCATGGTGTCAACTGTTTGGTTTTGTCAAGGACATTAATATGTCATGGCGTCAACTGTTTGGTTTTGTCAAGGACATTAATATGTCATGGCGTCAACTGTTTGGTTTTGTCAAGGACATTAATATGTCATGGCGTCAACTGTTTGGTTTTGTCAAGGACATTAATATGTCATGGCGTCAACTGTTTGGTTTTGTCAAGGACATTAATATGTCATGGCGTCAACTGTTTGGTTTTGTCAAGGGCACTAATATGTCATGGCGCTAAGTGTTTGGTTTTATCAAGGGCACTAATATGTCATGGCGTCAACTGTTTGGTTTTGTCAAGGACACTAATATGTCATGGCGCTAAGTGTTTGGTTTTGTCAAGGGCACTAATATGTCATGGCGTCAACTGTTTGGTTTTGTCAAGGACATTAATATGTCATGGTGTCAACTGTTTGGTTTTGTCAAGGACATTAATATGTCATGGCGTCAACTGTTTGGTTTTGTCAAGGACATTAATATGTCATGGCGTCAACTGTTTGGTTTTGTCAAGGACATTAATATGTCATGGCGTCAACTGTTTGGTTTTGTCAAGGACATTAATATGTCATGGCGTCAACTGTTTGGTTTTGTCAAGGACACTAATATGTCATGGCGTCAACTGTTTGGTTTTGTCAAGGGCGCTAATATGTCATGGCGTCAACTGTTTGGTTTTGTCAAGGACATTAATATGTCATGGCGTCAACTGTTTGGTTTTGTCAAGGACATTAATATGTCATGGCGTCAACTGTTTGGTTTTGTCAAATACACTAATATGTCATGGCGTCAACTGTTTGGTTTTGTCAAGGACATTAATATGTCATGGCGTCAACTGTTTGGTTTTGTCAAGGACACTAATATGTCATGGCGTCAACTGTTTGGTTTTGTCAAGGACATTAATATGTCATGGCGTCAACTGTTTGGTTTTGTCAAGGACATTAATATGTCATGGCGTCAACTGTTTGGTTTTGTCAAGGACACTAATATGTCATGGCGTCAACTGTTTGGTTTTGTCAAGGACATTAATATGTCATGGCGTCAACTGTTTGGTTTTGTCAAAGACACTAATATGTCATGGCGTCAACTGTTTGGTTTTGTCAAGGACATTAATATGTCATGGCGCTAAGTGTTTGGTTTTATCAAGGGCACTAATATGTCATGGCGTCAACTGTTTGGTTTTGTCAAGGACACTAATATGTCATGGCGTCAACTGTTTGGTTTTGTCAAGGACATTAATATGTCATGGCGTCAACTGTTTGGTTTTGTCAAGGACATTAATATGTCATGGCGTCAACTGTTTGGTTTTGTCAAGGGCACTAATATGTCATGGCGTCAACTGTTTGGTTTTGTCAAAGACACTAATATGTCAAGGCGTCAACTGTTTGGTTTTGTCAAGGACACTAATATGTCATGGCGTCAACTGTTTGGTTTTGTCAAGGACATTAATATGTCATGGCGTCAACTGTTTGGTTTTGTCAAGGACATTAATATGTCATGGCGTCAACTGTTTGGTTTTGTCAAGGGCACTAATATGTCATGGCGTCAACTGTTTGGTTTTGTCAAGGACATTAATATGTCATGGCGTCAACTGTTTGGTTTTGTCAAGGGCACTAATATGTCATGGCGCTAAGTGTTTGGTTTTATCAAGGGCACTAATATGTCATGGCGTCAACTGTTTGGTTTTGTCAAGGACATTAATATGTCATGGCGTCAACTGTTTGGTTTTGTCAAGGACATTAATATGTCATGGCGTCAACTGTTTGGTTTTGTCAAGGACATTAATATGTCATGGCGTCAACTGTTTGGTTTTGTCAAGGGCACTAATATGTCATGGCGTCAACTGTTTGGTTTTGTCAAAGACACTTATATGTCAAGGCGTCAACTGTTTGGTTTTGTCAAGGACACTAATATGTCATGGCGTCAACTGTTTGGTTTTGTCAAGGACATTAATATGTCATGGCGTCAACTGTTTGGTTTTGTCAAGGGCACTAATATGTCATGGCGTCAACTGTTTGGTTTTGTCAAGGACATTAATATGTCATGGCGTCAACTGTTTGGTTTTGTCAAGGGCACTAATATGTCATGGCGC
>NC_134887.1:19747540-19750040 GCF_041734735.1 Babylonia areolata
GAGAGAGAGAGTGCGTGTGTGTGTGTGTCACGGTGTTTCTATGACTGTGTCTGTGCCAAGAAGTGAAGGTGGTGTTGTTTTTTCAGACCTGTGGGCAAGGTTGCAAGAGCTATGTTAGTAGCGGCGAACTTTGTTTAGCGTTTATTTGTATTTGTATTTCTTTTTATCTGACAACAGATTTCTCTCTTTGAAATTCGGGCTGCTCTCCCCAGCGAGAGCGCGTCGCTAGCTCTTTGTGTAAACAAAGTGAGTCTGTGTTTTAAAAATTAACCCGGTGTTTGGTTGTCTGTGTGTGTGTGTGTGTGTGTGTGTGTGTGTGTGTGTGTCCGTGGTAAACTTTAACATTGACATTTTCTCTGCAAATACTTTGTCAGTTGACACCAAATTAGGCATAAAAATAGGAAAAAATTCAGTTCTTTCCAGTCATCATGTTTAAAACAATATTGCACCTCTGGGATGGGCACAAAAAAATTAAAAAAGAAGCCAAATTATATGCAAACTGCATTTACTGTTATGTTTTTTTATTCTCTAAACTTGGCACTTTGATCTGATATTCTGACACAACAACAAGAGCAGTCATTATTATCATTTTTTGTTCAAACTGGAACTTCTTTTGCTAAGCATGGAAGTTATATTTATTTTGCAAACGTTTTGGTGCAGATAGTAAAATAGGGAAATTAATCTGTAATTAATGCTAGGGGACTTAATTTGCTTTAAACTGATCTTTCTCTTCTTAAACATTACATTTTGAAATTATACTCAGTACATAAAAAGCTTGTGTGTTTTACTCTCAGTGTACAGGGCTCTCACTATGTTGATTCGCCCAAGTGGTCTTTTTCGGAAAATACTAAAATCAATACGAGTGGACTTTATAGATCTATTGGCTGAGCCCTGAAGGTCATGGGAAAAAATCAATTGCGTACACATATTTATACACATTCAAAGCGCGTGCTCATATTCTTCGCGAATGCGAACGACGCCATTTTGTTTCAAGTTGTTGACCTGCCCGTTTAATCCTATATTCAATCGACAATACACGATAACATGTGATGGAAAGTTGGAGAAGGAGACCGTTAAATATTTATTCAGAGAAAGATTTGTGAACGCCTCATCACTTACTGGATTATGCCCCAAACTGCCATAAAAATGTCCACAGAATCAGTCGGAATTCACAGTTAAAAATAATAAACAATGTGAGTTAATACCCTTGAATTGATGAAACGTAAAAATTTCCAGTCTTGACTTTTCTCAAAATGAAGTCCTTTTCACTTCATAAGACGTTTAGAAGTACTTGTACTTGGCTCTACGTGTTATTAGTTTAACAAAATACTCAATTTTCATATCAACTTTAAAACTATAAAACTAGAATGAACATAAAAGAGAAATTGAATCGACCGTGTCAAAGGGGTGTAACTAACTGAAACTTGTACATCTATCTAGATCCAGAGAAAACGGCTAGATGTTGCAGTGTGATTGCGGCGATAGCCACGTCTCCTTTACCGCGGACTTAAAAGAATTTTTAATTGCCCCTAAAGATTTTTTGACTGCCGAAGATACACCAGAATAATATGATTTAAACAGCATTTTCACTGCGAATTCCGCAGTTTAAATATTATATTTTTGAACGTCAGTTAAGGAGCCATGATAGTGTAATGGGTAAGACAGTTTCTTCTCACACGAACACGCGGAGTTCGAATCTGCCGTTAGGACTTTTTCTTGTAACCCGAAGCTTTATAATAACAAATATAGAACACATTTTAACGATTAGATTTTTTTTTTGATTTTTTTTTTTTAAAGTGTATCACAAGTGTGTCTTGAAGGCCTTGCCTCTCTTCTTTTTAAGTATTTTTGCCTGCGGGCAGTTTTATTGTTTTTCGTGACGCAGTGCTCCTTCGATCGTTCAGGCAACCCGACCCAGTAAAATGATTCTCCCTTCCCTGGGCACGTGTTATTTGTTGGGAAGATTTCTTTCTTTCATACCTTCCCCCCTTCCACCACACAAACTGACTTCTTGTGTGCTTTGTGTTTTGTAAAGCATCTCGAGAGGTTTGAAAGTGCTATTGAAATTCTTCTTCTTCTACTTCTTCTTCGTATTATTATTATTATTATTATTATCATTATCATTTGCGGTACAAATGTTTTGGAAAAAAAAAATCGGTGCCTCACCATAAGGAACTGACGTTGAAGCTAGAGAACAGAGCCCGTGACATAATAAGTCCATTCACATTTCCCTGCTTTGCAACTTTTATTGATTTAATCGATTTTTTTTTTTTAACATTATAGTTATTATTTATATATTTGTGTAAGCTTATCTATTATTTATTCACCTTTTTTCTTTTTCTTTTTCTCTTTTTTCCTCAAGGCCTGACTAAGCGCGTTGGGTTACGCTGCTGGTCAGGCATCTGCTTGGCAGATGTGGTGTAGCGTATATGGATATGTCCGAACGCAGTGACGCCTCCTTGAGCTACTGAAACTGAAACTAATCGAGAATCTATTAACA
>NC_134887.1:19755040-19767540 GCF_041734735.1 Babylonia areolata
TCCTTCCTTCCTCCTTTCTTCCTTCCTTCCTTCCCTCCTTTCTTCCTTCCTTCCTCCCCTCCTTCCTTCCTTCCCCCTTTCTTCCTTCTTTCCTTCCCTCCTTCCTTTCCTCCTCCCTCCCTCTTTCCTTCCTTCCTCCTTTTCTTTTTCCATATCGCTATGTCTTCCTTATTTCTAATTAGTATGGCTGGTTTTTTTTCCTGTACAGTATGTGTATACATGTCTTTCTTTTCTATTGATTGATTGATTGATTTATTGATTGATTGTGTGTGTGTGTGTGTGTATACTCATTTCTTTTCGTGTTGTTGTGTCTGTGTGTCTTGCTGTGCCCAGTGGACTACGGGTCGTGGTTTGACTACACGAGAGACTGGGAGCGTGTGATGGCCTCTGATCCCCTCCAGTCATTCCTCTCCCTGTCCTATGAGGATGTGAAGGAGGTGGGAAGGCTGAGGGATGTCCGTGAATCCCCCTCTGTCTGTCTCTCTCTGTCTGTCTCTGTCTCTCCAGTCATTCCTCTCCCTGTCCTATGAGGATGTGAAGGAGGTGGGAAGGCTGAGGGATGTCCGTGAATCCCCCTCTGTCTGTCTCTCTGTCTCTGTCTCTCCAGTCATTCCTCTCCCTGTCCTATGAGGATGTGAAGGAGGTGGGAAGGCTGAGGGATGTCCGTGAATCCCCCTCTGTCTGTCTCTCTCTGTCTGTCTCTGTCTCTCCAGTCCTTCCTCTCCCTGTCCTATGAGGATGTGAAGGAGGTGGGAAGGCTGAGGGATGTCCGTGAATCTCTCTCTGTCTGTCTCTCTCTGTCTGTCTCTGTCTCTCCAGTCCTTCCTCTCCCTGTCCTATGAGGATGTGAAGGAGGTGGGAAGGCTGAGGGATGTCTGTGCATCTCTCTCTGTCTGTCTCTCTCTGTCTGTCTCTCTCTGTCTGTCTCTGTCTCTCCAGTCCTTCCTCTCCCTGTCCTATGAGGATGTGAAGGAGGTGGGAAGGCTGAGGGATGTCTGTGAATCTCTCTCTGTCTGTCTCTCTCTGTCTGTCTCTGTCTGTCTGTCTCTGTCTCCCCAGTCATTCCTCTCCCTGTCCTATGAGGATGTGAAGGAGGTGGGAAGGCTGAGGGATGTCTGTGAATCCCCCTCTGTCTGTCTGTCTCTGTCTCTCTCTGTCCGTCTCTGTCTCTCCAGTCCTTTCTCTCCCTGTCCTATGAGGATGTAAAGGAGGTAGGAAGGCATCTTTCATTTCTCTCTCTGTGTGTGTGTCTCTCTCTCTGTGTCTCTGTCTCTCTCTCTGTGTCTCTGTCTCTCTCTGTCTCCCTCTCTGTGTCTCTGTCTCTCTCTGTGTGTGTCTCCCTGCTTTATCTTTCACACAGACATGAAGAAATTTGGTGGAACTGGAACGACGACTGGTGCCAAATGAAGACGACATAGATTCAGTAATCTGCGTCGTAGATTTAAATTATCCAGTAACATATGTCATTACACAGATTAGTTACTCATATATTTATTTACTTTACGGGTGTCGTCAAGCAATCGATGTTAAAACGATCACCATATTACGATTTAGAGTATATCTGACATCGCTTATTATCGATTTGAGGTGGTGATTTCACCTGCTCATTGGTTAAAAAAAAAAAAAAAGTGAAAAAGATGTAATCCATTTCACACAGAGAAATCTGTTGTGACAAACAAACAAAAATTTAAGAGAAAGGAACCAAAAAAAAAAAAGGAAATGAAAAAAAAAAAAGGAAATACAAACACAAATACATTTTTCTTTTTTTTTCTATGGAAAAATAAGAAATGTGCACACTGTATACATGTTTTCTTTTAAATTTCCTCCTCTTCTTCTTCTTCTTCTTCCTCAACTTCTTCTTCTTTTTCCTCTTCTTCTTCTTCCTCTTCTTTTTCTTCCTCTTCATTTTCCTCTACTTCTTCTTCCTTTTCTTCTTCTTCTTTCTCTTCTCCTCCTCCTTCTTCTCCTCCTCCTCCTCCTTCTCCTCCTTCTTCTTCTTCTCCTCCTTCTTCTCCTCCTCCTTCTTCTTCTTCTCCTCCTTCTCCTCCTCCTTCTTCTTCTCCTCCCATCTTTCCTCACTTCTTTCACCCCACCCTAATTTCTCCCTCACTCTCCCTCTTTATTTTATTCCGATTTTTTTCCAAATTACAGAATCCCATGGCGGAAGTGACCAGACTCTCGCGGTTTCTCGGCCAGAATCACGAAGAGAGTTTCCTCCGGAAGGTGTGTGAGATGTGTGACTTTGGCAGCATGAAGCAGCGCAAAGGACAGGTGCACGCCACCGATGGAGGAGATCCTGTCATGTATAGAAAAGGTGCGTTTGTTTTCATGACACCGATGACGACGATTATGTTGATGAAGAAGGAGGAGGGGGAGGGGGAGGAGCAGAAGAAGAAGGAGGAGGAGGAGAAGAAGAAGAAGAAGGCGATGGTGATAGTGATCGTGATGGTATTGATTGTGATGGTTGTGTTGTTGAAGAAAATGGTGATGATAATGATGGTGAAGAAGATGACGATATTACTGGTGGTGATGATGATCCATGTCTGCAGAAAATGTAATGAGAATGATAATAATAATAAGAAGAAGAAGAAATAATAATAATGATAATTAGAAGAAAAGAAGAAGAAGAAGAAGAAGAAGAAGCAACAACAACAACAACAACAACAGCAACAGCAGCAGCAGCAGCAGCAGCAGCAATAAGAAGAAGAATGTGTGCAGAAAATGTAATAATAATGATGATGATGATGATAATAATAATAATAATAATGGTGATGATGAATATTGATGGTGATGATACTACTACCACTACTGCTACTACTACAACTACTAATGATAATGATAATGACACTGCCCAATATCATCGTCATCATCATCATCATCATCACCGGAAGAAGAAGGAGAAGAAGCCGCAGCTGTAGATATCTAAACAACAACAACAACATCAGTAACCATCACCAGCGTACTGTTAAGGAGAAGAAGAAGAAGAAAAGCCCTGCAGATGGAGACACATCTGACGTAGTGTCGCTGCACATCTGCTCAGCCTTTCAACCGCCGCTGCGGCACACTTCGTTCAGTGACCGGCTGCCCGCAATCCGCAAACGTTTCGCAACGTGATGGGAATGCTCTGTACCCCTGAAAACGGAGTGCAGCTGCCTGAACGACGGGATTAAAAACAACAACGACAACAACCGCAATAACGAAACGATCATTAACGAATGAGACACCTCCCACCAAGGCAAACATGAAAACGGAGTACAGCTGCCTAAACGACGAGACAGTTTCAGTTTCAGTTTCAGTAGCTCAAGGAGGCGTCTCTGCGTTCGGACAAATCCATATACGCTACACCACATCTGCCAAGCAGAGGCCTGACCAGCAGCGTAACCCAACGCGCTTAGTCAGGCCTTGAGAAAAAAAACCAACAACAAAAAAAACCCAAACAACAACAACGACAAACAAACAAATAAAAACCGATCAGGAACGAAAAAGAGTCAGCTCCCACGAAGGCAAACATGAAGATTAAGAAGAATGTTTTTCGGTAATGGAAACGTTGGATCTCCCTTTTGACATATCAAAATTATTTTTCTATTCATTTATCTGTTTATCTGTTTGTTTATTTATATATGTATCTATTTAGTTATATCTGTTTGTCTCGATCTCCTCATGTTGAATGTTACACAATTGACTGTGATGGAGTCTCCCGTCGGACCGACGGATGAGTAGGCAGGCAGGCTTATCTGTCTGTGTGTGTCCTCATATGGGAGAAGAGGCCGATTCTGGATGCGCAGCACTTCCCACAGGTGTTGCAAGGGAAAAACGTCTCCACAAGTTGAGCCCTGCTTCCTTCGCTCACGCTTCTCCTTTATGGCCAGCGTTCTCTGGTTTTTCCAATTGAATGTGACAGGGGCGTTAAAGGCTGTGTGACAAGGGACGTCCAGACATGTGGACAGTTGTCTCCCTTGCACCGCTTTGTTGCTGTGTGTGTGTGTTGCGAAGATGATGGTGATGATGATCATTACCATCGTCATCGTCATCGTCGTCATCGCCTGATCTGACATGCGCCCAATTCGAATGAAATGAGCCGGTTCTTGGTGCAGCACTGCTCAACTGGCAATCATTATCAGTGAGCACAGTGATTTAACTTCTTCGTTCATGGGCTGCAACTCTCACGTTCACCCAATGTACACGAGTGGGCTTTTACGTCTGTGACCGTTTTATACCCCGCCACGTAGGCAGCCATATTCCATTTTCGGGGGTGTGCATGTTGGGTATCTGACTTCTTTAATTGCTTCACCCTGGTGAAATGATATCAGTGTGCCGGAATCTATAGTGCGGTCATTACTTTTTGTGCATATTGAATTGATGTAACTGATTTTTCTTTTCTGAACCAAACTAACGTTATGCAATCCCAACACAGTGGAGTGATGGCCTAGAGGTAACGCGTCCGCGTAGGAAGCGAGAGAATCTGAGCGCGCTGGTTCGAAACACGGCTCAGCCGCTGATATTTTCTCCCCCTCCACTAGACCTTGAGTGGTGGTCTGGACGCTAGTCATTCGGATGAGACGATAAACCGATGTCCCGTGTGCAGCATGCACTTAGCGCACGTAAAAGAACCCACGGCAACAAAAGAGTTGTTCCTGGCAAAAATCTGTAGAAAAATCCATTTGGATAGGAGAAACATATAAAACTGCACGCAGGAAAAAAAATACAAACAAAAATGGGTGGCGCTGTAGTGTAGCGACGCGCTCTCCTTGGGGAGAGCAGCCCGAATTTCACACATAGAAGTCTGTTGATAAAAAGAAATACAAATACAAAAGAATAACTAGAAGCCCGAATAATGACTTGAGGTACTTACCTTTAAGATCTTTTTTTTTTTTTTTTTTTTTTTTTTATTCAGGTTTACTTATTCATGAGAATATCAGTTTCAAACGTATCGACATACTTGAATACCACCGTATTGAATCAACATAGTTTGAAATACATTAAAAAAAAAAAAAAGAGAAAAGAGTAAAACCCATTCTTTTCGGCTTTATCTATACCAACCCCGCAGAACACGCTAACTGGTCTGATAAATTCACATCTGTGATGGAATATGCTTCGCTGTTCTCCGATGAAATCATTTCACTTAAAGTCAATTTCATCACAGCGAGATGACAGCCTTCACAAACGAGCATATCATAAGCTAACACCGGTTAAAGCGGGCTTAAAATGACACCGAATTTCTGGCATTCGGAACCGTCTCATACTGACATGTAAAAATTGAAACATTAAGTGTAAATTGGATGATTAGAGTTATTGGTTTCTTACAAACGAATTTGCACTTTGATTTATTTTCTTAAAAACAGGGTTTAGCGCTTTGAAAAACACCACTAGTGGCAGCAGCAGCAGCAACAGCAGCAGCAGCAGCACCAGCAGTAGTAGTAGTAGCAGCAGCATCAACAGTAGTTGTAGTAGTGGTGGTGATAATATACTGGGTTGTTGCATGAAATGACGTTAAATAGACTGAAATAGTGTGGATTGTTCCTAGTTCCGAAAATGGGGTATGGCTGCCTACATGGCGGGGTAAATACGGTCATGCACGTAAAAGCCCACTTGTGTACATACGAGTTAACGTGGGAGTTGCAGCCCACGAAGAGTTCGTTTATTTATTTTTAGTCCGTTCATTTAAGATGATGATATTAGACTAAACGAAGAAGAAGAAGTTCATAGTTAATTAACTAATTTCTTAATTATGTTAGAATATATTTGATTGATTTTTTTCCTGGTTTCACATTGAAAAAAAATGAAGGTGAGGTGGGAGACTGGAAAAACTGGTTCACGCCGGAGCAAATATCCCGGATGCAGGAAGTCTACGACACCAAGATGGCGGGCTCTTCTTTCAAATGCCGCTACACACTGGACAAAGAGAAAGACAACTGAACAAAGACCCCAGCAGCAAAGATCCCTCTGCCCTCCCTCATTTTCTCTCTCTCTCTCTCTCTGCAGAAATATTAGGTCTAGAAAATACCGCATCTGTGGTAGAGAGTGTTCACTTTTTTTTTCATCTAAAAAATACGTTAGTGTGAGTGCTAGAACACCAAATGATTTTGTTTCTAGTTAACGTGATAGCTTTTCTCTGTCCTTTATTCTGTCTATTGCATTGGATGGAATCTGATTATATTTGATGAGACTGGAATAACACAGGTTATCTTTCAATGGATATGAAATGTTAAATTCAGCTGAAAAATGAAGAAATCATTGGGTTCCAAAGCTTCGTGGTTTCATGTGTGTATGGAAAAACTGATTATGAATAAAGATATATTGAAAGAAAGACGTGTCAGCAGTAAGTAGCAGAACTGGAATTTCCTTAAAAACAATAAACAAATCCATGTCATTTCATGAGATACTGGATTTAAACAGATACGTTAGAAATGTTATCACAGGATTTCGTTTTGGTACATCCGGTTTCGCTGTGCATCGTCTTCAAAAAAAGAAATATATATATATATATATAAATACAATAAGCTGTTCAATATGCAAGACTCTAATTGAGGGTAAGATGCAATTCATTTGATTCTATTGCTTTTCACGACTTGAGATACCAAACCATATTGCCCAAATATCACAGTAACCATACTTACTCTTGACTTTTCTTTTGACTTCTTGAAAGGAACGCATAATTCGGAATATTGCGATTTATATAAGATATACAGAGCATTTCAAATAAAGTTTGCTGAATCATGAATGAATATATCCTTTTGCTATTTCCCATAATGTGTGTGTGTGTGTGTGTGTGTGTGTGTGTGTGTGTGTGTGAGGGTTGTCAAGATTGTTCACTAACAGTTTGTGTTTGTAATTGTGATTTCTTTTGCTACAGAATATGTTGTGTTTATTCAGAAGTTCACAAACCCCATCAAAGGAGGTTTTAGTCGTATATTGAATATAGTTCTGATTCCGATTCTGTGTGTCAGTCAGCCTCTGTGTCTCACTGTCACTCAACATTCAATTAATATTTGCTTATTTGGTATTTGTTTTTCTATGACACGATCGTTGTCACGAATCATGTAGTCGCTTGGATTTGTTTTTCTATTTATAGTTTTTATTTGACGAAACATAACATTGTGTAGAAATGTTGAGTGCGAGGAATGGATGAAAAACAAATACACCAATGCTTATCTATTATCCTCGAAAATAAAGGAATCTGTCAGTATATTTATATCTTTCCACGTGTGCAAGTGGCTGAATGTGTAGGTAGTCGATTAGATCGTCATTGGCTCTATCTATTTAATTTTTAGATTATTAACTGATATTTGTCTGTTTGCTTTTCTATTCATTTCATTGTTACTTGTTTATTTTTTTTCTCTTCTATTTAATTCTAGGTATTGTCAGATCATTACATTCGTTAAATCGTTCACTATTCATCCGAAAATATTTACCACCCTGTCTCGTTTTCATTTTTGTTCAAATGGTCATGTATATTTACGACTGTGAATAATTTGTCATATGTCTTTTTTCGCAACAAACCTAAGGATAGGTGAAGAATGAAGAATTCTGAAAACCAGTTTGGAGCAAGGAAAGAAAGATAAAACAGAAAGGCATAAACAAGAACACAAACAAATAAACGAACACACAACCAACTTAATAGTCCTAAAAAAAACCGACGTCATATGCATTATTGTTAATACATAACAACGAAAGATGAATTCTTGCAACGACAACTAAAAATACTTGTGTTTAATGTATAATATAAAAGTATTACAACTTACAGACATTTTGTTTATTTCTAAACAAAGTGATCTCCGTTCTTTTATGCTCACTACCAACACGCTGTAAATGCTAATGATCGAGGCTTTAACATTGTGGATGCAAAGTCTTCTAAGTTGCAATTAAGATGTGTCATAACTATCACTTTTATGTGGAGTGATGGCCTAGAGGTAACGCGTCCGCCTAGAAAGCGAGAGAATCTGAGCGCGCTGGTTCGAATCACGGCTCAGCCGCCGATATTTTCTACGCCTCCACTAGCCCTTGAGTGGTGGTCTGGACGCTAGTCATTCGGATGAGACGATAAACCGAGGTCCCGTGTGCAGCATGCACTTAGCGCATGTAAAAGAACCCACGGCAACAAAAGGGTTGTTCCTGGCAAAAATTATGTAGAAAAATCCACTTCGATAGGAAAAACAAATAAAACTGCACGCAGGAAAAAATACAAAAAAAATGGGTGGTGCTGTCGTGTAGCGACGCGCTCTCCCTGGGAAGAGCAGCCCGAATTTCACACAGAGAAATCTGTTGTGATAAAATGAAATACAAACTACAAAATACCTTGTGAATTCATCCATAACATGATGTCATTAATAATCGATACCACATTATAGGCCAATTTGTCCTGTTTAATTTACAGCGAGAAGCGGGAGGGAGAGGAGGGGTCATTTCGGGGTGGTCAGTTCATTTGTTTGATGAGGAGAAACGTATTTCTTGACTTGGTTGATTTCATTCTGTATCTATTCACCATCGGTGATATTAGACTGTGAAAAGAGAGGGCGAGGGGGTGCTGGGTGACAGGACCTGTGTGTTTGTGTGTGTGTGTGTGTGTGTGTGTGTGTGTGTGTGGGTGTGTTAATGTGAATGTGTGTGTGTGTATGTGTGTTAGTGTGACTGTGTGTGTGTGTGTTTGTGTGTAAGTGTGTGTGTGTGTGCTAGTATGTGTGTGTGTGAATGTGTTAGTGTGTGTGCGTTAGTGTGTCTGCGCGCGCGAGCGTGTGTGTGTGCCTGCGTGTGTGTTTGTGTGTGTGTGTCTGCGCGCGCTTGTGTGTATGTGTGTCTGTGTGTGTGTTTTAGAAAAAAGTAGGAGTATTAACAATAGCAGCAATGTATCAAAACTTTCCCTGATAATATCCTTGTATGCAAAGCAAAATATCCAAACATGAAAATGTTCCAACCCCCCTTCCCTCCCCGCCACCCCCTCCCCCCTCGCTACCTTGTCCTCACCCCCCCCCCCCCCCCTCCCTTCTTCAATGAATAACCAAGACAATCAAGCAGCATGTTCACCGCCGTAAAGCCTACCCAATGAGAGACCGCCACGTCACAGTGACAGGAAGAGGAAGTGTATTGTAGGTCACTGGGTCACGAGGTACACTTTGTACAACACTTGCTTTTAGTGTTTTTGATTGTTGAAACGGGGCGAAATGATGTAACAACACTGGAGACTTGCGACCAGTCCTTAATTCTACAACATAGCTCGTCCTTCTGATTTCTCTTTGACATCGTGTCACACCAACGGTTCTCTCTCGTGTTGGTATATCATAGTTCGCTTGGAAATTGACTTGAACAATTAAGAACAGAATTGCGAAAAAGATCACGCTTTTTTCTGTTAATAATAACACCAGTTACATTTCATTGTATGATATCAGGGGCTGCTTTGTCTTTTCACCTTCAACAACTGATATTCTTGTTGTTTTTCTCTGGGGAGCAAGGCACTAAAAATCACAACCCCGCGAAGTAATATTTCAAGTATATACACTTCTCCATGTTCACTTGAGCTGTTGGAATAAACATTAAATGGCCCATATTATCAGTATATCACTGTGTTCTCATATGAAAAAGAAAACACACACCACATGCATTGTAAGCACGTGTTAGGTCTTTCAGTTTTTCAACTTTGATTGAAAAATTAACCTGAATGACCTGCAACCAAGCAAGGGTAAGATCTTTTCATTGTCGCATTGTCATGGAAGTTTCTTCTCTGGATAAACAGCAAGCCAATATTTACACACAAATATGGTATCACAGACTTAGTCATTAAGTTTGTTATTTCTATTTCCAGATTTTTCCACATGGCGTATCCGAAATTATCCTCAGCAGCATTAACATCTGTGGAAATCAGTACACTTTTTGTTTGCTTTTGTTCTGCAAGATAGTTTATTTTAGACTCTCCATGGATAAACAACTAGAGAATTATTGTGATGGATCAATAAACAACTGCAGAATCACTGCGATGGATCGAGTCTCGTCATTTCGATTTCAATAGTTTTCTGTTGTGATGCAAGGCGCGTCCGAACTTCTTTGCCTGTGACCCCACGTTGACGAACATAGGATACAGTTTTCCACTGTCCGTCTGAGAGCACCTCAGTTCCCTGTGACCCCTCGGGGAGGTGATTTTGGGGCGCTTCTTTGTGGACGGTGTGGCAGGTTTCCGACGACTGGCGAACTTCTCATACTCTGCATCGTCGATGACCTGAGTGTTCACAATGTCCTTCCATCCCTTATCGATCTCTTCGAACTCCTGAGAAATGTTGCGTCTGAAAGAGCTCCCCTTTTTGAAATCCATGTGGCTCTGTCTGTGCTTCTGGCAGAAGGCGTTCAGTTCAGAAGCTTTACAGTTCGGGTCGTCTCTCCTCGAAGTCTTCAGAAGATCCAGCAAGCTCTTGGACTTCTTCATCTGGAAGAAGCTCGTGGGGCCGACGTTGTCCGAGTCCATGTCCACAGACTGCGCCGTTCTGCGCTCAAACTCCTTGTCGTGCCAGGAGAAGATGGAACCGACTTCCGTCAGGTCGGAAATGGAAGAACTCCGGCGTTTCCGTGGTGACTCCTCGGGCTTGCTGAAGGGGCGTGCTGTGTCCGGGTGGCGGGGGAACAGGCTGGTCACCATGGGTTTGGGGGGGTCCTGCACCTTCACCATGCCCGTGCTCGTGGTGGTGGGGGTGGTGGAGGGCAGAAGGCCGAACCTCGGCACGTCCCGGTACCGTTTCAGAGGAGTTCTTCGCCGAGGTCTTTCCGAAAAGCTGACCGATCTGGCGAGGGGTTCCACGATGCTCGGTCTGGGTCTCTCTTTGATGACCCGCCTGATGACCTTCACCTCTGGAATGTCCTTGACGATTTGTTTGATGTCCTGTGACATCGCTTCTTCAGCGGTGACGTTTCTGGGTTGTCTCGACGTCACGATCGCGTCAGAGCTAGGGTCTTTGATATTGAACGACGCCACCTCGTCGGCGAGGTCTTTGACGCTCATGGTCATTTCACGATCCGTGAGAAAGGTGCACCCGAGGGTACAGGACAGGTCCGGAGATGCGGTCCCCACGGGGCTCAGGTTCAGATCCTCGTCGTAGGGAAAGATGGGACTGGTTGCCATGTCAACCGTGATGGTGGTGACTGGTTTGGTGTCTGCTACCGGTGGCACTGGAGGGGACTCTGGCTTGGGGTTCAGCCGGAAGGGGATGTCTGGCAGGATTTCAGTCTGGAACAAATGAGGACATTTTGTCGTTTTGTTATTCTTTTATTATTTTTCTTACACACCACACACACACACACACACACACACACACACACACACACACACACAGATATATATATATATATAATAGAGAGAGAGAAATATATATATATATATATATATATAGAGAGAGAGAGAGAGAGAGAGAGAGAAATATATATAGATAGATAGATAGAAGATCGGGTTACTAGATGGATACATAGGGAGCAGACTGAACTCCGTACAGAAAAAGAAGATATTTTGTGACGAGTAAGACAGCTCCAATACAATACAATACAATGCAATACAAATACAATACAATACGATACGATGCAATACAATGCAATACAACACAAAAAATGCAATGCAAAATACAATACAATACAGCACGGTACGATGCGATGCGATGCGATATCATATGATACGGCATGGTGCGGTACAGTACAGTACAGTGCAGTGTAATGGTGTATATGCAGTATAGTACAGTGCAGTGCAGTACAATGCAGTGAAATACAGTGCAACGTAGTACAGTGCAGTGCTCTCCAGTACAACACAGTGCAGTACAGTGCCAATAGACTACACTCCACTACAATACAACACAGTATAGTACTGTGCAGCGCACTACAGTGCAGTACAGTAAGATACAGTATAGTGTAGTGCAGTGCAGCATAGTACAGTCCACTACAGTGCGAGTGCACTCCAGTACAATACAGTCCAGTCCAGTACAACAGTGCAGTACAACGCAACCCAACCCAACGCACTACAATAGAGTACAATAGAGTACAGTACAGTACGGTCCAACACAACACAACACAACACAACACAACACAACGCAACGTAACGCAACGCAACACCAACAAAACACAACACAATGACAGTGCAACACAATACAACATAACGCCACACTCTAACAGACAACAACACGACAACAAAATACAACACAACGCCACACTGTAGTGGACTGTACACACACACACACACACACACACACACACACACACACACACACATATATATATATATATATATATATATATATATATATATATATATATATATATATATACATACTAACACACACACACACGCACACAGACAGCAACACAATACAACACAACGCCACACTCTAACAGACAACACAATACAACACAACGCCACACTCTAACAGACCACGACACAACACAATACAGCACAACGCCACACTCTAACAGACCACAACACAACACAATACAACACAACGCCACACTCTAACAGACCACAGCACAACACAATACAACAC
>NC_134887.1:19772123-19809623 GCF_041734735.1 Babylonia areolata
TTTTTTTGTTTTTGTTTTTTTTTCATTCGTTTATTTAACCTACTTTTATGAAACAATATGTAAGATCATATGAAAACATACCCGCCCCATAAAACCGTTTGCAAATATGATGAACAGGCTGAAGTAAAAAACTTATTTTAGTTGAATAAATTGGAGATTGTGTGCACTACACGGGCACCCACTACCCCTGTCACAATAATCCCGGCGTTTTTGTCCGCATGTTCGCGCACGCACGAACCATGTGCGTTTTAATCTACGTATGTCTGAATGGAATCAGAGAGTAATACGGAGAGAGAAAACGAGAGAGATCTCGATCAAAGAGAAGTCATATCTGTCAAAGGGGCCACAAGAAAATCGAACGATATTGTTTTCTTCGTGTGCTAGGCAACTCTGTTTTCAATGCAGGAAGCGACTGAACCACGTGACCACCCAGTTCGTCTGCCGGCTCGACAGTGAGGAAGAGCCCAACTTTTAACAATGGAAGTTGTGAACGAGACACTTTCTTCAAAAATGATCCACAAAGACGACAGTGTCAGAGGACCTGATAATTTCGATTGTTCGTACGGCATTTACGGCGTGTTTGCCATCGTCGTTCTCTTCCAGACTGTGAACTTGATCATCAAACTGGTGGGACCTCCAAAATCACTGCGTGCTGATGAATGGAAGTGGCGAAATCTTACGATTTCCTGGCTGCACGCTCTCTTCAGTGTGAGTTTGAGTATGGCAAGGTATGTTTTATTTCTTCGTGTTTTCTTTTTATTAGATTAAAAACACGTTTGTTCACGTTGATTTCATTCATCTCTTTCCATTACATGTATGCGTGGGTTCATTGCCTGACCTGATTTTCATTGAACTTCAGCTGTTTCAAGTTTTCGCGTTACACATTGCAAATATCACACTATTTATAGCTGTTTGCACAGTTCATCAGCGAACTGCCGGCATTTGGCTTTCTGATTGAGCAAACACGTCTTTTAAACGAAACTGTTGACTATTTATATCGAGACTCAGTTTTATCTGGCCGCTCAGATGGTGGTGACAAAATCTTCATAGTAAACACTAAAAAAGTCTAAAGTTCAGCAGACCACATTGGGATCAGACTCAACATAGTCAGAACCACGCCCATATTTTAGATTCCATGCCAAGTAATGAAAGATATTTGGCAAAGTATGTTATTTGAGACTAATGACAATGTTGATGCACTTTCCCATTGAATGTGGGTGTGAGAAAACTGTGACTGAATCATGCAATGCCCACATACTGACATAGTGCCAGTCATGTATGCATCTGACATACTGCTGGCTAAGGAGCGAAGCCTTAGATCATCAGGCTGACTGACAGCCAACATAAAGAGCTAGAGCTCTTTCATGACATGGGTGGCACATACCCATACACACATAACACACACACACACACACATACACACACACACACAAACACACACACTCATACAAACATTCTCATACGACCCCCACCCCACCCTCCCACACACTCCCACCCTCCACAAACACACATGCTTACAACTATGTGCGCACACAGACACACACTGACACACACACACACACACACACACACACACACACACACATTTGTTGGCTTTGGTTGAACAGGCCACTGAATCCAACTCACTAGCTCAGAACTCTTTTCTCTCTCTCTCTCTCTCAGTCTCAGTCTCAGTCTCCCAGAGTCTGTCTTGTCTGTCTTTCCCCTGTCTCTTTTTCTTGCTCTGCCTTAGCTTCTCTGTCTCTCTCTGCTTCTTTAGACTCTCTCTCTCTCTCTCTCTCTCTCTCTCTCTCTCTGTGTGTGTGTGTGTGTGTGTGTGTAGTTAATGTGTCAGTCCTAAATAAATCAGACCTGTTCATTCTTCAATCAATCCAAGATATTTTAGGTATATACTGTATACATAAAACAAACTACCTGACAAGCATACTTTGCTGCAACTCAGCTTCCATGAATTTGAAATTATTCACATAGATCTATAGATAGATAAACCTATTCAAAATCTGCAACTGTTATAGTATACTATTAACTGTTATCTTGGACCAACTGTCATAGTGAAGTGGTTACTGCTGCAGACTGACGGCTGGGAGGATGCGGGTTCAATTCCCAGTGGAGGTGGGTGTTTTCAGCCCACAGCTAGCTCCTAATCCTACCCAGAGTAAACTGTGCTGTGGGCTTAAATGGAAAGACTGGGACCACAGAGTAGAGTATCATCCACTTAACAGCGTTTTTGGGAGTGTTGCTTAAATTTCCTGACTAGCTTTGCATGTGTCTGGATCTCTTGGACCTGGTAAACGCTGGAGTATAATTTACTGGAAGCAGTGTACAGTCTTGTCACATAGTGATGGTCCCAAACCTAAAATGGACCTCCATAGCAGCAGTGTCATCCTCCTCCTCCTCCATCATTAGTATTAGAAAAATGTCCCATATTCTGTGGTCTTTCCTGCCCTGCTCTCATGATGACCTCAGTTTTAATTCCCCTCCACTTCCATGCTTGGGGTGAATCCTGTTAATTTCTTATGTGTCGGCAGATTCATGGGGGTTGTTGTGGGAGTGATGTGTTGGTGGTCTCCACTCGGGAGGGGGTGTAATGCTTAATCAATCTGGCTCCATGACTATGCCATTATTATCATCAGTACTACAGTAGGGAGCATAGTAGATGGTGTCCTGAGTACATGTATACAATTACAATACATGCGTGTATAAAATCAGAGTCGGGCACTATTGTACACGACTGAACTGAAGTGACTCAGCAAAAGTGCAGGGTCTCCTCTGGTGTATGGAATATTGGTGGTCTTACTTTGCCTGTAAACTGCCAATTCTGGGACTACAGCGGATGAATAGGTCTAGGTATGGCTGTATATGGGAGACTCAGAAAATGAACGGTGTAGAAGTAATGCCATTGAAACAGTGCAGACGATGGGGCAGCAAAAAAAAAAAAAAAGAAGAAGCAAAAAAAGATCTTGGTAATAACTTGTCAAGTGCTAGTCATGACATGTACTAGATTAAAATCATCGTGAAAGCTTAATGATCCTAAGGTTAAAGGCCCCGTAACCTTTTATGACCACAATGGTATTAGATTTATAATCATATTCATTAATTCACTGTGTCTAGTTCTCGGCATAAGAAGGTGGGGCCCAAACCTCACTGCTGATCTTACTGATGCCATAGAAGTTTAGGCAAGTTATTGCTGATTTTGAAAGATCAGGTTATAAATTTGTGCCACAGGGACTATAGTATATTAAAAAAAATTTTGAATTATCAGAACATTATTACCATTGACCAGTTATAATGTTATTTGTCATATTCTCTCTTTGTGACTTCCTTTAGAAAGTTGATGTGGCCATCATTTAAAACATTAAACAGTACATTTTCACAGGTATGAAACAAAACAAAACCAGATATTATTTGAAAATTTGGTATTTTTATTTGGCTGAGATTTCAGAACAACCCAGTGATCTGTAATTTGCAACAGCTGCAAAGGTGTACAAAATGTTTGTACATTAAGTTGACTATAAAGATAAAAGAGAGAAAAGTTGACTAAACAAAAAAAAAGTAACCAAATTTTGACATATAGTGTGTTTTTCAGGTTTGATTTGGTAAACTGATACTTAGTTAAGTAGGATAGAATGTAAATTGTGTTGAACAAATTGTGGATTTTCTGTTTGCTTGTGTTTTTGTTGTTGTTGTTGTGTGTGTGTGTGTGTGTGTGTGTGTGTGTGTGTGTGTGTTTGTTTTGTTATTTTGGGTGATGTGGGGATGGGTTAAAAAAAACCCAACAAAACAAAACAAAAACAAAAAAATATCAAAGCAGTTTTTACCCTCAGCTTTGATATAATCAATCTTTCTCCTTTCTCTCTGTCTCTTTCTGTGTCTCTGCCTGTCTGTCTCTTTCTCTCTATTAATATTAGTCTGTAATCTATTGTTTTAAGCATTCTCTTTCACAAATTTCAAATTAGAAACAGCAAAGTATGTGAATTTTTTCTTCTTCTAGATTTATGATTGGAATGTAGACCTCCACTGCATTGTCATTTTATACAGTACAAACCTGGTCTAAACTGAGACTGTGTGAACTGCCCTTTTGTATCATATGTCCAAAAGACAGAATTGAACTTTTTATTGACTTGACACACACAGGAATCAATTTGGAAACAGCTCATCCCAGAAGTGTTATAGACAGCCATTTATGTTTAAATCTGCATTGTTTTTAGCCAGTGAGAACAAAAGAATTGTAGTTAAACTATCCCTTTTTGTGCAAAGCTTGAAAAATAAGGCAGACTGTGTCAATGTGATTTCATATTTGACATAATAGCAGAATTGTGGGTAATTTCGTTTATTTCATCACTCCGTTGTGTGGACGTGTGGCCTGACTATTGAGGCCTGAATCTCTTTTGGTTTAGTCTCTTTCTTTCACCCTTGATTCTCTTGTTTGCTGCCCTTCACTCCCTCTCTTCCTTTCAGTTCAGTTCACCAGGTCCTGTCATATTTCCTTCCTTTCCTTTTCATTCTTTTAAAAAAAAATTTTAAAGATAAAATATTGGAGAAGAAAAAAAAGAGAAAAAAAGCTGCCTTGAACTTGATGAAGAGAATGAGTTATTAATACTATTTAGAAAACTTTACAAATGAAACAGGGAGGGGGTAAGGAGAATTTAAGTGAACATGTGCATCAGAGCATGACAATGACAGCAGTGACAAGCATTATTTGCCTGGTGTGGGATTGCTTATTATTACGTTTGTCTTGACAACAGGCATACATTATTATATGATTATATGATATGTTGTACAGTACTTAGAAAGAATTTAAGCACAAATGTTATTCCATGAGCACAAAGTGATTTGTTTTAAAACAATCAACATCAACTGATCAAGAAATAAAATGAATACTTTTTTTTTTTTTAATTTGTCTGCACAATTTCAACAGCATTGCCTCCTAGCTTTGCCATTACCTCCTAGCTTTGCACAGTCAGAATCCCAAGTCATAAGCAGAGCTCAACACTGCTTGTTCTATTCCAGTAAAATATACTAAAAATGTTTATTTGTGACTCAGTTTAAAAAAATCATCAATGCAGTAGATTAGAAATTAATAACATTCTGTTAACATGCATTAATGATTTTTTAAGTATGTAACATATTTACATGTTTTCCTACACACACACACACACACACACACACACACACACACACACACACACACACACACACACACACTGTATATGTATATATATTATATATATATATGATATTACAACATTTTTACGGTACTCATGAAATCATAACTTAGTGAATACATCATGAATACATGGTTATGGTATGATCACTATAAAGTATAATGTGTGTATGTTGTGTTGAATGATTAATAATAATATTCTGCACTGAAATCTAAATTTAAGAAATTGTGTTGTAACTGTTCAATCTCAGTTGTGGCGACACTGGTCAATAAAACTTAAATCTAAAACTAAAAGGATGGACATGGAGGTGAGCAGATTGCTGAAATTGCACTTTCCACACTCACTTGGAGTTTGGCAGAATCAGTCAGCCTTAGGTGTTGGACTTTGAAAAGTTCTTCTAATTCAATGGTCACCACAGATCCTGGTTCGAGGGCCTGTTTTGGCATGGTAATAATGTGGAACACTCTTTACTCAGATTTTCCTCACTCCACCCAGGTGTGAATGTTACCTGACTTAAGTTTGGGAAGGTTAAACAGTGGAAAGAGAAGATTGGGCCCCGCCTTCCTGTGCCAAGCCCTTGACACAGTATGAATTCACTGCCCTGATGAAAAGGCTGTGGGACCTTTACCATTTTTTGATCTAATCCCTTCAATGAACTATGAGCATGACTCAAACTTTGTTTTGTTTATTAAGTTGACTGTGTGTGTGTGTGTGTGTGTGTGTGTGTGTGTGTGTGAGCTGTGTCTCTGTGTCAGTCACCCTGTGTCTGTGTTTGTATTCAACTGTATGATGTGTGTGTGTGTGTGTGTTTGAAGTCAAAATGATCTTTACTGAGAGTAAAAGAATAAGCTTATACAGTTTTTTTACATCCTGCCCTCAGAAGAAAAAAAAAGAGAAGAAAATACAAAAAATAAAAAAGGAACAAATGGGGGAAGTGGGGGCCAGGAAAGGATAATATAGAAATAGACAAAATACAGTATTATAGAAATAAACAATTACAAGGAACACACAAGAAATTCTATCAAAACAACAACAACAACAAAAAACAAACAAAAAACAACAACAACCAACAACAACAACAATATGAGCATAAGTTATTAAATAGCAATTAATACATGTGTGCGTGTGTGTGTGTGTGTGTGTGTTACTGTGCATCATACCATGTATCATGTGTGAATGCAATGTGGGTGTGTCCGTGCCAGCCTATCACATGTGTATGAATCATGTGTATTTGTGTATGTGTGCATTGTGTGTGTGTGTGTGTGTGTGTGTACATGTGCATGTGCATGTGTGTACTGTGCATCACACTGTGTATCATTTGTGAATTTACAATGTGGGTGTTTCCATGCCAGTCTGTCACATGTGTATGGTCTATAGATTGTGTATTTGTGTGTGTGTGCGCATCATGTGTGTGTGTGTGTGTGCGTGTGTGTGTGTGTGTGTGTATGATATGTGTGTGTGTGTTTGAATTTGACCGATTTGTGCACAAAACATAGAGTTTGATGAATATTTGTCTTAGTTTTCTGTCTGTGTTGTGAGATGTTAGATCAGTTTATTAGTTGATAAGTGAAACATGCATTCAATGATTTATTCTATAGTGGGTATACTGAAACAACTTCAGATCACTCAATTAGTTAATATCAGTTGATTTGGGCGTTAACTGTTATTAGTTGGCTAAATTGAATGAAGTGGGGTGTGGTGAAGCTTTTATTGTTTTGATATGACAGCTTTGACTTGACAGTTGTTTGACCCTTATGATCACTGTCTCTACAGTATCACTGTAAGTGCTTGCTGACATCAGGCAGGTCAGGAAATTATGCTTAAGGGCTTTTCTTCAGTGGTTTCCCCTCTCACACAAGCTAAATACGTAGATCTCTCAAACCTTGAACAGATGACAGACTCTCAGGACAAAAAATGATAGTTTGAAATGGTTTAATTGTAATATATGTGTGTGTGTGTATATATATATATATATATATATATATATATATATATATATTGATAAAAATTATTGTATATTCTAATCAAGGATCATATAGCACTCATTGCAAAAACAAAGAAAGAAACAAAAACAAAACAAAAAACAAACAAATGTTCATCCTTTAAACTTAAAGTTTCAATTTAAATCTTCATTACGAAAATTTGAAAAACCTGAGCCATTTGACTTCTCAATCCAGGCCACAATCTCAGTCATGTCTGCCACAAAAACCACAGAAGTGAAAGTTTATTCAACATAAGATTTTAAATGATTGTTGTTAATATTAATTTCTTTGTGCTTTCTTTTGTCTTTTTCATTTTTTCTTACAAATTTTAAACTCTGTCTGCAACCCCCCCCCACAAAAAACAAAAGTGAACGTTCATTTAACATTATAAGATTTTTAATGATTATTGATATTTGTAGTCTATCTTTTTTTCTTTCTCTGTTTTCTGTTTGTTTGTTTTTTGTTGTTGTTTTTTTTACAGTTCTTAAAGTCTACTATAGTAGAACTTGAAACTTCCCTTGTGAGGTCCTCTTTTGTTTTTTTTGTACTGTTTCTTTTATCTGCCAGCCATAGACAGTTGAATCTGCTATCACACTACACACACACACACACACACACACACACACACACACACACATCTATATATTATTATTATATATATCCATATCTGTAGATATAGATCTGTCTGTCTATCTACATAACTATCTATAGCTATTGAGTATCCTGCAGATCTTGACCTGCTTGACTCATTCCTTTGGATTCCACTGATGATCACATACAGTGCAAAATGTGACCAGATGTGACATGGTCTTTACCAAGTTTAGAACTTGGTATATTATATATATATATATATATATATATATATATATATATATATATATATATATATATATATATATATATATATATATATATATATGACCATTCATGATTCATTCATGACCAGTGTGTAAACTTACTTATTTTTTTTAAACAAGTTGTTTTCTAAATTGTGAACAGGTAAACAGAACAAAATTTCATTTACACAAATACCAGGATATTCAGTTAATTCATAAGCTTAATTACCATCAATGCTTTGTTTCCACCCAGCCTCAGCATAAAAAGAAGAAAAAATGCATTAAAAAAAAGAAGAAGAAAAAATGGAGTGATAGAGAGACTTAGAGAGTGTTTGTGACTGTGTATGATATATATTGTGCTTTATCAGCAGTATATGGGGTTGTGGAGCTGAGTCATGAGAACATTGTCCTATAGATCTGTCTATCCTATAGGATTTTTTTTTCACTGTAAATAGTGGCCTGTTTTAGATGTAAGTTTCTGTATCTCATATATATTCTAAATACAGGCATTGTTCGATTTGTATTGATTTTTGGAATGATTTATATAGTTTATATATATGATAAATTGTGTAATGAAAAAAATTAATTGCAAACTATTTTTGTGGGTTTTAAAAAATTTTTTTTATTGTTATTGTTTTGTTTTTTTTTGTTTTTTTTTCCATATCAGTATAAGAGTATTGACAGTAATCTTATACTATGTTGATGCAACAGCTGTTGCTTGAAACATGCTGACAAAGTCAGAGAGTTCTTTAGATTGGCAGGGGTGAAAGATAATAGGTTGGTAGGTATACATGTCAGCTGCTGTATAAACCCATTGAAAAAGTATTCGAAAAAATCTGTGTTGCCCCTTTTTGCATGCTGTTTCAATCAATCATGACATTACTTATGACATTATGTTTTATATTGTTAATAGCTCAGCTGACTGCAAACCGACCATTTCAGGACATTCCAACATTACTTGTCACAGATATCCCATACATAGCTAAGTGTGTCTGGTTATGTTTAAGTCCCAGCTCCTGTAGTCCATTGGAAGCTGTTGGTGTTAGGTTGCCATGAGGCCACAACCCAGAGGAGATCCTGCGCTGCTGTTGAACCACTTTTGGTGGTGGTCTGCGATGCCTTTTCTGAGTCAATTTGGCTGCCACCTGCTGTTTAGCCCCATCTGAATGACTAGAATCATTTCATTTAGCCAGAGCCAGACTCACTCTCTCTCTCTGTCTCTCTGTGTCTGTCTGTCTCTCTTCTCTCTCTCTGTCAAAGTTTTCAGGTTTCAAATTAAGTTTTGTAGAAACAGTGATCCGAGACAAAATTATGAAAATATGTTGTGCTGTAATTTGTATAAATTTGGAATATTCATTTCTGACAGTGATGCTTGAATAGTTCTCTCAAGTCTCATGCCCAACCTACATTTCTTCATTCTTCTTTTTTGACTAACTTGTGCATGTGTAAACAAAGTGAGTCTATGTTTTAACCAAGCGTTCGGTTGTCTGTTTGTGTGTGTGTAGAAGGTTGGTTGTTTTTGAAGATGATATGACCTTGTGTTTCTTGTTCATAATTAAAAGGAAAGAAACACAAATTCTGAACAGAACACTTACAGTGATACTAAATACACCATCGACGTGTTTACTGCATGTAAATATTCGAAAGTGGACACTGAATTAACTGGAATGAACATAAAAGACGGGTGCAATAGCCAAATGGTTAAAGTGTTGGACTTTCAATCTGAGGGTCCCAGGTTCAAATCTCGGTGGCACCTGGTGGGTAAAGGATGGAGATTTTTCCGATCTCCCAGGTCAACATATGTGCAGACCTGCCAGTGCCTGAACCCCCTTCATGTGTATACACACGCAGAATATCAAATACGCACGTTAAAGATCCAGTAATCCATGTCAGCGTTTGGTGGGTTATGGAAACAAGAACATAACCAGCATGCACACCCCTGAAAACCTACGCCTACATGGCGGGTAAATAAACAAAACGGTTATACACGTAAAATGTTCAATATTACATGTTTGTCTTAGTGTGTATGTGTGCGTGCCTGAAATCTGATTGAATGACCCAGCAAACGAATGATGAGCGCTCAGTGGCAGCCATCAGTTGGCTCTACTCAAGAAGGCAGCCTGTTGAGTAAATAACCCTGTGTTTGTAGTGTTTGTAAAATGCTTAGAGCTTAGTCTCCAACTGAGGATAGGCGCTATATAAGTACCCTTATCAGTCAATCAAAAGAAAAATTGAATTGATCGTTTCTTTCAGCCCGTTGTAGACTGGTTTGTGCAGATCTAGAGATCTAACTTGTGTTGTGATGTGCTTGAAGGAGATGGCAAGGTCTCCTTTACTGCCGAAATAAAAGAATAATCGAGATATTATAAAACACACAAAAAACATGGTTTAAACAGCATTATTACATCCACTACAAACACATCTATTTATCGCACAAAGAAGAAAACATCAACATGGCTTTAAGTTTTAAATTTAGTCATTTGACATCAGATGTGCTGCAGCCATGGGGATTAGTCTGCTTACATCAGAACTGAAAGTGAGTGTTTTTTCTATTCTTTAATTTTTTTTTTCTCCCAAGCTTAGCTTATTATAATATGTATATATATATATATATCATATTTAATACAGAACACTTTTCAATGATTTTTTAAATCTCTTTTTTTTTCCTCATGATTCCGTTAATGGATAAAGTGTGAAGCACAAGTGAGCCTTGAAGGCTTTGCCTCTTGTTCCTTCATTGTGTTGTGTTTGTTTTGGTACCACTGGTTTGGTACCATTTTAGGTTTGAGATTTAATGTCTTTCTCACGGTTTGTGGTTTTACTTCCAGCATGTTATATATATATATATATATATATATATATATATATATATTAATTAATGTAGGAATCATTTCATGTGTGTGTTTATTTTGATACCACTCTAGGAAGGCACTGTTTAGAATTTATTGCCATTCTCATTTTACTTCCAGTTCCAGCGTATTCATATTAATGAGTGTAGGAATAATTTCATGGGTGTGTGTTTTGGTACCACTCAGGTAAGTCACCGATAAGATTTATTTATTGTCTGTCTTTACTTCCAGCATTTTATATATGAATGAATGAATGAATATATTTTTACAAAGTGAGTAAAGAGTACTATTGTGGTGTTTGTTGCAGTCTAGTCCTGCAGACGGAATTGCTATGGGACCTACGGCATTACAAGTCCAATTTGATCCTCTTTCTGCTCACCTTCTCAACAGGTTCAACATCTCCTGATCTATCTGCCTGTTCTCTTTCCATAGAGATTTGTGTATTTTCAGTGTGTCTTGCATCTAGAACTTTGTGCGTGTTTTTTGGATAAATTTGAATAACTTCATTAGGACTAAGTTTTTAATCTTGAGTGGTTTGATGAAAAAAAAAGGATAAAACTTTGGAAATAGAATGTATGAAGGTGTGTGTGTGTGTGTGCGCGCGCGTGCACACATGCATGCCAGCATGTATTTTTATATACATGTGTGTGTTTGTGTGTGTGAGGTAATGTCTGTTCACAATGATGATACGGGACTTTTTTTCTTTTTTTCTTCTTCTTCTTCTTCTTTTTTCTTAGGAAAAAAAAAGATTCTTGGCAAAGGAATAACCATCAAATTCATTATTGGTACTTAACCAAGGAAAATATATCCAAAAAGAATAATGATTTACATCATCTCCTCTTTTGACTCCTCTGTATTCCACCTTTTTAGTATACACTTATTGCTAATTTATTTATGTTTTTTGTTTGTCTTGTTTAATTTTTGTCAGAAATCTGTTTTGTAATTCAAGTCTGTCTGATTACCAGCTAACTTACAGCTGTTTTCTTCATGTGTTTGTCAGAATGATATATTTAGTTTACTGTTGGCACTGAGCCATTTTGTGTGTATTTTACTTTCTTCATCACTGGTAAATAATGTGAATTTCAGTTGATTTGCTTCTTTAGATTAATGGAACTGAATGCTTTTGTGCAGGCTACTTCCTGTATGACTTCCTGGACATTATTTTCAATGGCATGATGTTCGCCATGTGGGAAGTGCAGCTTCATCATGTGGCGGTAAGTTTTCCTTGTTTAGGTTTCAGTATGAGAAAAATAACCCGCGATGCAATGGACAGAAAAACAAAGTTGTTTGGATACCTTCAACACTGACCTTTCTTTTTCTTCTTTTTTAGATTACTTGATTATTTCTGGTTTGTTTCTTTACTTTTATGTAAATGCATATATTTGGAGGTGCCAGTACAGAGTTGGTTAGGCACTGGACTTCTGATCCAGTGTTCACCAGAGATCAGTGTTCGAGGCCCTGTTTCGGCATGGCGTTCTGTCCTTTGGAAAGGCACTTTACTCCATTTTTCCTCACTCCACCCAGGTGTGACTGGGTACCTGACTTTGGTTGACGAAGGTTAAAATGGTGGAAGGAGAGGATTGGGCCCTGTTTTCCTATGTTGAGCCCTGGACGCAGTGGATAATAATTCACTTCCCAAATGGCTGCAAAAGGCTATGGGATCTTTAACCTTTGAAATTGAATATAAACATATATCTTGATATGTATGTTTGTAGAGCCATCAATTGCTGTCAAAGCATTTCACTTACAGCCATGCATATTGTCAACAATGACTACGGAAACCAGTACATACAGTTCTGTGGGTGAGGTTTGACATTTTCTGTATGCTCTGCATTGACTGGTTCAAACTGATTCGCATGGATGTCATTCTATTACTTATTAATTTGTTTTTGGTTTTTTTGTGTTTTTTTTGGTGGTTACTTTGCAGCCCCACCTACCATGCCATTTCAGTGGCATATGAACCATGCCACTCATCCCCAGAGTTCCCCATGCACACACACACACAACATACACACAGCCACACCCAGGATCATCTGCTGCAGCTGTGAAGCCAGCAGTCCTCAGGGAACTGTCAGTGTTAGGTCACCTTTATAGCATTGTGGGGAAAATGCCTGCAGACGTTGACAAGGCTGAAAATGTTGCCGACAGCCTGTGGCCCCAAAGTGTGGGTGTCTCTGACAGTTGCAGTCGCCGAGTGGTTACTCTATTCAACTTTCAGTCGGATTCTCAGGGTTCATGGTTCGAGTCCTGGTCAGGGTGCAATGTGGGTTGTCGGTGGAGATCTTTCCATCTCCTTGGTCAACAGATTCGGTGTTCAAATCTCCTTGGGGTGGGGAAGGGGGTGGGGAGGAGGGTGGGAGGTTGGGGGGGCTGGGGGGTGGGGGGGGGGGGGGCTCAGGAGGTGGGGTAGGGGGGGTTGGGGTGGGGGATCAGTTTTTCAGGGTTTTTTTTTTTTTTTTTTTAGCAGTGTTGGATACTGCTTTTATTTTTTATCCTGACTTGGTTCGGGGAATGAGATATTTGCAGCTGTGTGTTTGCATCATAAAACCGGTTTCAACAAAATGTTAGAAATGTAAAACAGAATTGATTTCATAGTCCTTACTTGCCAGTACTGAAGTACCTTAGTTTTTATTTGTTTATTTAGATGGGTGCAATAGCTATTTGGTTAAAACATTGGACCTTCAGTCTGAGGGTCCTGGGTTCGAATCTCGGTAACGGCGCCTTGTGGGTAAAGGGTGGAGATTTTTCTGATCTCCAAGGTCAACATATGTGCATATATATATATATATATATATATGTGTGTGTGTGTGTGTGTGTGTGTGTGAATATGAAACACAGTCGGACTGCTGGGATAATTTGGGTCATGACAGATGTTTCCCGGGACTGAAAATTACGCATGTTTGACATACCAGGCAAGTTCAGCAGCTGTTTGAAGTTACAGTGTTAATTATTTTTGGTTATTTTTGCAGCATGATGTTGTTTGTTTTGATTGTGTGTTTTTTATTTACCTTTTTAAATTTATGTGTGCTTATAAGTTTCTTGCATGCATACATGTGTATATATGTGTGTGTGTGAGTGGAGAGAGAGAGAGGGAGAGAGAGCATGTGAACAAGTATGTTTTTGTGTGGATGGTTGGTGTGTGCAGGGTTTAGGTTTGGAGTCAGTCATTGGTCATACATATTTTTTTATGAAATGACCCAACATAAACAATGTTATAGCCAGTTGGTCACTTGAGTTAAGATTTGCTCAGTAAGTTGGTCAGGCCAATAGACATTTTGCAGGTTTCTCTAAATCTTCTGCAAAATAATCACAAACATTCTGCAGTTTCAGACTCAGAAAAGAAAAAGAAAATAGTTACTGTGTTCCTTTTCAGTGTGTCTATGTTTCACAGTTTATATTATTCCCATATATTACAGTATCTGTTTCCTGACATCTGTCTGAAGGCACAGCATCTGCATGGATACCCAGTGCTCATGCACTTGCACATATGGATAACTAACTGCACATGTTGAACAGAACACAATAGTTGATATTGTTGACACAACTCACCAGAATGAACAGTCATTTCTGACAACAACACAAACATGACAAAGTTGTTCCACCCTTGCCTTGAGCTTTCTCTTTTTCTGCCTGGTCCATGAACAGTTCCACAGTGTACTATACATTATTTCTGAATCTGAGTGTAAAAAAAATCTTAAGTTTGAAAGAGAACCAGCATTGACTTGGTCGCCACTTTCAGGTAACCAGTATTAAGGCTGTGAACCCATGGACAACTACTTTCAGTACTTGTTTTTGTTTTGTTTAACAAATCCAGCTTATGTGAGTGGTGTGAACAGGGTTTTAAGGGGTTAGAAAATGTTATCAACTGGACTTGTGCAGCTGTCCTTAAAACGTGTGCAGGAGTCGTTTGTCTGAAACCAGTGCAATTGTTTTGCACTGATCTGATTACTATTTCCAATTCAGAACAGGCTGTTAATTTTGTATCCTGTGATTGGTGTGCCTTTGTTTTGTATGTGCAGGTGAGAAGACTGGATTTGGGAGTGGTTGCATGCTTTAGCCTGTACATGTGTGTGTGTGTGTGTCTGTGTGTGTGTATGAGTGCGTATGTGTGTGTGTGTGTGTGACTGTTGAGTGTTTATGGGCTATTTTCTCTGATCCAGAATACTGTGATGTGCGCACGCATACATGCATACATGCGTGTATTCTCATACAGGATGTTTTTCCTTTGCAGAAGTCAGCAACACAACAACAACAGCAACACACACACACACACACACACACACACACACACACACACACTCTGAATATTTTTAAATGTGCTATTCTATAATTGATTGCGAACAAATGTTACATGGTGTTAATGATCATTTCGGTTTGTATTGGATTTTTGGAGGCTGTCAGATTCTGGGGTAGACATGTCTGCTATGATCTGTTGTCATGTGTACAGTGAACTCTTGTCAATTCTGCAAATGAATTTGTCATTTCTGCAATGAATGTGTGTCGTGTCTGCAGTGAACCCTTGTCATGTCTGTAGTGGACTGTTGTGATGTCTGCAGTTAGTTTCTCAGAGAGGCGTCACTGTGTTCAGACAAATCCATATACGTTACACTACATCTGCTAGGTTGATACCTGACCAGCAGTATAACCCGACGTGCTTTGTCAGACCCTGAGTGCATGTATATATGTTTGTGCACCTATCAGAGTGCATAACTTGTGTACCCGTCAGAGCAGAAATATTCTGCATAATTTTGCGAGAGGACGATACTTACGTTGCCATGGGTTATTTTCGAGTGCGTCAAGGGTATGCTGCACACTGAACCTTGGTTCATCGTCTCATTGAAATGACTACTAGATCTAAATACCCAGTTTCATTTAACAGTCAAACTAGGGAGAAAGGTTGAGACCTGAATCAGACCCAGACCCTCACAGACACACTACTGACAGATAAGCGTCTTAAACCATTCTGCCACATTCCTTCCTCTTGTGTCATCTCTTGTCATGTCTGCAGACAGACACTTGTCTTCAGTGAGCTCTGTTCATGTCTGCAGTAAACTTTTGTCATGTCTGCTACAAACTCTTGTCATGTCTGCAATGAACTCTTGTCATGTCTGTAATGAACTCTCATGTCGGTAATGATCTCTTAGTCATGCCTCTTTATGATGTCTGTAATGATCTCTCGTCATATCTGTAATGAATTTTGTCATGTCTCTTTGGCATGTCTGTAATGAACTCTTGTCATGTCTGCACTGAACTCTTTGTCATGTCTCTGCCATGTCTGTAATTAACTTATGTCTGTAATGAACTCTTTCTCATGTCTCTCAGTGAATTCTTGTCTTTAATGAACTATCTGTCATGTCTGTAATGAACTATTTGACATGTCTGTAATGAACTATTTGACATGTCTGTAATGAACTCATGTCCGCAAATGATAACTACTGTGTCTGTCTCTTCTGGCCCGTTGCAGGTGGGCGGGATGTTCTACTACAACCTGGTGAACTGCGACTGGCTGGCCTTCAACATCATCGCCCTGCTGGTGGAGGTCAACTCCTTCTTCCTGCACCAGCGCAAGCTGCTGCAGATGCTAGGCACGCCCTACACCTGCCGCCTGTACCGCGTCACCATCTTCCTCAACATCACCACCTTCGTCGTCTTCCGCGGCATCCCCCTGGCCGCCATTACTTGGGCCATGACCCAGTGGTACCACACGGTGACCTTGACCTACTACGTGTCCCTCTTCCTGGCCATGCTGGTGATGGTGGTGATGAACCCCATTCTGTTCATGCGGTTGCTGCGCAGTGACTACCTACGTGGGTCATCGTCGGCGCGGCAGCGTGGGAGCTGGAAAGGGGGAGAGAAGGCTGCTGCGGTGAATGGGAACAACAACCACCTGGATAAGAGCAGCAGTAGCGGCACGCCGAACCACGTGAAACAGAGTTGACAATGAAGGTGATTTGTTGTTTTTGTTTTTAACTAATGTTTTAAAAACTTTTTTTTTTTTTTTTTTTTTTTTGAGGGTGGGAGGGTCCTTTTTTTTTCTTATTGTTGTTTGTTCACTTTTTCTTTTTTTTTTCTTGTACTGATTCAGGTGTTATATTTCTTTGTTTCTTGTTTTGGACACACGTGTTACTTTGATTCATTTATTTTTTAGATCACATTCATTATGGATGGGTCAGGTTTATAAATTTGAAAATACAT
This sequence comes from Babylonia areolata, assembly GCF_041734735.1. Classification (NCBI taxonomy): domain Eukaryota; kingdom Metazoa; phylum Mollusca; class Gastropoda; order Neogastropoda; family Buccinidae; genus Babylonia; species Babylonia areolata. The sequence goes on from NC_134887.1 coordinate 19,789,151, forward strand.
AAAGGAGTAGTGGTTAAGGGATGGGGGAAGACATAATTATTTTTGGATCTTTTCTGCTTGGATCAATTTCGATCAGTTTCTGACTAGCGGTATTGTCTGTCAACAGTCAGATCATGAACTGGCATTGGTGTTCTTTTGCAGTCAGATCATGAACTGGCATTGGTGTTCTTTTGCAGAGTGTAGCTGTTTCTTTGAAGGTTCATCAAGTGTTTGTTTTTAAACTGTACAAAAATGGAAACCCTCTGTATCAGTTACGGCAGGCCGGGGAGGTTGCAAAATCTACCAAGTGCTGCTGTTCGATGATTGCATGGTTAAAGATTTGGTTTTAAATAATGATTGTGTGACAGAACACTTGGTTTAAAATAATGATTATGTGATTGAACATTTGATTTGAAAACAATTAGGTATGCTTTGATTATAAACTACCACTGGTGCAGGCTTTATTAAATGTACCAAGTGCTGCGGTTTAGTGACTAAAAATACAACTGGAATAAAACTAAGACATAGAAATCACCATTATGAAGGAGGAACAGAATAAAGACATAATTTTCTTTCCTGTGAGAGTATATCCCATGTGTAATTCTTAATCAAAATCATTTATTGATTTAATGGCCTGGTGTATATCATATCAAAAGAACCTGTAGTTTTTAGTTAAATCAATATATGGGTTTTTGTGCTTTTTTTTTTTTTAAAGTGTGTCTTTTTAGTCTGTTTATTTAGGTAAGTTGCAGATGATATTTAAACTGTTGTATGAATATGGAGATTTGTTGAACAGTTGTTTAGTAGGTTAGCTCATTTGATTGGCTGATCAGTTAATTGGCTGGCTGAGTTTTAGGTTAAATTGAAGGTTTGAATACCAGGGTTCATGAAAGAATGAAGAGAGTAGGGCGTTTCTGACAGATTGATTGATAATCATAATAAGTTTGATAATCACAAGTTTCAACCCAGTTTTTGTTGACTTGTCAACTCCTGATGACATTTAGGTAAATGGATGTTAGAGAAATTAAGGTCATATTTTTTTTTTTTTTTTTTTTTTTTTTTTTAAACCAGGTAAGTAAAGCTGTGTCTATATTTTCTCCTTTTTTAATTACACAAAAAATATTTTGGTTTAGTTTTAACAGTTTAATTTCCACAGGTAAATATGACTGCTGTGTTGTCAAGCTCAGGACAAGGGGTGGTGGTTTTGTTGGTCTTTTCAGAATTTTTGCCCAGCCATGCTTTCTGTTTGGCTGATAGCTGAAGTGTATATTACTAGGTACTAGGTACTGTTCATTTCTTTCTTGTAAGTTACTTCTGGATATGTCTTTCATCTCTTTCTCTGTCATTGTATGTTTGAGTAAGTATTTATGTATGTCAAATGCAAAGTAACATAATTAGTATTTCTAAGAAAAGAAAAAAAGAAGAAAAGAAGATAGACTAAGTGGTGGCAATTTGGTCAACATCTGATCACAGCCAGCTTGCATGTTATTTTTCGTACCTCATTTACTGGTGATATCACATTTTTAGCGCTTAGATTTTTTGTTGTGGTAATAAACTTGTATTGCGAAAGTCGTAGTTGTAAGAGACACATCAGACTGACACTGCAAAGTGTGTGAAGCTGTATTGAGTCTGTATCTTGAAATGGTTTTGAAATGTATTGCTTTGAGGTTATACTTCACCATAGAGGTGTAAGAAAGCATGTGTTTTGTTCTTATTTTGTACAGTGTATTATATACATGTAAGTACATGACTTGACTATTTTTGTCTGCTTTCTACATTCCTCTATTTCTTTTTTATTAATTTTTTTTTTTTTTTTTTTTTTAGCTGTCTGTAAACGCTGCTCTCTTTGGATTGTTTTTTGTTATTGCTGATGTAATGGACTTTTGTATCATTGTTTTCTATCATCATTATCAGTCTCAGATTGTGTGTTTCTGTATAGTAATTTTCGTTTGCTAATCAATAGTCAGTCATTATTATCTACATCCATATTTGTGTATTGAAAAATGTCTCTTCTGTACCAGATATGTGCTTTCTCTCTCTTTTTTTTTAAGCAGAAACTACATTTTCACGATAAAATTAATGTGTTCGTGAAAGAAAAACAAAAGCTGTAGCAGACTGCTTATGCAAAGTGTAGCCCACAGTTTTCAGACCAAACCACTAACACATTGTGTAGCAGTTGTTTGATTTTTAAACCAAACCACTGACGCAAAGTCTAGCATTTTCCATTTTGCATTCTTTGAAATATTTTTGCCTTCAGCATGAAATCACTGGGGTTTTTGGTTTTGTTTTTATTTTAATCAAAAAAAAAAAAAAAAAAAAAGAAGGAAAAAGCAAAAGAAAAAAGTGCTGTCATAGATCTGTACGAAACAGCAGCCACATGCTCTGTGCTGGTGAATCAGAGAGGGGGAGGAAGAGGAGGGGTGGCTGGGACATAACATGGCTGTTCCCTTGTTCCAAGCTACAGTCACCAGTATGTGTGTCACGGGAAACACAATTCCTCCTCCTCACACCAAGCTGTTTGCATGCACATTCACAATTTTTGTTAATGACTGAAATGCTTGAAACGTCCATACCACATTCGTTGTGCTCTGAAAGTTGTATGTGTCGCTTCAAATGGTAATGGTTGACTGTGTGTGTGTGTCTTTGACCCTACACAGACAAAACAATGATCAGTTAATTGTATAAATGATGCTGTCTTTATTGTTTAAACCTTATGTTTATGTAAGTGTGTTGTTGTTCAACTGCTGATTGACATGTTTTTATTGTGATTGTGAGCAAGACAGGAGTGGTTTTGAGTTAACTACTTAGTCCATCCCCTATTGAGCAGTACACAGAGGTTAAAGATTGCACCACAATCTCCTTATGTTTTTTGTTTCTTTTCTTCCTCATCTACGAAGAGAAACACACATTCTCTTTCTCTTTTTTCATGAAAATTGAAGAACTGCTGTTGTATATTGGGAAACTTTTCTTTTATCAAAGTATTTCAGCCACAGCTTCCAATGAGTTTTCGATATGCTGACCTCATATAACATAATAATGACAGGTGACAGGTATTTTATTGTGCATATTTTTTTTGTCGTTGAAAAAAAACATGAACAACAAAAAAACCATGTTTCTTCCTGCATCCCCAGCTCTTCCACCTCTTCCTTCCATCCTCCCCCCCCCCACCCCCACTACCTTCCCTTGTGATTCATCCTGTCAGCATTTTGCTTTTCTCCACTCTGCATTTTCTGTTGGCAAATGACCATCACTGTGTGTGATTACAAGACTTTCTTAAATTCATCTATGTGTGTTTGTTGAGTTTGAAAAAAAAAAAGAAAAGAAAAAGGAAAAAAGATCATCTCTCTTGCAATAATATTTTACATCCGATGTAAAGGAAAAAAAAAAATGCTATGCTGTTGTGTATCTCAGTTGTTTGAAAATGTTCAGCAGAGAAATGTTAGAAGTATTTTCAGATTGATTGAATGAGCTTGTTACTTTATCAGTGTAAGTGCTTTTAACTATTGATCTTTTTGTTTATTATTATTATTTTTTTTAAACATTGCAGAAGTTGCTACACAGACACACACACACACATACGTAATTTGTAACATTGTGATCACCTATCCAAATGTTGAATACAGTTATGGTGTGGAATGCTGCAGTTTGTTTTATGTTTAGTGACATGAATGGGAAAAAAATGTGTACGCTCAGCTTAGAATTTATATTTTGTTATTATTTTTTTTTTTAGCTGTGTACCAGTGCTAGGAGGAAATTCTGATCATATAAAAAGCTTTCATTATTACGATTAGAATCCACAGTTTCTTTAATCATGTATGATGGAGAGAGTGAGTGGTTTATTTTCAGTCCATTTTCATTCTTGATTGTGTGTTTCATTTCATCATTGAACTTTCTGTTTTCCAGTAATTTTTTTTTCTTGCTATTGACTTTTTTTCTTTTTCTTTTTTGTCTTTTATTGTTTGTTTGTTTTTTTGTCTTCATTCATAATGAAAGGTGTAGTGCTGAAGTCCTCCAATTTCTTCTTTTTTTTCAAGATTTATTGTAATTCAATATTTTGTATTTGTATGTGCCAGTTTCTTCATTTTTTTCAAGATTTATTGTAATTCAATATTTTGTATTTGTATGTGCTCATTTTTCCATGATTCAATGTTTTAATTTGAATATATTTTGTGGTTTATGACATGATTCTGCAGTTGAAATCTGGTGGTAAATGATGTGAAATTCTTTTGCACTTCAAGTTTTCAGCTTGTAAAGCACAAGTGTCAGAGAAGATTGGGAATTACTGCTGTTAAGTGTCTTTTTTCTGGCCTTTAACCAGGACCTAAGTGGGATCCTAATTGCTAACCAATAAGTCGCAGTCTCAAGACTCCCCAACCAAACTCAGTGTCTGATACAAGTGCTTAGTTAAGTCTGCTGTATTTATGCTGTTATGCATGATTTTTTTTCTTTCTTTTTTTTTACAGTCTATGTAAATGCTATCACACACAACAAAGTTATGACAACACTTAACAAGGAGCTTGAAAACACACTTAACCCTCTTCACATACCCACTTTCACTGTAACTTCACTCTTATATTATCAGAACACTTCCCTTGTTGCATATTATTCTGTAGGTAAGTGGCAGCTTTGGAGCTTATTGGATGCATTCAGTTTATTCACGTTTCAGATATTTCCTGCCTATTGAAATCAGGCCTGGGATGCTTTAGTATGTTTGCTTAGCATCGGAATTTCCCCAAATCTGGGTAATTAGCGTATAAATGATAGGAAAATTCTTCTTAAATTTCTTAGCTAACTGAACGCTGTAAAGATGGTTCATGCCTGATGTGCAACCCAGTCTTGGGGTGTGCCTGATGTGCAGCAGCTTCATGTGGGCTGGAAACAGTGGCGTCTTTTTCACTTTGCATACGTGATAAACCACGCCTCAACTGTGATTCTACAGGCCCTGTAATCACTTTGTGGCATTTGTGTTGGCAGAGTGTCCTTTGTTTTGCTTTGATTTGCCACATATGCAGTGTGGTATGGTGCAGGTTTGGAATTGTGGTGTGTTGAACTTGTACTCTTGAAACCGCTTAGTAATTCTGCAAGACGTGCAGTCATGCAGTGGCGTTATGTTTGCATTGGTTTGCTGCAGTTGCTGGCGTTTTCAGATAAGAGGCATTTAAATGTTATCCTTTTTCACACACAAACACACCCTAAACTCTTACTTTGCATTTGAAGTATATTCCTCCAATTGGAAGCAGATGGTTTGCTTCTGCTCCCTCGCTCCCCCCCCCCACCCCCTCCGCCACCCACCCCCCGCTATCTTTCTTAACAGTGATCCATTCAGTTGTATGGATATGGCAGGAAATATTATTCTTCAAGAGTAGTTTTAATTTATTGTGTTATTTTTTCATTTGATAGCAGTCATTTTAGATTTTGTTAGTTAAAAGTGGTCTTGAAAAAAACTAAACAAAAAACAAAACAAACAAAAAACGTACAGATTTTCGCATGCACGTACACACTCATGCACAAACACACCACTACTACTGCAAACACATCTAATACACACAGTGTTTTTTCTGTCTCTCCTGAGTTACAGATCCTCTCATGATTATGCTGTGAATACTTTCATACTTACTTTGGGATAACTGATACCAGTTTTTCTGCTTGTATGCATGTTTACATAATGTATACTTCAGATCTGTCAATGTTGTTATTCTGTTTTGTGGACTGTCGACATACATATGTGCAAACTTGGCATACTTCTAATTGATTCATGCCTCTGAAACTGTGAAAGTTACATATTTTTGGATATGTGCATACCAGATTTTTTTTATTATAAATTTATGGATAAGTATATATTTATATGCATGTTTACTTGTTAATATATCAAATTTTCACATCTATGGATATATCTGCACCAGATTATCATATTTGCAGATATATACAAATGGAAGTTAAATGATATTTTTAGATAAATCTGCACCAGATGATTATATTTGTGATTGAATCTTCTCAGAAGTATCAGTAGATTTGGAGTGAGTTGCCAAACTATATTTTTCTGCTCCGCCTTCTGGCGTTTTTCCACTTGGTGCTCAAATCCTAAGTCCCTTGCGCACAGCCACACCTGGGCCGGTTCTGTCACAAGTCATCGCACCATGCCAACTGTCCACAGAGACCTCTTAGTGTCAGGGCACTGCTGGTTATCACAAGGCCACACACCAGAGGAGACCCTGCGCTGCCCGCAGAAGAGTCAGTTTAGTGGTGTTAAGAGGCACGTAGTGCTGGCTCGATGTATATGAGATACCACCTACCCATTCATTCATGCAAGACCTGAACCACATCGCTGAAGTGCTGGCTTAATGTATGTGACATACCCACCCACTTGATCATTTGTAGAAGTCCTTAACCGAATAACGTACTACCCACTCGATCATTCATAGAAGTCCTGAACCGAATCATGAATGATGGATACATCAGTGAATCCAGGAGATGGGAACACATCGTTAAGGGAGAATGGAGCCACAGAATCCTGGGTGAAAAAAAAAAGGGGGGGGTGAAAGGAAGCCGTGGGTTGCTGGAGCACGATGACTGCTCTCATGGCCCAGCGGTTGTAGTTGGAAGGAATGCAGAGCAATAAGTTCCGACCGTAACCAATGAACTGCAGGAGCTGCCGGACTGGTGACAGGGTTCATCACCAAACCGTCTTAGGGGCTCCACTCCAGATTTTTGGGGTTTACTCCTTTAGCTTTTTACCTTTTTCAAGTCTATCCACGAGGCAATGGGGCCATTTTGCCACCTACTCAGCCTTCCCAGCCCCCCCCCCAACCCCCCTCCCAGTAATAAGAGTGACAACAACAATTGTTTGGCCTCAGAACCAGACTGAGCAAGTGCCTTCTGTGGACAGATTTCCACTGTATCCCTCCAACAACAGTGCCCCTTCATCTGCTGATGAAGTTAATGCAGTTGGTTTGTTTGTTTTTTTTCCACAAGGGAAGAAAATCGTTTCTGGATGTGATTTTTACAAAGCAGAGTTTGGTATGTCAAAAACAGTTGTTTTTTTTTTTCTTCTTTTAACACTGATACGAAATTGAATTTTGATTCATTTAATGTAAAAAAACAAAACAAGACAGAACACCTCCCTCCCGCCAAAAAAGGAAAACAAACCAAAACAATCAAAACACTGTACTTAACAGAAAAAAAAAAATCAAAAACACAATAGAAGAGAGTATCATGAATTAGTCTGCCTTATAATTGTAACAGTTATTTATTGTTTTGTGGCCTACTACAGTACAATACAGTACAGTGCGATACAACAGAAATAGAAGAGATTTATTAATTTTACTACTACTATTATTCATATTGAAAAAAAAGGGTATTGTTGCTTTGGAACTCCTTATCATGTTTTGTGTTTGTGTGTGTGGGTTGTTGTTGTTTTTTCCAGCAGTCCTGATATGGCCCAGTTTGGTCAGCTGGACAATAAACAACAATGTCAAATGTCGAATCATTAATGTCATATAACATCACTGATTATTCTCATACCTATGGTCAAAGCACATGTTGAACAATGTCACCATTTATTTTATCAGCAGTACGCAGTGGCGCTTCATCATAGTTCCTGTCTGTCTGTCTGTTTTGCAGACCCTATGTGGTTGGCCAGACTCTAAGCAATGTTGAATGTCATCATAATTATTGTCTGTCGGTGGATTTTTGTTGATGCAGAGAGAATTTTTCATGCTTTGAATGATGACTTCCTTTTTATGAAAAAAGAAAGAAAGAAAAAAGGTTGTTAATAGCTGGCATTAACAGAGAACTGTCATCACGCACGTTTCTTCTTTCCTTTGCCTTTGTCATGTAGAAACGGTGCTGAGAGCTCAAGAAGACAAGGTGCTGGTTTTGAGCTCTTTCTTTTCTTTTCTTTTCTTTTTTTTTTTTCCATCATCACAAAAAAAAGTGTTCCTTCTTATTGATTGTTATAGACCGATCTCCATACATGTGCATTTCATTTTGTGATTTCTTCTTGATTGTTTGCGTGTGTTCTGAAGCCAGGGAACTCTGTGAGCAATCATCCCCTTCCTCCCCTCTTCCCCTATGCCCCACACCCTCCACCCCAACCCCGCCCTTCCTCCCCCTCCACAAAAAAAAAGAAAAAAAAAAAGAATTCTTGAGAAGTTCTACAATTTATGTCTACAATTTATGCCTCCAAACCTAAAGTGTTCTGCTTCTGTCTGCAGTTTGTTGAATGAAACTGTTGTCATCATGTGTTCTTTTTTTCTTTTTTTTTTCTTTTTTTGGCACACCATGACCCTTTGTGTTTTTAATTAAACATTGTCCGTGATTAATTAATCAGGCACTTTTCATTATTAGATAAAAAAAAAAAAAAAAAAAAAAAATTAGAAAATCATCATCAGGTGTGAGCAGAAATTGTGTTCACATTCAGAATATTCATGCGGGTCATAGTTTACTTTCAGTCAAAGGACAACTGCTAACTGAAGTGTTCCTTAACCCTCTCTCCCCCTCCCCACCTTTTCTTTTTCCTCCTCCTTTCTTTCTATTTTCAAGCCATCATTGTTCAGACTTTTGTATCTGTTCAGAACTGTTCTTTCTTCTCAGGAGTCTATTGACTCTGCTCCTATCTGTCTCACTGTTACTTCTTGATTAGTTTCAGTCATTTGCCTTCTACTTACCTTTCATTTTCGGATATTTTAACATATTTGCTTGTTTCTTTTTTTTTTTTTTTAAGTATTTCGTTCCTTTTTTTATATTTGTAAAAAAAAAAAAGAAAAAAAAAGAAAAAAAGTTATTAACATTGGGTGGGTTCTCAAGGCCTGACTAGTGCATTGGGATCATACCTAGGTCAGGCATGCGTTTAAAACATTTTTGTAAACAGATGTGATGTCACACACAAACACACACACACACACACACACACACAGGTAACACACAGGTAACACACATGCACAGGTATATATGGATCAGTCTGCACGTGGTGACACTTTGAAATGGAAACTGTGACCTTGGTACCTTCAGAGTCCCTTCTCTGAATTCGTTATCTTGCCACCTGCTTCGCTTTCTGTCTTACGTGATTCTCTCCGCCTGTCATCAAAAATAGTGCTTGCCCATTATTTCTTCAATCATCAGCCCTAGGGTTGTGCATTTTTGACACGCTGTTGTTGTTGTTTTTTTGTTTTGTTTTTTTATTACTTGGGGTGAGAAAAGGATGGGATGGTTAACATCAAAGGGAAAGACCAACTTTGTGAGTTTGGTGGGCCCAAGGAAGGTAGTTTTTTTGTGGTTTTTTACATTAACTTTTATGAATCTTTTTTTTTTCTGTTTTCTTCTCATCTTAGGTTGTGTGTCGGATATTTTCCATCATTGAGGCCTCTGTAGGGGACTGTTTAATCATCACTGTGCACTTGAGCTTTAGACATTTGTATTTTTTCTGTAATAAACTGTGTGAAGGAAATTTTGCAAAATAAAATTATTGGTAATGTTGCAAAGAAATCTTGCTAAACCAAGCTGGGTATTGGTGATATTACCCAGAAATTATGTTAAATTAAAATGGTTACAAGCAATATTGATTGAGTAATATTACTGGATAGCATGATGCATTGCCTCATGCAGATTTTTGTAAATATGAATGAAAGTGTGATATTTTGATTATATGGCATATATTTTTCATATTTAGGTTTTCCATTGAATGCTTTGATGTGAACAAATTTGGGATCAAGAGGAATTGTGCAAATCAACTCTGGTCTAGAAGAATCTCTTTCTCATTTTGTGTCTTTCTTTTTATGACTGCTGCAGTTTGAATATGATTATAATATCTGGTATAGAGTTAATCTTCATAGGCATTGACACTTGGGATGTTCTTCTCCTTGTTTGATTATCTTTCAGTTGATTGATTTGACAGCTGAGTATGAGTACTATGATTGAAATTTTATTTTTTCCTTTTTTCACAATTTTTTTTTTCACTCTTTTTATCTTCTTGTTATCAAGGCAGACACGACTTTAGTGTTCACCTTTCAGTTTGTGACTTTGCTGATTGTGTTGTGGTTGGGCAGTCCTGATAAGGCTTTATGCGTTCAGCTGGTCCATAAGCAACATTATATGTAAAAAAAAATAAAATGTGTTAAAGGTAGCACAGTTCCTTGTCCTAAATATGTGTTTATTGGCTGATGACTGAGAGAGAGTGTGTGTGAGAAAGTGTCAAAATCTAGTACTGGTCTTTTAGGGCTGTTTTTGTTTCTTTTTGTATTCTTTCTTTCCATGTCTGTATCAGTTTTTGAGTGATGTCTGTCCGTCTCCATTTATTTTTCATTCACTCAATGGATTGATGTGAGTGGTATCATAGGTCCTGAAATTGGAATATGTGTCAAATACTTAAGGAAAAAATAATTTCTGTTCACACTCAGGATTGCCGTGAGTATTTTCACCAGTCTTCAGTTCTCAGATGCAGTAAACTGAACAGTGGGGTACTGGGGGAAAGCAGTGCATGTAAAGACCTCGTCCTTCCAATAATTACTGCATGTGACATTGTGCACTCTGATAAATGAAGTGAATACATATGTAACCGACCAGGCGTGTTACATTGGTAAATCATTGAATGCGTAAATAAATGGATCCACAAATGAGTGGTGAATTTTAAACTGGCAAATGAATGAACACAGATATGTATATATGCACTTGATGCATGATATGTTTGAAAACAAGTGAATACTTCAGTATTTAAAGGGCATCAGATTGGTAAATAAGTGAGTACATTTATGATTGAGGAAGCATCTCCAGATTATTTACATTTGTATTAATCCACAATGCCATCACTATCAGTGCCTTTAAGAATTGTATACATTGTGTTACAATTAAGTGGTTTATTCAAAAACCAAAAGAAAACTTTCACATGTGCAAGTGCACATACACAGACGGACACAACACACACACACACACACACACACAGAATGTACATCATTCTGTAAGCAACCACCAGCTGTGAGCTTTTACGTCTGTATATCGAACATGACCTGTCAAATCACGCATGTATATTTATTGTTACAATGCGTAAAGGAAATTTACAAGTTTTGTTGAAATGACTCCTCCTTCCCTCTTCTGCCCAGTCACACACTTTAAATGTTTTTCAACCAGTAGGAAAAAAAAAACCGGCTTATTTTCCCTTCAGCCAACTCAGTAGGTTCAAAGTTGAATGAAACTTGATACAGTAAGGGGTATCCTAGTGTTATGGTTAGCAGATATCTGTTGTGTATAGCTGGTCCTGTTTTGATTTTGTGCATTGCCAGTCTGGCGGCTAACTAATGGCTTGATTGGGTGCTTGGGAATAGTGGTGTTTTGAATTTTTTTGTTGATGTACTCAGCTTATGTTTGGTTGTCAGCTTGTGACGTGTTGCATCATGTGGTGTTTCAGGTCTTGTGTCACAAGAAATGTTCACATGTGAAATTCAGACTGCCTTTGTGTTCTCTTTCTTTCTCATTGCTTTGTATCGAAAACATAAGTATTTGTTCTCCATTACAGAATCTGTTTCTTGCTTGTGAAAAAAAAGAGATGAGCTGTATTTGTTGGATGCATTTTAACTGGTTTTGGTATGTATATAGATTGAAACAAACTTGTATGAGGTTACACACACACACACACACACACATATATATATATATATATTACTAACATTCCTTCAACCTGTTCACTGCATTCAGGGCTCTAAAATTGGAAAAGAAAATGAGAAAAAATTATTTGTGCTTGTATCAGAATGGATATATACACTTTCCAGTTCGTCAGTGCAATGCTCATTCTAGCATGAGAAGACTTCTTTTTCTTTCATACTTTAAAATTCTTTTTATTCTACATTGCTTTTTCTGACAATTTTGTTGATGGAGAAAAATTAAAATCATTTTAAACATCAGAACTACAGCATTTTTGAGTCTTTAACTATGGTTGTGAATGCTTCCTGTCATTGTAATTGATGTTATTTGTATTGCACCTATCTTCAGAGACCAAACCCTAAGCACTTTACAAACACAGAATAATTTGAACAGGCTGTGTTCTTGGGTAGAGCTGATTGACAGCTGTCTTTAGATGCTCATCATCCATTTCTTGTGTCATTCAGCCAGGCTTTCAGTCATGCTTTACACATGCGCATATCATGTATATTAAAAAAAAAAAAAAAAGAAAAAAAAAGAAAGGAAAACAGCCCCAAACTTCCTGTTCAGTTACAATAAACAACATACCAAAGGGAAGTCCATTGTAAAGAAGAATGAACCTTTTCAACTGTTTTTAATCTCTTTGGTTTTATTTGAATTTAAGCGAGTTTACTGAGTGCTGGGATAATGTTAATTGATGTGCATTTCTGGCTCAGTACTATTTTGCCAGTAAGGCTTCTCAGTCTTGGTGCTTCTAAGACTTTATTCCAAATCATGGGTTTTTTCTGTTTTGTTTTCGGTTTTACATTTTCTTTTCTTCCTCTTTTTGTGTTTTTCATTAAAAAAAAGTTTCTCACTGGTTTTTGGCATCAAATCTTTTCTAAAGAGGACACTACCTGTGGGTTGGTAACTCTTGGAATCAGGAGCTGAAACTGTGTTGTTGTTTTTTTCTATTATTGTTATTTTTCAGTGGTTTTGTTTATTTGTGTGTGTGTGTGTGTGTGCAGATGTTTCCAGCAGACTCAAGATTGACTGTTGTTTTTGGTTTTTCCTCCCCGACCCCTCTGTTCCCATCCTCCCCACTATCCATCTTCTCTGTAACTTGTGGAAGTGCCTCACACCCTCTTACCCCTATTATCTGGATGGTTTATATCACCTGTGAAACTTGTGATTGACCGTATCCATCCAGATGATTTTCTTTGACATGTTGTATACCTGTTTCAGTGTTCATATTCATCAGATACCATGTCCACAACTGCCCATTTGGAAGTATAAATATTTTTTTTTACTTATACAGTGTTTGTTTCTGTACCAGCTGAACTTTTGGGTGTTTTATTTATATGTTTATTTCATATGAAGTAGACCTTCTCAATAAATGTACCTATATTAGAATTACAGCTGAAATTTTCCCTAGTGGAGAAAAAGAAAGAAAAAGATTTGTTATTCTGTCACCATATTGCAGCGTTGTATACAGTAATGATTTGATTGATATGGATACTTCCGTAGTGCCAGTCCTGTGTTACAGACCAAGCTCTGAACGCTTTTCAGTCATTTGCACAACAGGCTGCTTGTCAAGTTAGAAATGACTCAGAGCTGCCTTTTGGCACTCATTATTTGTTCCCTGCGCCATTCAGTCGGGCATCAGTCAAGTATGTGCACGTGCACACACACACACACACGCATATTAGAATGGATTTTTCTACAAAATTTTGCCGCTGCTGGCACGTGTTTTTCTAGTTCTCTCGTCATGTTCTTTCACCTATGTTGTGGAACTGCTGTCTCTCACAGTGTTTTTGATTGGAATCGGTTCTCCCATCAGGGAGAGAGAAACCATTGCTTCGTATTTAATTACTGGACGGAGATCAGGTATCACGAGGATCCTTTCTTTCCAGTTTGAGCCTATATGCATTTTAACTGCATTGTTTTGTTGGTTTTTGTCTACAAAGGAGACAAAACACAAAATTCACTTGAAATAAAACATCTGCCAGTTTTATTTCACACTCTGGCCTTTAATGCTTTAACTTAGACATTGGTACACAGATAGTTGTAGACAGATGTACAAGAGTGCATGTATATATGTATACCATTGCACTTGGGTTGCATGTCCACTACTTGTCTTCAGGTGGTCGGTCCTATAGTTGATAGGAGGGAGGAAGGTAGCAGAACAGTTAACACACTTATCTGCCATTCCAGTGTTGTGGGGGTCTGGGTTCGATTCCCACTCTCACCCATTCTCCCAAGTTTGACTGGAAAATCAAACTGAGCATCTAGTCATCGGATGAGACCACCAAGCGAGGTCCTGTGTGCAGCACGCACTTGAATGCACAGTAAAAGAACCCATGGCAACCCAGGTGTTGTTTTCTGGCAAAATTCTGTTGAAGAAATCCACTTGGATAGGTACACAAATATATCTGCATGCACTCAAGGCCTGACTAGCACATTGGGTTGTGCTGTTGTCAGGCATGTGCTTAGCAGATCTGGTGTGGCATACAATTACGGATTTGTCTGAACACAATCACACCTCCTTGAGAAATTGAAACTACCGTTGATCGGGTTTTTTGTATATGTTTTTTTGTTGTGTTTTTTTTCATACAGAGGTACTTTAGTCAGATGTATGAATGTTCTATTTTATTGTTTGGAATATTTTTGTCTGCTTATCAGGTGTCGCTTGTTTAAGTGACAGTATTCCGTTTCGTATGCTGGATGTATCAAGTTTATAGGACACAGCATTCATTTTGCCTGAAACAGGCTTCAGTGTCAGCCAGTTTATATCGTTCTACAGGTTAACGGACTAGAAAAAATTAACAACAAAAAAAAAAAAATGTTTTTCAATGGATGTTCAGGAAGTTGATTTATTGGTTTTGATTCTGTTTCATGTGTTCAGTTTTGGAGATGCTGATCAGATTTATTTAGTATGATATAGTGATGATGTGGTGTGTGATCAAAGTTCAGTCATGATCAATAAGAACAGTGTATACAATAAAGTCTGGCTTTTTTTTCTATTCTTTTTTGCCTGTTCCTTGAAAAGAATTGAATATTTTATTGTCAGAAGTCACTGGTTGGAATTTCTGCTCAATGCTGGGATTGTGTCCGTGTATAGTTTTGTTTGTTGCATTTTAATCAGTAGACTGCTGTTGTCTGTCTTTCTTTGAAACTGCAAAGACAAAAATGTTACGATTCGGTGATCTGGTCGGTGCTTGTTTCAGGCATGTATTAAGTTGCTAGTGGAGGATGAAGTTACTGGTGATGAACCTCACTGGATCATTTACACACTAGTTTCTTTGGTACTGCTTTTGTCGTTGTTGTTAAAATGGTGGATATTGCAGAATGTATGTTTTTATGTACGTAGCCTTAAGTGTTACTGATCTTCTTGCTAAAACAAAACAAAACGGAAATGATATATATATATATATATATATATATACACACACAAACATTTTTTATTGTTGTTGTGTTGTGCAGCCTTAAGTGCATTAATTAAGAGAAGTATAGATAAACTATATAGAGGGAGTGTACCCTGTACTGATTTTTTTTTATGACCTTATCAGTATCTTCAATCCAGCCATGTATTCACTCAAACCTTTCATTCCATTGGAAATGTCCTTTAAAAAAAAGAAAAAAAAGTGCATTTCATGTGTTACTAAGTGGTTTCTTTCAAAGCTGTGCCATTTATAGCTAAAAAGAAGAGAAAAAAGCTGCTGCTCTGTTGTTTGTGATTATGTGGCTGAACTGAGAAGCTAAATGCTGATCAGAAACATTTGATTCTGCTGTCCTTTCTGAACTGACTGTTTCTCTCCATCTGTCCAGTTAGATAACCCTGTATTTGTGTTTTTAAAATCGTATTTTTTTCCCCAGTCAGCTTGATACAGTCAAAAGTTTAATGAATATCTATCATAATTTATATCAGGTTAAAGGAGCCTAAGGTTACAAACTGAAGTGTGAATACTTATAAACCCGTGTGTAAGACTGTCTAGTCTATGAATTTGAGTGTGTGTGTGTTTTTTTTAATTTAAAATTTTTTTTTTCCTGTATTTAATACAGTGTGCTGGTGAATGGCTTCTGTTTTCCATGGCGATTTGGTTTGAATGTTGCTCGATGTGTGTGTTCTGTTTCTCATATACATGATGGTAATGGAGACGTGGTTGCAAAAAAAAAAAAAAAAAAAGAAAAAAAAAAAGATCAAATTCATTTCCTTGTATGTTTGCTGGGCAGGTCTGTGTTTGCTACACTTCTCATTTCATGCTAGTTGTACCAAAGTGATGTCCCCCCCCCACCTTTGTTTTATTTATATATTTATCCCTGATGCAAACAACTTCCTACTGCTTCTAAATCATAGACGCCCTCCCCCCCCCCTCCTCCTGAAACTTAGTCATATGCTTTGACAACTTACTGGAGAATCGTGCTAGTTTTCATTTTACTTTTTTTTTTTTTTTTTTTTTTAAAAGAACTGTATCAGTAAAAAGAATGATTTAATGTCATGTAATCTGTTGAAACTTATTAGAAAAAAAAGAAAAAAAAAAAAAAAAAAGCCACCTAAATATGTGTGTGTGCAAAGTGTGTGTTTTGATGTAGCTTTTGAAGTGTTGTCTCAGTTGTGCTTCCACTGCCCAGTGTTCTGTTTGCTAATTGAAATCCTCTTTTGATTGGTGAGATCCTGGCTCCTTCATGTTCCTCTCACTCCCACCCTCCCATTTCTCTGATCACCCTCCTCCTCCTCTTCCCCCACCTCCTCCTTCACCACCCCAACCTCCTCCCATCCCCATTTCCATATCTCCAACCTTCCAGCAGCTTTCAGTTAATTGTGCGAGTTTCTTGGTACATGCTGTAAACCATATCAAAATATTTGTACATCTACTGTTCGTTTTCTTTTTTTTCTTTTTTTTAACCATGCTCACCTTCTTTGGATCACACAAATATACACTTTTCTGTCTGTGCATTTATGCATGTCTGTCTCTTTCACTGCTACACACACACTCTCTGTCTCTCTCACACACACATGCATAAGTATTTATGCGCACACATGTACATACACGCATGCACACACACACTCCATTTGTATGGGCCAAAGGCCTAACAAATTAAACCATTTTGACTGAGGCACACACGCTCATGCAGGTGCATACTCAAGAACACAACACACAGACCAGGGATTCTTCTTTCAATGTATGTGTGTTTTGGCTTCCTTTGTATCCTACTCCTCTTTAATTGTTTTTCTTTTTAAAGAGCCTATGATGATTATATACATGAAAATGATTGGTACAGGACTTTGGTATAATTATTTTGATGCATATTTTTTAAAACTGTTTCTATGAGCCTGAGAATCACTAAGTGCATTTTGCTGTAGAATGAAATTTTGATTTGTGCCTTTTCACGCTTTTGTTTTCTTTTTCTTTTTTCTGTTTGCTCGATTTCTGACTGATGATGTGCAGATTTGTGATTGATTCTGGTATTATGTGTGTGTAGCTCTATTAAACAAAAAACCATTTATCATTAGGTGTGTGGGTCTCTGTCTTACAAATCAGTGGGGAGGAAATGTGTGTGTGTGTGTGTGTGTGTGTTCACAGAGACATGTTTGTGACTTATTCAGAGGCCCCTCGAATCCCCCCCCACTACCTCCCCCCCCACCCCCCAAAAAAAAAGAAAAAAGAGGGAGACCTGCAAAACAGCAATTTATGAAAAGGGGAAAAAAATTTATATATGAAAGCCTCGCAAAAATACACAAGTCCATACATTCAAACAACACTGCAGAATGGACAGTTAGTGCCTATCGCATCCCAGAGTTTACAATACATAATGGCCAGAGTATAACAGAACAGACAGTGTATTATAGAATGTTAAAAAGAGAGAAAAAAAGGTATCGACGCTTGCTGGGGGGGAACAAAGAAAAGTGAATGGACTGAGAAGACAAAGCAGACACCAGTCGGGATTGACAAAAAAAAGAAAAGAAAAAAAAAGCATAAACAAAAACCAACAATAGAATAAGGAATTTTCCAGCACAAAATTTCCAAAAAGGTGGAGATACTATTTTATATCACCGGCATCTCACGTGGAATATGTCACATCATTGTATTGACACCCACATGTAAAGAGATATCAGCACATGCATAATGCAAACTTTGACACCCGTTTCATTTTCTGTAAGAATGTTATCTGGGGTAAGATAATGACCCATATTCTTATTCTTATTATTTGCATCACACCTGCAAATTAAACAATGTGTGAATCTCATGCGCTTCAAATTCACTTCAGGAAAACGTGCCAACAATCAAATGAAATCATACAGAAGAAACGCCTTAAAAAATCAGATTAGACGTACCTGTCGTTAGCAGGGGAAAAACTGTTAATTCTTTTGGTAGCAGGATGTTGAAATATAATACTCATGTGTTGGCTTTTGATTTTTGAGCATATATAAATTGTTTTCAAGTGTATGTATGTATTTCATGGTAAAATGAGAATTATGATGAAACATGAAACGAAAGAATACAGGGTTTTGAGACAGAAAGATGCTTTTTGTCAGAGGTCGAGATGATAGATCTTTTTTTAAAAAAACCTGTTCTGTGGAATTGAAATCTCAGTTACCCCCACTGGTTCTCCTCCATACCCCCCCCCCCAACCTCACACACACACACACACCATAGCATACACCACAACAAATGCACACATACATACACATCAATGCTTCGCTCTTCTGTTCTTTCCTTTTCTTCAGTTTGTTTCTCTGAGGAGGAAGGCTGCAGAATGGAAAAGACGCGTTTGTGCCAATGCGGTTCCAAGTTTGACTGGAAAAATTATTTAAAAAAACAACCTGAGCACCAACTCATCTGGACGAGATGACAGACTGATGTCCAGTGTGCAGCACACATTTGTCGCACTGAAAAAAGAACCCATGGCAACGTGAGTGTTGTTGGCCTCTGGCAAGATACTGTGGAAGAAATCCACTGATAGGAACACAATCATAACTGCAAGCAGTCAAGGCCTGACATAGCGTGTTGGGTTAAGCTGCTGGTCAGGCACCTAGAAGATGTGATGTGGTGTATATGGATTTGGCCGAACGCAGTGACGCCTGCTTGAGAAACTGAAACTGTTTATTCATTTTCCTTCGTTTTCCTTTCATCTTTTTTTTTTCTACCCTTTCATGTTTTTTTCCCCCCACTAACGTAGTACAGCTGAGTTACCAGGGGAAAAAACACATAAAACCCCCACTGTTTAATGTCTGCCAACAAAGGAGAACAGCCATTACAAATTGCGGTCAACGAATGAATTATGGCAGCAGATTTTTGACAATGTGCGCAGCTTCGATTATGACATTCGACGGTGGAGGCTTGAATTGAAGGATCCTTGGGTCTCCATACCTTCTCAGTCTGAAACAGCCACATGATCGCATGGATTTCTTTGTTCTTCTTCTTATTAATTAATCAAAATCTATCATCAAAATAATTTATGTTCTAAAATGATGACGTCCACCCATAATTTTTTTTTTTTTCTTCTGAAATGATAACATCCACCCATACAATTACGGCAACTGTTATAAAGGCACTCAAGGCTAAACTAAAGCGTACACATATGATTATATACACGACTAAAGCGCATACATATAATTATCTACACTTGGCGGTCACTTGCACAATCACGCCGCCTCCACACACACGTAATTACAAGCGCACACTGACACACTGACACCCCCCCTACACACACACACGCACGCTTTAACCCCCCCCCCCTCCTCCGCCCGTCACACACACACACACACACACACACACACACACTGTAACACCCCCCCTCCCCCTACACACACACCTAGGGTCCGCCTTGTTGTTGATGACCAGCAGCGTGTTGCGCTGGCTCAGCACCTCCTGGTTGACGGACACCCCGTCCAGGTAGTCCTTGAGGAGCCGGCGCAGGTACCCGTTCTGCACGCCCAGCATCTGCTTCTCCTTCTCCAGGGCCATCTTGTCCAGCAGCACCTTGCTGTAGCGCTTCCAGAAGTTCTCCAGGCCAGTGTACTCATGCAGCACCTGTGCACACAGCAGTTACAGGTACACAGTTCTCCAGGCCATGTACTCATGCAGCACCTGTGCACACAGCAGTTACAGGTACACAGTTCACCAGGCCAGGGTACTCATGCAGCACCTGTGCACACAGCAGTTACAGGTACACAGTTCTCCAGGTCTGTGTACTCATGCACCACCATGTGGAGTGATGGCCTAGAGGTAATGCGTCCGCCTTGGAAGCCAGAGAATCTGAGCGCGCTGGTTCGAATCACGGCCAAGTCGCCGATATTTTCTCCCCATCCACTAGACCTTGAGTGGTGGTCTGGACGCTAGTCATTCGGATGAGACGATAAACCGAGGTCCCGTATGCAGCATGCACTTAGCGCACGTAAAAGAACCCACGGCAACAAAAGGGTTGTTCCTGGCAAAATTCTGCATAAAAATCCACTTCGATAGGAAAAACAAATAAAACTGCACGCAGGAAAAAAAATTAAAAAATGGGTGGCGCTCTCAGTGCAGCAACGCACTCTCCCTGGGGAGAGCAGCCCGAATTTCACACAGAGAAATCTGTTGTCATAAAAAGAAATACAAATACAATATAATACAAATACACCTGTGCACACAGCAGTTACAGGTACACAGTTCTTCAGGCATCATGTCGTCATGCAGCACCTGTGCACACAGCAGCTACAGGTACACAGTTCTTCAGGCATCATGTCGTCATGCAGCACCTGTGCACACAGCAGTTACAGGGACACAGTTCTTCAGGCATCATGTCGTCATGCAGCACCTGTGCACACAGCAGCTACAGGTACACAGTTCTTCAGGCATCATGTCGTCATGCAGCACCTGTGCACACAGCAGTTACAGGGACA
>NC_134887.1:19812123-19814623 GCF_041734735.1 Babylonia areolata
ATGACTCTCAAATTAGGAATCTGAAATTCAAACGCATGCAGTCATACACATACACAAAGACACACAGACACACACCGTCACATTCTCACACACACGTGCGCTTGCGCGCAGTCACGCACACCGACACACACACACGCACACACACAGAGATTCACATACACACGTATATATACACACACACACACAGATACAGAGACACACTCACACACACACACACGCAACACACATCACCCAGCAGTGTCAGACATATCCTGAGACTCACAGCCCCCCCCCCCCCTTCATCCCCCCCCTCACCTGCCCCCCCCCCCCCGCCCCCCCCTACCCTCCCACACACACACCATGTCCACAGACACTTACAGCCGCCAAAGGTTCTGTGGGCGGTTCCAGAACGGCCGCCTGCACGTTCTCCTCCTGTGCGGGGGTGAGGGAGGAGGCATAGAATGGAACCACCTTCTCCTCCTCCGTCTCCAGCTTGCGGCACAGCTCCGCCAGTGTCAGCAGCTGCTGCCCCTGTGGGATACGGATACGGATACGGATACCTTATTAATTGCAGGCCATGACCCCTAATGAAGGGGTATGTGAACAATTCATTATAAATAATTTTATAGCACGAAGTACGAAGAACACAACAATTAAACCGGATACAAAAACAATGCATTAATTAGAATTAATGGAACAGTTTATGACGTAGCTATTTCTCTAAACTTAAAAGCCTTGTACAAGTACAAAGATACATTACGTACAACAGTAACATCAGTACTTGACATCAATAAAGCCAACTTAAACACACAGGGGTGTTTGTAGTATTAGGTTGGATGAGACTTTCTCTAACATCACCCAGTGCTTCACAACAAAGGACAAGGTGTGCTTCATTCTCTTCTGATTTCTTACGTAATGGACACAACAAATCAGTGACCCTGTGGGAGAAGCAAAAAAATGTCAGATACCAAAAAGCTACAATTCTAATTGAACCTTTAAAATTCCCGAATACAACTGAACATAATATGTAACACTAACAATCATACAATGTTGTGTGTTCTTCTCTTCGTGAAGAACTGACTTGTAAAACATCCAACTTTTTTTGTGGGGGGTTGGGTTGGGTGTTGGGGTGGGTATGGGGGGGGGGGGGGGGGGGGGGGGGGGGGGGGGAGGGGGGGTTATCATCCTTCGATGGTGTTCTGCCCTCTGGAGCACCATAGAACAGTAATATTCAGTTTGAGAGTAATCTGCAAAAAAAAAAGTTCCTCCAGCACCAACAAAACCTGTACCACGTATTTGTTGATTTCAAGAAGGCCTTCGACAGGTTTTGCGATGCTGCCCTATGGTCTACCACGAGGATGTATAACATCGATGCCGACCTTGTCCGAGTGATATAACAACTGTACAAGAAGGCAACAAGCGATGTACTCCTGAATGAAAACAAGGGAAACTGGGACTGCCATACGGTTTGAGTCCGTCAGGGATGCCTGCTGTCGCCCACCCTCTTCTATGTCTTTCTGGAGGACCATGGAAGATGCATTTAAAGATAATGAAGGCACAGTTTCCATTGAAAGAAGAACCATCACCAATCTGAATTCTGCGGATGATATTGACGGTCTTGCTGGGAGTGAAGATGAATGGCCAGCACGGTAGAACATGTAGACAAAGCGGCCTCTGCATTTGGCATGCAAGTCAGCGCCGAAAAGACTAAACTCATGACCAACAGCATCCTAGATATCACTTCAGACGTTATGGTCAGCGGGGCAAGTTTAAAAACAATGAAGACATTCAAATACCTTGACTCCATTATATAAGATGAAGGCTCAAAACCTGAGATTATGGCAAGGACTGCACAAAAGGCAAACGACAGCAAGACTCCAAACCATCTGGAGAGACAAAAAAATATTAGTCTGTGTGCGCCAAGATACAATCTGTTTTGCTCCATTGCCTTATCAGTCTTCTTGTAATCCTTGTGAAACTTGGACGCTCTCAGCAGACATATGAAGAACGATCCTGGCAAATGACGTTAGATGCCACAGGAAGATCTTGGGCATCCACGACACAGATCATGTGACAAAGGAAAAGGTGTGCAGCAAGATCCAACAAGCAATAGGACCTCATCATGACCTCCTCACAGTCGTCTTGAAACGGAAAATGAAGTGGTATGGACATGTATCCACTCAACTGGGCTTGCAAAGACCAACCTGCCTGCAAGAGACAGTCAAAGGAAGCGCTGCATTCGAGAGAGAGAGAGAGAGAGAGAGAGCGAAAAAAACAACAACAAACAAACAAACAAACAAACAAAAAACCGAGGAAGGAGTGGGAAGACAACAGCTAAGGGCGGGCAGCATGAACGTGGTGGAATCCCAGAAAGCGGTGGAGGGCAGAGACGGGTGGAGCAGAGTGGTGGAGTTGTCTTCACTGGTTTGATCGATTGACTGATATGGATACTTACATAGCGCCTATCCTCAGTCAGAGACCAAGCTCAAAGCGCTTTACATACACGGGGTCATTTGCACAA
>NC_134887.1:19820404-19852904 GCF_041734735.1 Babylonia areolata
GTGTGAGAGAGAGAGAGAGAGAGAGAGAGAGAGAGGGACACAGAGATTTAAGGGGAAGAAATTCGTGATTCATTATACACTGGCGGTGATCAAAGAGTTCTGCCCCGTGAGAGGGCTCCTCAAACCCGTGGTTTGAGTGTGCGTGCTGGGTATCTGTGCTATCATCAGTTCGTGAAGACTTCAGTTTACTTCACAGACCGGGTCATTGGGTTGATGCGCGTCTTTGTTCGCCTAACTGTGTGTGTGTCTTATTTTTACCATGCTTATGCCTTTATGTTGTTTCGTAATCGATGATTTTTAAGTAGCATTGTGTAGCATATATAATGTAGTTTTGTGTAGTGTAGACCCTGTTTCAGGGCGGGGACTGGATGAAAAAAAAAAAGCGCGTCAGTGCTTATCTATTATCCTCGATAATAAAGAATTTGTCTTGTCTTGTCTTGTCTCTCTCTCTCTCTCTCTCTCTCTCTCAGTCTATATTATTATTAGTAGTATTATCGTTATCATTATTATTATTATTATCATTATTATTATTTATGTGTGTGTGAGTGCCACACGTTTTGCGTACACATCGTATATGAAAAATTGAATTTTGTTTATCTATTCATTTATTTATTCGTTATGGCAAGGCACTCTCCACTACGATCGACTGTCACACATATTCCTTTATTTATGTATTCATCTACTTATTGATGAAAGAAAGGTAGCATGCTAGAACAGACAGGCAAACAGACACACAAAGAGAATTATACATGTATTCATATATAATCATATATATATGTACACACACACACAAACACACACACACACACACACACACACACACACACACATGCTGAGAGAGAGAGAGAGAGAGACAGAAAGAGACAAAGACAGACAGAGACAGAGAGAGAGGAACAGACAGGAAGAAAAATGAAGGAAGAGAAAGAAGAGGAAAAAAGAGCATTAAAAAACAACAACAAAAAACCCCAAAACAAACAAAAACAAAGCTTATCTATCTTGTGGCAAAAACTAAACAAGACGGGGAAGTCAGTCTACTGTGCTTCAAACGTGTAAGCTTTTATTAAACAATCAAACCAAAAGTTCCCACTTCTGAAAGAGAACCCACAACAAAACAAGAAAAGAAAAAACAACAACAGAAGACACTGTAATTACTAAGAAAGTAAGCGCTATAGCTGAAAATGGGAAAAAACCCGAACTAAAAACAATGGGAAAGAATTGTGAAAAAAAAAACAACTAAAAACAATGGGTGAAAACTAAAATCAATGTGGGGAAAATTGGGGGGGGGGGGAATAACAACTAAAAACAAACAAAGAAATAAGCTACGCAAGACTGACAACAAGCACAACAAAAAAGAAAGTGAACAATATTAACAAAACAAAGCTTTATGCAGTTGGTTTCAGCTTATTACAAGACCTGACATAGCGAAAGTCACAAACTTAGTTTGCAAATAAACAATTAACTCTATTCGTCATTATGAGGGAAAACTCATTTTGCCACTCAATCAAATTATTGTTAACGATTTGCTCTCTAAACAGAAAGTCACTGAAGGGAAATAAAGGGCAGAATTTTGATAATGATGTCTTCTCTGAAGACCTTCTACTGTCCAGCTCTCCCTACAGTTTCTTATCAATATATATATATATATATATATATATTTCACACTCTCAGCCAGTTGCATTGCTCGGACGAAAGAGCCTAGTATGGTCGTAACCCGCTACCAACTGTGTGTAGTATGGAACTGACCAATGGCGTAGTTCGGTCAACGTAGGCATTTAGTCACGTGTAACTGTCAAAAAGTTAGAACCAAGCAATGCAACTGGCACCTGGGCTCCGCTCCTTGCAGAGCGGTAAAATGAATTAAAAAAATATATATATCAACAACAGTAGGCTCTTCATGTCTTTAAAACTTGTATTCTAAAAAAGCAGCAAATTTTAAAGACATGAAGAACCTACTGTTGTTGATATATATAATCATCATCAAGACTCTGCCCTTTACATATATATACATATGACACACAAAATTATATTCAACCGACCACAAAATAAACAGCTGAGGCTCACCAACAAAACGATTCCTAAAGAAAAGCACCATGCAACTGATTTTGCATAAAATAATGACAAGACAACCAAGCATTTAGAAAGACGTGATCCGTTTATGGTGGTGGCCTACAGATTAACGCACGTGATATATCTCAACAACAACAATAAGAATATCAATGATGAGGATGATGTGCATATTATACATCTAAAGCTCTCCTCCCGCGACTGTAAGTGATATGAATAAGACACAGGTATATATACACATATATATATATATATAGAGAGAGAGAGAGAGAGAGAGAGAGAGAGATCGGCGTGCGTGCGTGTGTGTGCGTGTGTGTGTGTGTGTGAGTGGCGGGGGGGGGGAGGAGGAATTCTGTAAGTTTCTATGGCACAGCAGAATTTGTGTCATTTTACGGCTCAGACACTCGCAAATGGGAAAATCGAAAGGTAGTAAAAAAAAAAAATTAAAAAAAAGATAAAGAAAGAAAAAATAAACAAACGGTAAACGTCTAGAATTTTACAAAACATCATAAAAACCTGTAAGGTAGAAAAAGGTCATTCTCTCTCTCTCTCTCTCTCTCTCTCTCTCTCTCTCTCTTCTTCTTCTTCTTCTTCTTCTTCTTCTTCTTCTTCTTCTTCTTCTTCTCTGTCTCTCTCTTTTTCTCTCTCTCTCTTTCTCTCTCTCTCCCTTATTTTCTCTCCCTCTCTCTCCGTCTGTCTCTTTCATGAACAATTCCTTTAAACCTTTCTTATCAACAGTAACTCGATGTCCTATTAAAAGATTCACTGTGGGCAACTGGTATATGAGTGCCCCCTTCAGTTTGGGGCATTGGCCCGATCTGAACAAATATTTCGCATCTCTCTCTCTCTCTCTCTCTCTCTCTCTCTCTCTCTCTCTCTCTCTCACACACACACACACACACACACACACACACACAGACACACACATTCCCTCCCCACGACACCTCTCTCTTACTCAAGAACATGATGTAAAATCCTCCTTGCACCCCCCCCCCCCCCAAGCTCCCTTCCTCCCCCACTCTCTCTCTCTGGTAAAAAAAAAAAAAAAAAAACCCACAAGAAACGTTGCACCTCGAGCTCCAAATAAATAACATGTTTTATGGTGAAACAAGAAGAGCACCACTGCACACGGACGCAAAAAAAAACAAAACAAACGTCATCCGATACTGTCAGCACCTTTCAATAATGACAGCTGAACGATTGCCGAAGAAAGCCCACTCCATGCTTGTAAATCAAAACAGTAACAATAAGAAATGGTGGGCATCAGACATTCGCAACTTACCAACCATGTATGGAGTTGGTTATGTGTGGCTAAACGAAGGTGTTGAGTTTGAACTGGTTATTACATACTTTTGGAGAGCTTTTAATTGACTGGTGTAAACACAGTAGGATACAGGAACATGACAGGTATTCTGTAAACAACAACAACAAAATCAAATCTGAATTTTCATTAGAGCCGTATTTCGAGTCCAGTAGGAATAAGGCATTAAAGGACATCTACATCAGACCCAGATTCCGATTAGGCATCCCTCATAAGAATTCATAAATTTCGCTATTTTACAAACCTTCCTGTTTATTTTCTTAGCCCTTTGTGCAAACGTCATACCGATGATAAACTTCACTTTCTGTTTTACTGTCATTGAAATGAAGCAATAAGATCAAAATGCCTTCCTCTGAAATTTGCACAAGATCCAAATAAACAGCAGCTGACAATTATTAACGACCGTAAAAAAATTTTTTAAAAATGACCGGTATTGCTAGCTCAATACATATTTCACAGTTTGAAATTTAGATCGACCAGTCAGGTGATTTAGTCTTTATTGTCTGTTGATTTCCTTACGGGCTGATGACCACATGGTCCAACATGTGTAAACTGAAAACCAGTTTGTCCATGTCCACATCCATTTTGTGTACGTCTCAGTATGTGTGCGCGCACGTGCGCATATGTGAGCATCGGAAAGGGTAGAAGAACATTTTTCATATGTTCTGGTACATTTTTTTCCCCCACGACATTAATCCCTGTCTTGTCTTGTCCCCTCTCTCTCTCTCTCTCTCTCTCTCTCTCCTCCACCTCTCTCTTTATTTTCAACCCTTACCTCCACCCCTCTCCTTACTACAGAGCTAGAATCACGAGGTACAGCCTCCAGCCCTACCCCCCACAGACATGGCGCGGTACAACCTCACTCAAGAGTGAGGGATGGGGTGGAGGAATATAGGAAATATATGTCCTTAAAATCCCCCCCCTCCCCACTTTCTTCACCTACCTGCCCTTACGTACACTTAAGCCGGAGAGATAGTGGGATACCCCCCCCCTCCCCCCCCCCCCCCACCACCACCTCTTACTCTCAATCCAGAGACATGGCGAGATATATTCCTACTCTCCCCACCCCTTACGCTCAAACTAGAGACATGGTGAGATATATCCCTACTCTCCTACTCTCCGCAACTCTTACCCTCAAACCAGAGACATGGTGAGATATATCCCTACTCTCCTACTCTCCGCAACTCTTACCCTCAATCCAGAGACATGGTGAGGTATATCCCTACTCTCCTACTCTCCGCAACTCTTACTCTCAAACCAGAGACATGGTGATATAATTTTTATATCCCTACTCTCCCCACCGCTTACTCTCAATCCAGAGACATGGTGAGGTATATCCCTACTCTCCTACTCTCCGCAACTCTTACTCTCAAACCAGAGACATGGTGATATATATCCCTACTCTCACCACCGCTTACTCTCAAACCAGAGACATAGTGAGATATATCTCTACTCTCCCCACCGCTTACTCTCAATCAAGAGACACGGCGAGATACAACCCTACTATACTACTCTCCCTACCCCTTACTCTCGAGCCAGAGACATGGCGAGATATATCCCTGCTCTCCTACTCTCCGCAACTCTTACTCTCAAACCAGAGACATGGCGAGATATATCCCTACTCTCCCCACCGCTTACTCTCAAACCAGAGACACGGTGATATATATCCCTACTCTCCTACTCTCCGCAACCCTTACTCTCAAACCAGAGACATGGTGAGATATATCCCTACTCTCCTACTCTCCGCAACCCTTACTCTCAAACCAGAGACATGGCGAGATATATCCCTACTCTCCTACTCTCTGCAATCCTTACTCTCAAGCCAGAGACATAGTGAGATATATCACTACTCTCCTACTCTCCCCACCACTTACTCTCAAAACCAGAGACATGGTGATATATATCCCTACTCTCCTACTCTCCGCAACCCTTACTCTCAAACCAGAGACATGGCGAGATATATCCCTACTCTCCTACTCTCTCCACCGCTAACTCTCAAACCAGAGACACGGTGATATATATCCCTACTCTCCTACTCTCTGCAACTCTTACTCCCAAACCAGAGACATGGCGAGATATAGCCCAACTCTCCCTCTCCCTTACTCTCAAACCAGAGACATGGCGAGATATATCCCTACTCTCCTACTCTCCCCACCGCTTACTCTCAAACCAGAGACATGGTGAGATATATCCCTACTCTCCTACTCTCCGCAACCCTTACTCTCAAACCAGAGACATGGCGAGATATATCCCTACTCTCCTACTCTCCCCACCGCTTAACCCTGAACTTTCACCAATCACACAGGGCGACATATAACCCTGAACCTTCACCAATCACACAGGGCGACATATAACCCTAAACCTTCACCAATCACACAGGGCGACATATAACCCTAAGCCTTCACCAATCACACAGGGCGACATATAACCCTAAGCCTTCACCAATCACACAGGGCGACATTTAACCCTAAGCCTTCACCAATTACACAGGGCGACATATAACCCTAAACCTTCACCAATCACACAGGGCGACATATAACCCTAAACCTTCACCAATCACACAGGGCGACATATAACCCTAAACCTTCACCAATCACACAGGGTGACATATAACTCTAAACCTTCACCAATCACACAGGGCGACATATAACCCTAAACTTTCACCAATTACACAGGGCGACATATAACCCTAAACCTTCACCAATCACACAGGGTGACATATAACCCTAAACCTTCACCAATCACACAGGGTGACATATAACCCTGAACCTTCACCAATCACACAGGGCGACATATAACCCTAAACCTTCACCAATCACACAGGGCGACATATAACCCTAAACCTTCACCAATCACACAGGGTGACATATAACCCTAAACCTTCCCCAATCACACAGGGTGACATATAACCCTGAACCAGTTACTCTTCAGTCGGAGACATGGCAAGATACATTACAACTCCACCCCTCCACCCCAGCCCGTTACTCTTAAGCCGGAAGATGGTGTACAACAACAACAAAAACAGAACAAAACAACAACATACTCAAAATTAACGTAGAAAAATCAGTACTCAAACAAAATGTCTACAATCACCGGTATGTGTGACGAGAAATAAAACAAAATTCCTCCTCCTCCTCCTCCTCCTCCTCCAACAAAAGATCCTTTACCTTTAAGCTGGAGACGTGTCGAGATACAACCCAGTACAACCTCAACCCCACACCATTACGGCAAGATCCCTGCCCGAACAACACCCACCACCACCCCCACCCCTACACATCACTTCCCTTACTCTTTACTCCTAAACCAGAGACAAAGGCGAGATACAACATCACCACCCCACGATCCTCACCACCCCACCTCCCCACCCCCACACCAGTTACACCCCCCTATCCCATCACTACGGAGCCTGTCATAGCCAGAGATACAACCACCACCCCTACCATCCCCACCCCAACCCACTACACCACCCACCGCCCCCTACCCTGTAACACCAATTACTATGGAGCCTGTCATGGCCAGAGATACAACCACGACCCCCACCCACCAACCACACCCCGCCCCCCCCACCCCCCCCCGCCCCCCCAACACTCCTTACCGCCACCACTACAGAACCGGAGTCATGACCAGATACAACCCCGCCACCCCCACCACCACCATCCACCCACCACACCCATACCCCTGCACACACCCATCACTACGGTGCTGGAGTCATGGCCAGATACAACCCCAACCCTTATAGCTAGATCGTGCTCTAAAAACCCGAACCCGCATACACCCCTCCACACCCCATCCTCCAGCCCAACCCCTCACCACCCTTTACTCTTAAACCAGAGACATGGCAAGATATAATTATTGTCTCCACACCCTTTACTCTTAAACCAGAGACATGGCAAGATATAATCTTTGTCTCTCCACCCCTTTACTCTTAAACCAGAGACATGGCAAGATATAATCTTTGTCCTCCCACCCTTTACTCTTAAAACTCTCTCCATACGAACGGCGAAAGAGACGACGTTAACAGCGTTTCAGCCCAATTACCATCAGCAAAATATTGCAAGCGGAAGGCTCTTATAATGAAGAGGTGAATGTTGACAAAGATATACCACAATTCTGACGACGGAAGCTAAAGGTTGGGTCATTCAGACACCCACTGGACATCCGAGGGGTCTGTGTCGAGGAGAAGAGAGGACTGGCCGTACTGAGTGAGTTAAACCAGAGACATGGCAAGATACAACCCTTGTCTCCCTACCCTTTGGGGGGAACACATCCCTTGCCACACACCCCACTTCCTCACTCTCAGGCTGGATGTTACGGAGTGCTGCAATCTGATTTCCTCGTGCAGGGGAATTCAAGTGCTTCTGTTTATTTGCACGTGCTTTTTGTACTGGTCAGTGAGTATATTTTTCTCTGCCCGGTTTGACTGGCTGGCGACACACAGTCTGTCCCAGAGGCCTGGAAGAAAAAGGTCTCGCTGTTGGTGCTCTGTGGTTCTGGCCTACAGGGTATTACAAATTAGTTGTTTTTTCATAAGAGTTTAAAGATATTGTTAGTCTTTTTGTGTACGCATGTCTTTTTATGTACCGTGAATGTAGTTAATATATTTTTTAGCATATTTTGGTGGAACAATGCATTGCAATATATTGTGCAAGCTTGGCTGCAGTGTAAATTGACCTAACGACAGTATGTTCTCTGTATACATATTCGCAAGCCTGATGAGCAGAGGTGGCATAGAACTGGTGGCACAGAATTATGCTATCTTTGTAGTAAATATAGCTATGTTTTTCATAATAACCTGGGAATCATTGTTAGACATTTTCTCCTTATTGGTCCCGACGTATGGATAATGAATAAATGTTTTCCTCTTTTTGTGTCATGTAAGCAGCATGGCCTTAATGGGAAATTGATATTCGATAATTGGAGAGTCCGTGGATATTCCAAAATAATAATTTGAACTAATATAAGTAGGGGCATGAATGGGAAAGGATGAATTAGGTGAAAGGGGAATGTGGAAATTATACAGAGCATATATCTTACGAGTCTTAATACTCCGCCCCAGAGTTATGGGGCAGACGTAGAGACAGCCCAGTCCGAGGAGACGGGATCAACCCACTGTCCGAGGAGACGTGATAGCGGCCCAGTCCGGGGAGACTGGAGCGGGACAGACCTGGTTGAGGTCTGAGGTTGGTGCAGCCTCGAGACAACACGTGTCTTGAAGACTAAGACACGTCCGAATAACCACGTAATTTGTGTGTGAGGGCCAACACGAAAAGAGACCAGAGGTGATGTATATGTTGACTGTTAGTTCGTGGACCCACAAGAACATTGAAGTCAGCATTCCCCAGACTCAGTATCGAATGCCTGCGTTTGTGTGTGCGCGTGTGTATCAGCGTATTGGCTTGTTTAGCAGCAACAATTTTTGAATCTTTTTTTGTGTGTGTGTTAAATTATGTTGGCTCAGGGGCAATATCTTGTCTGTTTTGTTCACGGAAGAGTGCGGGAGAAAGGGACTGAACTTGCATGTGAATGTTTGTTGCCTCCCTTTAGTCTGTCTGACTCTATTGCGTAACACTGGAGATACTAACCCCCACCCAGCCAATCCCATACCATACATCCCCTCTTCCTCACCCTTAAGCTGGAGATACAACCCCCATCTATCCACCCCCACTACACCCCACACTACCATCACTACGGAGCCTATCATGGCCAGATACAACCACCACCACCACCCTCCACCCCACCACCCCAACACCACTACCCCCATCACTACGGAGCCTGTCATGGCCAGATACAACCACCACCACCACCCTCCACCCCACCACCCCAACACCACTACCCCCATCACTACGGAGCCTGTCATGGCCAGATACAACCACCACCCACCACCCTCCACCCCACCACCCCAACACCACTACCCCCATCACTACGGAGCCTGTCATGGCCAGATACAACCACCACCCACCACCCCTTCCCCCCCACCACCACCCCAATCACTACGGGGCTGGAGTCATGGCCAGCAGGCGGCCCCCACGGCAGGCCACCCAGAGCCTACCCTGGACGTCCACGTTGAGGGCCGTGGGCTGACGGAGGTAGGGGCACCCGGCGGCCAGGTAGTTGACGAAGGTCATGTGCCCCTCCGCGGACAGCTTCAGCACGTGGATGCTGTCTCCCAGCTCGTCGGCCACCAGCACGGCGGAGTCATTGTCCAGCCGACAGAAGCAGACGTCGCAGGGTTTGAAGAGCGGGGCCGGGGACACGTAGGTGTCTACTGGGTCCGGGTTGTCGAGCAGGTACATCTTGACCTGTTTGGGTTTGTGGTGGTTGTGTGATGTGTAGGTGGGGGTAGGGGTTGATGGGGTGGGTTGTTGCGGTGGTGGTGGTGTGGTTTGGTTGGTGGTGGTCGGTGGGTTGGGTGGTTGGTTGGTTGGGTGGTGGTGTGGTTGGTTGGTTGGTTGGTGGTGGTGGTGGTTGTGGTGATGGTGGATTGGTTGGTTGTGGTGGTTGGTTGGTGTGGTGGTTCGTGTTGGTGGTGATGGTGGTTGTAGTGGAGGTGGTGATTGAAGTGGTGGTGGGTGTAAGTAGTAGTTGGTGACGGTGGTGGTTGTGGTGGTGATGGCGGTGGCGGTTTTGACGGTATTAGTGGTGGTGGATGGTGACGGTGGTGGTTAAGGTAGTGGTGGTTGTGGCAGGTGGTGGTGGTGGTTGTGGCAGGTGGTGGTGGTGGTTGTAGTGGTTATGTAGTGATGGTGAGTGACGGTGGTGATTGTTGTGGTTGGTGGTTGTGATGGTGTGGGATAGAAAGAGAAGTCAAGGTTATTTTCATTTCAAAATTGATACACACACACACACACACACACACACACACACACACACACACACACACACACACTCACACACACACACCCCAGCGCGCGCGCGTTGTAAAATAACATGCATTTTAAGAAACACAATCTCAGAATAAGATATTTTTGGGACTTAAACTAAACCTGAAACGTATTTATATTAGATGAGTGTAAGTGTAAAATTTCTTGTTACCCACTCTCGCATTGAGCAAAATTATGAGTGACGTTTGTTTTCCTCAATCTACTCTGCGTTATTCTTGTACAGTGTTTGCATGTATGTGTGTGTCTGTGTTTCTATGCGTGTGTTTCTGTGTCTGTTTGTCTGAGTGAGTGTATTTCCATGTGTGTGTGTCTGAGTGTCTGTATGTGTTTGTGTCTGTATGGCTCTGTGTGTGTGTGTGTGTGTGTCTGTGTATGTGTGTCTGTACGGCTGTGTGTCTGTGTGTTTGTATGGCTGTGTGTCTCTGTCTTTATGTGTGTGTCTGTGTCTGTATAGCTGTATGTATGTGTCTGTATGGCTGTGTCTGTATGGCTGTGTCTGTATGTGTGTGTCTGTATGGCTGTGTGTGTGTGTCTGTATGGCTGTGTGTCTGTATGGCTGTGTGTCTGTATGGCTGTGTGTGTGTGTGTGTCAGTATGGCTGTGTCTGTATGGCTGCGTGTCAGTATGGCTGTGCCCAATAAGTCGACCAGCGTGCTAATATCTCCGCTGTTGGAAAACATTCATTCATTCTCTCTCTCTCTCTCCCCTCCCACTGCCTATCTCTGTCTCTCTTCTCGTTCTCACAATCTCCCCCTTTCTCCCCCCCTCTCTATCTCTGCCCCCCCTCCTCTCCTATTCTCTCTCTCCCTCTCTCCCTCCTACCCTCTCTGTCTGCCTTCCCTCCCATTGTTATTCTGTCTCTCTGTCCCCCCTCTCTCTTCTTCTCTCTCTCCCTCTCTCCCTCCCATTCTCTGTCTCTCTCCCCCCCCCCCCTCTCCACCCCTCACTTTATCTGTCTGCCCCTCTCCCTCTCTCTGTGTCTGTGTCTTTCTCCTTTTCTCTCTCCCTTCCCTCTCTCTCTCCCCTCTCTCTCTCCCCTCTCCTTCTCGCCCTCTCCTTCTCGCCCTCTTTCTGTCACTCTTTCTCACACTCTCCCTGTCATCATCCCCCTTCTCTCCCCCCCCCCTCTCCCCCTCGCCCCCCTCTCCCTCCTATCTCTCTCTCTCTCTCGCCCCTCTTTCTCCCTCCCTCTCCTCTCTCCCCTCTCTCCCCCCTATCCCCCTCTCTCTCCCTCCCCCCCTCGCCCCTCCCTCTTCCTATCTCTCTATCTCTCGCCCCTCTCTTTCTCCCTCCCTCCTTCTCCTCCCATCCCTTCTCTCTCCCTCTCCCCCCTCTCAGCCGCCCCCCCCCTCTCTCCCCCCCTCTTCCCCCTCACCTTGCGAGTGGTGTCGGGAGGCACAGGCTCCTCCAGCACCAGGAACATCTCCTCGCCGCCGTCCACGTCGAAGCCCCGACACGGGCCCACGTTGATGGTGAAGAGCTCGCTGAGCTGGGCGTTGAAGGGCTGCTCCTGCACCACGTCCACCTTGGTGATGGTGGCGCGGCCCTCCACGCTGTTGCTCAGCTTGAAGTGGCCCGTCTTCCTCAACTTGCAGAACAGCCTGTTGCTCCCGTCCACGGCAGACAGGCAGCGGACGACGCCGCCGCCGATGTTTCTCAGGGACACCTTCCCCAGCATCTTCTCGTTGCGGCAGAGGAGCTGGCCGTCGCTGGCGTATTTCTCGGCCGGGGCTGGTTGTGAGGGAGGGTTCTTCACGTAGGACACCCACACCGTCCCGTCATCCATGGGGGAGACGCTGAAGACCTCCGTGTAAGGTGGACCACTCCCGCAGCGGAACTGCACCTCCACGGACACGGTCACCTTGATGTGCTTGACGTTGAAGACTCCACTGTCCACGTTAAGGTCCTTGCAGGCCTTCAGCTCCGACTCCACGTCCGACACGGTGGTCAGGACCTGCTGGAAGTGGTCGAGGAGGAAGTCTGTGGTGAAGTCGGAGGTGCTGAGGTCGTCCGTGTCGCCCTCCGACACGATGCTGTCCAGCGTGGCTTTGCTGCCTCGCCCCACCCGCATCTCTCTCACTGCGGCCAGCAGCTTGTACCTGTTGGTTGGAGTGTAGTGACTGGGTTTATATATGTCCATGTAGCTATGATGTCTGTTTGTGTGTGTGTGTGTGTATCAGTCTATCAATGTATGTACGTGTGTATGTATCTATCTATATGTCTATGTAATCACATATCTAGGTATCTGTGAATCTACAAATCTCTTTTTCTCTGTCTCCGTCTCTGTCTGTCCGTCTCTCCCTCACACACAACATACACACACACACACACACACACACACACACACACACACACACACACACGTTTTATCTCTGACCTGTTCAAGTACCGCTATCAGTATTAGTAGCTCAGGTAGGTGTCACTGCATTCATACAAATCCATGTACGCTGCACTACATCTGCCAAGCAGATGCCTGACCAGCAGCGTAACCCAACGCGCTTAGTCAGGCCTTGAGAGAAAAAAGAAGAAATAAATGAAATAACAAATAAATAAATAAATAGATAGAAAAAGTAGATGAGTAAATAAAACAAAACAAAATAGAATAAACAATGAAATAAAATAAGATGATAGAAAAGGTTTTAAGATTTTGACTTAACTGACCAAGATGGTTCTTATGTATGTATGTATGTATGTATGTACGTATGTATGTATGTGTCTGTGAATCTACAACTCTCTCTCTCTCTCTCTCTCTCTCTCTCTCTCTCTCTCTCTCTCTCTCTCTCTCTCTCTCTCTCTCTCTCTCTCTCCGACCTGTTCCAGATATTGACTAGAACCATCTGCCCAAGATCGTTCTTCCTGGAGGTGATTTCCGACCCACTGTCTCTTCCTCCTGTATCTCTCCATCCTTTCACTCTGTCTCATCTGTTCTAGGCACTGACAATCTGCCCCGTATAAGACGTCTTCTAGGTCCATCTGGAGCTGGCATCTCCCCTCTCATCAGCCTCTCTATCTCTGTCTCTCTCTCATTCTCTCTCTCTCTGTGGATTTTTCCAGACAAATGGACTGAATCTATCATCCTTCCAATATTTAAGAAAGAAGTGAAAAATCCTGGCGACTATAGGGGAATTGCTTTGTGTGACACCAGCAGTAAACTTTTTAGTATGGTGATAAATAATAGATTATAAAATTGGGTAACAGAAAACCAGGGATATTCAAGCAGGTTTTAAGAGAGGGTTTTCCACTATATACCATATGTTTACTTTAATGTCTCTAGTTCAGAAACAGTTTGCTGTCAATCGAAAACTATACATAACCTTCACAGATTTTGAGAAGGCATTTTATTCGATTAACCGGAATTTTCTTTGGCCTATTCTGTTAAAAAAATGGTATTAAAGGAAAACTCTTTAAATGTATCAAGAGTATGTATATTAACGTGAGAGCTCGTGTACAATGTGGAAATAAACAGATATTATAAACTGTGCTAATGGTGTCAAACAGGGAGACATTTGTAGCTTTGTTTTTATTTTTATTTTCCTTATTTATAAACGAATTAGCTGTTGAAGTGATTAGAAATGGACGACATGGTGCAACTTTTTCGCTTGATACCTTTGAGTTGTTTATACTGTTACTGGCTGACGATGTCATTTTGATATCTGAAACAGTTGTTGGGTTGCAAAATCAGTTACGTAGTTTACAAAATGCAGCGGTTATGTTAGATTTAAAGGTTAACTTAAATAAAAGTAATATTGTTTTTTAGGAAAGGATATTTGGCTGCCAGGGAACGATGTATAAAATACTGGCTAAAACTTGTATATATGGAAGAAAATAGGCTGCAGGCAAAAATAACTGGGTAACTAATGTAAGAACATGTTTATTTAAATTTGGATATGGGCATGTTTGGCTTAGTCAAAACGTAGGGAATGTTGAATTGTTTATTCATGACGTTCGCCAAAGACTAATAGATTGTAATTGACAGAACTGGCAAAACCACATTCAGACAAGTGAAAGGTTTCAAACGTATTCTCAGCTCACTGGGACTTTGCATTTCGTCAGACCATATCTATCTCTAAAGTTGAATCGTGCTGTTATCCAAATTATGTCAAAGTTTCGACTTGGTGTGTCAGATATTCATGCTCATCATTATAGGTGTAAAACCCAAACCGATCAAAACTTAACATGCCCACTTTGTGGACATTGCGAAGAAGTACATTTTGTCCTGGTATGCCCCGTGATTCAGAGTTTAAGACACAGTTTATCCCAGAAAAATATTATAGGCAGCCGACTCTCTTCCGTTTTACTATGCTAATGTCTTCAACAAATCAAAAGATAGTAAAAAAAAAAATCTGTATATTTTGTATCGAGCATTTAAAATAAGAAAGACACTGTGCTAACAGAATGTATACCAATATTTATGTGTGACGGTATAATTATGTTATATACCCCTTCGTTTAGGGGCCTTCGCCTATAATGAATAAACCATTCACTCATTCTCTCTCCTCTCTCTCACACACTTTCTCTCTTCTCCCCCCCCCCCACACACACACGCGCGCGCGCGCGCGCACACACTCTTTCTCTCTCCTCTCTCTCTCTTTTCCCTCTCCCCTCTCAAGCTCTCTTTTCTCTCTCACACACACTTTCTTCTCTCTCTCCCTTCTCTCTCTGTCTTCGCCCCTCATTCCACTCTGTATCTTTCACCCCCAACTCCCCGCCCCATACTCCTCCTCCCCCCCTGTTTCTCCCCCCCTCCTCCCCAGACCCCCTCCAGCCCCACCCCCACCCCCCTACCGACCCCTGACCGCTGCCAGACCCTGCTCACCCTAACCCCAATCCCACCCCCTTCCCATGTGTTTGAAAAATGGCCTGAGGCCGATGTACAATAAATTATTTGTTTTGTCTTGTCTCGTCTTGTCTTGTGGCCGATGTACAACAAACTATTTGTTTTGTCTTGTCTTGTCTTGTGGCCGATGTACAAATAAGCCATTTGTCTTGTTTTTTCTTGTTCTGTCTTGACTTGTCCTGTCTTGTCTTGTACTGTCTTGTCTCCTTTTGTCATGTCCAGTCTTGTCTCTGACCTGTTCTTGGTGTTGAGGATGCCGTCCTGTCTCGTCTTGTCCTGTCTCGTCTTGTCCTGTCTCGTCCTGTCCTGTCTCGTCCTGTCTCGTCTTGTCTCGTCTTGTTTCTGACCTGTTCTTGGTGTTGAGGACGCTGGCCACCTCGTCCTGCAGCTGACAGAGGTCGTCCAGGTTGTTCTTGGTGGCGACGACCCTCCGGTGGTGGCTGCCCAGGACCTCGTCCGTGGTGCTCTTCAGGCAAGCCAGACTCTCCACCAGGAACTTCTCGGCAGCCCCCACCAGCGTCAGGTGATGCTTCCGGATGATGGACTCCAGGGCTGTCCTCATGTCTGTCTGGGTCTGGGGGTGTACATGCACACTCATGCATGAATGAATGAATAACATGGATACCTATTTTGCGCCTATCCTCGGTCGTAGACCAAGCTCTAAGCGCTTTACAAACGCTCTTTGCGCAAAAGGCTAGCCTGGCTATCGGGGTAGAGCCGACTGACGGCTGCCATTGTGGGCGCTCATCATTCGTTTCTTGTGTCATTAAATCAGATTTCGGGCACGCACACATACACACAGACAGACATGTAACATTTTACGTGTATGACCGTTTTTTTTTTTTTCTTTTTCTTTTTAATCCCGCCAGGTAGACAGCTATACTCCGTTTTCGGGGGTGGGGGTGGGGGGTGGGGGGGGTTGCATGCTGGGTATGTTCTTGTTTCCATAACCCACCGAAAGCTGACATGGATTACATGACCTTTAACGTGCGTATTTGATCTCTGTGCGTATATACATGAAGGTTCAGGCACTGTCAGCTCTGCACATATGTTGACCTCGGAAATCGAAAAAAAAAAAAAAAAAAAAAAAAAAAAAAAAATCCTACCCTTTACCCACCAGGCGTCGTTACCGAGATTCGAAACCCGGGCCCCTAAGATTGAAAGTCCAACGCTTTAACCACTCGACTATTGCAGCCGTGTCTGTCTGGCTCTGGAGGTACATTGACATGGACACCCCACACCCCATCCCCCACCCCCTCCCACACATATACATAGATAGATAGATAGATAGATAGATGTGTGTGTGTGTGTGTGTGTGTGTGTGCGAGATAGGTGTGTGTGTGTGTGCGCGCGCGCGTCTGTGTGTGTTTGTGCGCGCGTGGGGTGGTGGTGGTGGTGGCGATGGTGCTGGAAGGGAATGTGGAAGGGGCCTTCTTCATCAAATCTAAAACCTCCAATAACCAGACCCTTACCGAAAAGTAGACAGTGTGTATGAGGCAGACAGACAGACGCTACCGGTACGGTATGGAACTGTACGGAACTATACGGCATGGCACGGAACTGTACGGCACGGAAGGCTACTGTACGGCAGGGTACGGAACTATACGGCATGGCACGGAACTGTACGGCATGGAAGGCTACTGTACGGCACGGTACGGAACTGTACGGCATGGTACGGAACTGTACCGTACCGTACGGTACAGCACCCCAAACCCCGCCCCTACAGTACCTCGAACAGTGTACCCTCACCTTCATGTTCTTTCTGGCTTCGTCCGACTGCTGGATCATGGCGGACACGGTGCCTTGAAGACGATCCTTGTCCTCCCTCAGCTGTTGTCGGGCCTCCCGGCAGGCGTCCATGAGCTCCTTGGTCCTGTGGTCCTCGTGCCTTGTCAGCTTGCACTTGAGACACACGGGGAACTGGCAGTCCACGCAGAACATGTCCAGCCCTTGCCTTGTGGGTGGAGATAAAGGGGAGGGGGGGTGTTAGGATGGGGGATGGGGATGGAGGACACATTGTCAGAATGAATGAATAAAAATAGAATGAGTAGAATGCACTTGCGTGCACACACACACACACATACAAACACATATCTCTCACACACACACACACACACACACACACACACACACACACACACACACACACATACACACACACACACACACACACATATATATATATATATATATATATATATATATATATATATATATATAATACACACGTCTCACACACACGCACACACATAACACACATACATATCGCACGCACACACACGCTCACACACACACACACACACACACACACACACACACACACATATATATATATATATTATACACACATATCTCACACACACACACACACACACACACACACACATATGACACGCACACACACGCTCACACACACACAACACACAACACGCACACAAACACAAACACACGCGCACATGCACGCACACATACAAACACACTCACATACCACAAACGCACACACACACGCGCGCGCACGCACGCACATACACACACACAAACGCACACACACACGCGCGCGCGCGCAAAATACAGTTGTCTCCATCTATCTTAAAATCTTACCCGATTTTTTAAAATCTTTTTTCCATGACATTTCATGTGTATGTGGTCGATCAGTGAAGGGTGTGCTCATTCGTTTTTCTCGTTAAGTTGCTGGCATGCATTTTGAGTGAGCCGAAAGAGAATTTTTCTGCTTTGGTTGTAGCAGACAAAGTATTTTCGAAATGAAATGAACTGAAATGAAAGAAAAAAAAATCTTCACCCCTCTCCCACCACCACCTCACCATCCTCACCCCCCTCCCACCACCACCTCACCATCCTCACCCCCCTTCCACCACCACCTCACCATCCTCCCACCACCACTTCACCATCGTCACCCCCACGCCCCCTTCACCCCTCACCCACCACCACCTCACCATCCTCACCCCCCTTCCACCACCACCTCACCATCCTCCCACCACCACTTCACCATCGTCACCCCCACGCCCCCTTCACCCCTCACCCACCACCACCTCACCATCCTCACCCCCCTCACACCACCACCTCACCATCCTCACCCCTCTCCCACCACCACCTCACCATCCTCACCCCTCTCCCACCCCCACCCCCACACCCCCACACCCCCTTCACCCCTCTCCCACCACCACCTAATCCCCACGCCCTCTTCACCCCTCTCCCACCACAAACACCATCCTTCCCACATCCGCACCCCCCCCAGCTCCCCAAGCCCTCCCAACCCCTCCCACACCCTTCCAAAACTCACTCCGGGTGGCTCAGACAGTGAGTCAGCTCGCGTGCCTTGACCAGATCCTGCGGATGAAGGTAGAAGTTGGTCTGAAAGGCCGACACCCCGCCAGGAGGAACCATCAGGCGCCGCCGGCAGTTGGGGCAGGAGAAGACGGTGGCTGAGGCCAGGGAGGTCTCCGAGGAGCCTTGGGCGGCGTTTCGAGCCAGGGACGTCAGCAACCTTTCCAGGCAGTGCTGGCAGAAGGTGTGGGAGCAAGGGAGGAGCTTGGGGTTCCGGAAGATGTCCAGGCAGAGGGAGCACGTCAGTGCCTGTCGACGGTCCTCCAGAGACAGGGAAGGTTGCGGGGACGGGGGTGGGGAAGGGGGCTGGCGGGGGCTGGGAGCGGCCTGGGGAGGGGGATCGTCGTGGTCGTTGCTGTTGTCGTCGTCCTCGGAGAGGGTGAAGGAGGAGATGTTGTCCCAGTTGTCGTCGTCATCGTTGGTGGTTGTGGTGGTGTTCGTGGAGTAGGTGGTGTTTTCGGAGGGCAGGCGTTGTCGTTGTTGTTGGAAAGGTTGTTGAAGAGGGTGGATGCTAGGGCTTGCTGCGGAGGTTGTGGTGGCGTTGGTGGGAGGGGGAGGGGGTGTTACAGAAGGTCTGGAAGGTTGTTGGGTGGTTGTGGTGGTTGACTGGGCGATGGGTCTTGCTCGCCTTGGGCTGGGGCTTGGGGTGGAGGGGGCGCTTGGCCTAGCAGGCTGTTGGGTGGTGGTGGTGCTGGTGGTGGTGGTTGTGGTGGTGGTCGCGAGGCGGGTGTTGTTGTTGTTGTTGTAACGTCCTGCTGGTGGTAGCAGTGCTGTGGGCCTGGAGAGCTGGGTGGTGGTGGTTGTGGTGGTGGTCGCGAGGCGGGTGTTGTTGTTGTTGTTGTAACGTCCTGGTGGTGGTAGCAGTGCTGTGGGCCTGGAGAGCTGGGTGGTGGTGGTTGTGGTGGAGGTCGCGAGGCGGGTGTTGTTGTTGTTGTTGTAACGTCCTGCTGGTGGTAGCAGTGCTGTGGGCCTGGTGAGCTGGGTGGTGGTGGTAGAGGAGGGTGGATTGGCAGTGGGGTAGTTGCTGTTGGCAGTGGTGGCGGTTGGGCGAGTGGTCCCCCCTGCTGACGCCATACTGGCTGGTCCTCTATGTCGGTTACTGTTGTTGTTGGTGGTGGTGGTGGTCGTCGTCGTGACAGTGGCAGAGGAACTGGCAGCAGCGGTGCTGTTCCCTCCTCCTGATGGTGAGGGTGAGGGTGAGGGTCTTGTTCTGGGTCTTGCAGCAGGCTGGGAGGTGGTGGGTGATGATGGGTTTGAGGATGGTTGAGAAGGAGGAGGGGGAGGAGGAGGAGTGGGAGGAGGAGGAGGGCGGGGGGAGGTGGGCCTCAAAGCCGCTATGATGCGTGTGAGAGAGGCCATCGGTGGAATCTGGGTTGAGCAGGAGATTAAAAAAAAAATTAAAAAAAGAAGAAGAAAGAAAGAAAGAAAGAAAAGAACAAAAAAAGTGTTTCAGTTTCAAGTTTCATTGATATGTCAAAGCTCGTTACTCCACGCCTGCTTGAAAACAACAACAACATCATCAACAACAACAACATCAACATCAACAACAACATCATCAACAACAACAACATCATCAACAACAACAACAACAACAACATCAACAACAACAACAACATCAACATCAACAACAACATCATCAACAACAACAACATCAACAACAACAACAGCATCAACAACATCAACAACAACACAACAACAAACAGATGCCTCATCTACGCATGACCACAACTGACCAGTTAGGTCTGGGGACCTATCCCAGGTTGGTTGGTTTGAAAACATCATAACATGAAACAAATGACTAAGCAACACACACACACACACACACACACACACACACACACACACACACACACACACACCTCTGTCTCTCTGTCTATGTCTCTCTCTCTCTCTCTCTCTGAGTGTGTGACTGTGTTCCCTTTGTTTTTTTTATATAATGATGATGATGTGTTGATTATCATTATTATCATTAGTAGTGGGGGTGATGGTGGTAGTAGCAGTGGTAGTAATCAAATCAAATCAAATCAAATCAAAAACACTTTATTAATCCACATGGAAATTAAGTTGTGCAATCACAGGCTCATTGTAAACACTGGCATAAAATCATGCGCAACATAAGAAGAGATTAAAACTAGTCAAATAAGAATTCCCAATAGCTGACGATATACTAACCCCCCCACCCCCCACCCCCCCACACACATACTCATGTT
Source organism: Babylonia areolata (assembly GCF_041734735.1). Taxonomy (NCBI): domain Eukaryota; kingdom Metazoa; phylum Mollusca; class Gastropoda; order Neogastropoda; family Buccinidae; genus Babylonia; species Babylonia areolata. The sequence goes on from NC_134887.1 coordinate 19,841,063, forward strand.
AAGACAATAGGGTATTGCACAACAATATTAACAAATGAAAACATCCAACAAAAAAAGGGTATAAGATTACTAAAAATGACATGCGCGCACGCACGCACACACACCCACACCCACACACACACACACATACACACACACACGTTAAGACCATAAGGTATTGTACAACAATACATAAATAAAAACATCAAGGGAATAAATCGTATATATAAGTAAAATGCACACACACACACACACACACACACACACACACACACACACACACACACACACACACACACACACTCACTCACTCACACACACACACAAACAACGTATGCATGCACATAACATATGTCACGCCAATAAGATTAGAACATTAACATTAAGATACATGAAATCCAAGTAAAATAAGAAAAAATTTAAAAATCACTTCCGATCACACACACACAAAAATGCTTGCTTGCCCGTGCTCACCCGCTCAGTCCCACATGCACGCATAATGTCTGCTCCCATACACTCGTCTGCTGGTGAAGTTCAGGTGTTGCTGTGGCGAGGGGGCTTGGTGGGTGGGAGGGTTCACTTAGTGTATTGGATGTTTTGATTGTGTGCGCGAATGGCTGTAGGAATAAATGAATTAATGTATCGAGATGTTCTTGCGCGTGGAGCTCTAAACCTACCACTTATGTCTGACCTTCTGCTATTAATGTCATCATGTAGTGGGTGTCTTACGTCGGTCAAAATTGTTATTAGTCTGTCAGTCAGTTTTCTATTGTGCATGTCGCTAAAGGTGTCTTGTCTTATACCCACCACCCCACCCGCTTTCCTAATGACTTTTTCCAACCTGTCTTTGTCATGTTTGGTCAGGTTTCCCCCCCAGCACACGGCTCCGTATGTTAAAACACTACAGACAACAGATGTGTAAAACATTTGGAGCATCTGCTTGCATACATTAAAAGATTTCATTTTTCTAAGACAGTACATGCGACTGTTGCTCTTTTTAATGAGTGCAGTTGAGTTTTCATTCCAAGACAGCTTATTGTCGATTATCACACCGAGATATTTGTATGAGTCTACTTGTTCGACCACTTCATTTTTTGTGATGATTTTACTTAAAGTTGATTTCTTTTTTCTGAAGTCGATTACAAGCTCTTTGGTTTTGCCAACATTCAGCTCAAGGAAATTTTCTTCACACCAGTTCACAAACCTGTCAATTTCTCTTCGGTAGTCAGTGTCATCGTCATCAGTAATAAGTCCTGTCAGTGCGGAGTCATCTGCAAACTTAACGAGGGGACACGAATTGGTCAGACTTCTGCATTCAGCCGTATACAAGGTAAAAAGAAAAGGCGAGAGGACTGTACCTTGTGGTGCACCTGTGTTTGTGAAAGAGACAGTAGACATAAAATCATTTAATTTTACAAACTGAGGCCTTTTAGTAAGATAGTCTAAAACCCATAAAATCGTCGGAAAAGCGAGTCCCATGTGCATCAGCTTTTTTGCTAAGAGGTGAGGTTGAATTGTATTAAAAGCACTAGAAAAATCAAAGAACATCAAGCGGACACAGGTATTTGATTTGTCTAGGTGTTCATAGATTTTGTTCAAGACAAACAGTATTGCATCATCCGTACATCTGTTTCTCCTGTATGCAAATTGCAAGGGATCTAAAAATGGTTTGACAGACTCCTGCAAATAGACAAGTATCACTCTCTCAAAAACTTTCATCACAGCAGATGTCAGTGCTACAGGACGGAGGTTATTCATACATGAAACATGTGTTTTCTTAGGTACAGGTATAATGCAGGAAGTTTTCCAGATAGATGGTATTTTGCATTCACTAAGAGACTGATTAAAAATAATTGTTAAAATCTGGTAGAGCTGATCTGCACAGTATTTCAGTGTATTTGATCGGATCATATCAGGACCAGGTGCTTTGTTTGGTTTCACTCGTTTTAATTGTGAAAGCACTTCCTCTTCAGACACAACAATGCATTCGTCCTTCTTAACATTTAAAATATCACTTAAATCTTGTCTTTCTGCGCTAAAATCGTGACAATCAAAACGAGCAAAAAAGTCATTCAGTTTGTTTGCTTCTTCTTCTGATGATGATAAAACCGTTTCTTTCCCCCCCTTTCTACCTTTGTATCCACTCATTAGTTTCATCCCTTCCCACACCCCTTTCATGTTGTTGCTGAGTAATTTGTTTTCTATTTTCCGCTTATAGTTTTCTCTGCCCTCTTGCAAGTCTTTCTTAACCTGTCTTTGTGCTTCCCTAATCTCTTCTTTTACCCCTCCCTTAAAAGCATTTTTCTTAGCATTAAGAGTACCTTTGATCCGTTTCGAAATCCAGGGTTTGTTATTGGCAAAAATTTTAACATCTCTAGCTGGAACAACACAATCTTCACAAAACTTAATGTAATCTGTAACTGTATCTGCTAATTCACATACATTGTCCGTGGCCTCAACAAACACATTCCAGTCTGTGCACTCAAAACAGCCTCTTAAGGTGTCAATGGAGTCAGCTGACCAGTCACGCACTGACACTTTCACAGGCGGCTGACGTTTCACTAAAGGTCTGTAACGTGGCAACAGATAGGTTAGGCTGTGGTCAGAACGTCCAAGGGGTGGCAGCTGTACAGAAGAATAAGAATCCGGTACATTAGAATAAAACAAATCAATTGTCTTGTTCTCGCGGGTTGGGACAGTAACATGCTGGTAAAAATTTGGAAGTGTCTTTTTAAGAGAACAGTGATTAAAATCCCCGGTTAAAAGTTTCAAAGAGTCAGGTGCCTCAAGATCGTGTATGTGGCTGGCAATTGCGTTCTCTGCTTCACTCGCAGTAGTAGCAGTATTTACCATAATCATTATTGTTGTGTCTTATCGTTATCGTTTTTGTTGCCAAGGCCTGACTAAGCGCGTTGGGTTACGCTGCTGGTCAGGCATCTGCTTGGCAGATGTGGTGTAGCGTATATGGTTTTGTCCGAACGCAGTGACGCCTCCTTGAGCTACTGAAACTGAAACTGTTGCCATAAAGACAGATTGGAAGACTAGGCAATGCCTAAAATCTTTATTTTTTTCTCAAGGCCTGATTAAGCGCGTTGGGTTACACTGCTGGTCAGGCATCAGCTTGGCAGATGTGGTGTAGCGTATATGGATTTGACCGAACTCAGTGACGCCTCCTTGAGCTACTGATACTGATACTTTATCCTTGAGTAATAAAGTTTTTGAATCTGTGTGTGTGTGTGTGTGTGTGTGTGTGTGTGTGTGTGTGTGTGTGTGTGTGTGTGTGATTTCATCTCAGGGGCTATGGCCTATTCTGAATAAAATATTCGCATTCGCATTCTCTCTCTCTCTCTCTCTCTCTCTCTCTCTCTCTCTCTCTCTCTCTCTCTCTCTCTCTCTCCTACCATGCATTTAAGGACTATGATACATATGTAGCTAAGGCAGTTAAAATATCATCTAATGCCAGAAACTCTGGTGGGGTTATTGTGTTTGTACGCAAGGTATTTTCAAAGTTAGTGAAAAGAATTGAAGTAAAATATGAACACTTGGTGATTTTGGAAATAAACAAATTTTTACTTAAGTTGGAAAAAAATGTTTTCCTGATTTGTCTATACATCCACCCATTTGACAGTAAATACTGGAATACTGCAGAACATGGATATGGCATAGAAGTTCTGGAACAGTGCATTGTAGATCTGCACGAGCAGGCAAAAGATTTTGCTTTAATGACAAAAAGGAGATTTGAATGCACGGACTGGTTGCGTAAACGCTCTGTCCTCAGCTGACAGCACCGAAAATGACAAGTGGGATTGGTCGTATTTTCAGGAAGATGATTTGTTTAAGAGAAAATCTGATGACAAAGAAAAGAACGCTTTTGGTAAAGATTTGTTAGAGATGTGTTCCGCATTTGATTGTGTTATTTTGAACGGGTTATGTCATTTTGGTTTTGATGATTCATTAACATTTGTCTCGTCTACGGGTGGAAGTACCATAGATTATGTTATAATGTCCAGAGAGTTGTGTGTTATGGATTTTGTACGCTCATTGAAGGTTGTTTCATTTATTGACTCACCGCATTTGACTGTATCGTTTACAATTGCTAAAAGTGAAGACACTGCTTGTACTGAGAAAGTAAATGATATTAAATGGATTAATAGATTAGCTTGGGATCAAACAAAGGAGAACAGTTTCAGAGAAAATCTTTATTCAGACGATTTACAGAATATGTGTGTACATGCATTTTCTCTTTTGGATTACAGTGTAAATGAGGCTGTGGAGCTATTCAGTAATGTATTGTTGAGAGCGAGTGAATGTATGAGGAAGCGTGTGTGTGTTGGGAGTGATCAGCGAGATGCCCCATGGTTTGATGCTGAATGTAAAAATGAAAAGCACAAAGCCAGACAATTGTTAACAATGTTAAGACAAACTAAGGATGATAAGCACCGATTACCCTATGTGAAAGCTCGGAAGGAATATAAGGATTTATGTAAGGTAAAGAAAGTCACCTATAGACGTGATAAAGCCAGACGTCTAGCATCACTGAGCAAAGACAGCAAAAAAAGTTTTGGAAAGAAGCAAAGCAAGTGTCTGGAAGAAGGAAAACAGGAGCATGTAAAGACATTAAAGAAAATGAATGGTTTGAACACTTTCGGAGTTTATTTACTCAGAACGAGGTTATAACTACTGATAGCATAGCCATTAGTGAAGTGCAACCAGAGGAATCAAACATATCTGATGAACTAAGTCATGATATTTCAGAACAAGAAGTTGCAGATGCTATTCGGAAATTTAAAAAAGGCAATGCTTGTGGTGCAGACAGTATTTTGGCAGAAATCTTAAAATCAGCTGATAATATTGTTGTACATTTTTTAACAAAACTGTTTAACATTCTGTTTGATAAGGGCACGTATCCAGATGAATGGGCAAAGGCAATAATTGTTCCAATTTTCAAAAATGGAGATAGTAGTTCAACAGACAACTATAGGGGCGTGTCCTTGTCTTATTAGCAAATGTTATACATCAGTGCTAAACGGAAGACTTGTCAAATGGGCTGAAGAAAATGATATGCTAACAGAGTCCTAGGCTGGATTTAGGCGTGGTTATGCCACAACAGATCATATTTTTACTCTGAACGCGGTTATTGAGAAATCTTTATCAAAGAAGGGAGGCAAGCTTTACGCCTGCTTTGTTGATCTGAGAAAAGCATTTGACTCTGTGCAACGTCTGTCTTTGTTTGATATTTTGATTCAGAAAGGTATAAAGGGGAAATTTATGAATGCTATCATAGCTGTGTATAAATGTGTTACGTCTTGCGTACGTATTGAAGATAAGTTAACTGAGTTTTTTTATTGTCCCGTTGGCCTAAGGCAAGGTTGTATGTTAAGCCCTATATTGTTTTCGTTGCTTGTTAACGAAATTGCATCAGCAGTTGAAGTCAGTGGTATTCATGGAATTCAGTTTTTGTCTGATTTATTAGAGTTATTCATTCTTCTGTTCGCGGATGATATTGTACTGCTATCTAACACTGCGACTGGTCTGCAAAATCAAAACAATATTCTGAATAATGCATGTAAAACACTTTTTTGAATGTAAATACTGACAAGACTAAAGTGATGGTTTTTCGAAAAGGTGGCTTTTTGGGAAGATATGAAAAGTGGAATCTCGATGGAAATGCTCTAGATGCAGTGAACGAGTATAATTATCTAGGGTTTGTTTTTGCAACAAAAATGAGTATAAACAAAGGAGTAGGGATTTTAGCAGCAAAAGGCAAACATGCATGCATTGACTGTATAAAATATATAACGAAGCTGAATATTTCCAAAGGATGTTTTTTTCAAAATATTTGATGCTCAGGTACAACCCATTCTTTTGTACGCTTCTGAGACGTGGGGTCTTAACAGACTTGATAATATTGAGAAGGTTCATTCCTTTGCATGTAAACGTTTTTTGAACATACAGCTTAGAGTACCAAACAAGTTTGCATACAGCGAATTAGGACGTTATCCACTGTATATAAATAGTGCAACAAGGTGTATCAAGTACTGGTTAAGGTTGCTGAATATGAATGTGCACCGATTACCCAGACAGGCATATTTGATGTTGTTTAACCTAGACGAAAGGGGAAAAAATGCTGGGTGTCTTTAGTAAAAAAACAACAACAAAAAAAACAAAAACTCGATTTAGACTTGGGTTTGGATTATGCCTGGTTGCAACAAGGCGTTGGTTGTGAGCAAACTTTTTTTTATCATTATTTAAGCAAAGAATGAAAGATATATTTATGCAAGAGTGGGACGAGTCAGTGATGTCTAAAGATATATATCATAACTACAGACTGTTTAAAACTGGTTTTCAGTGTGAGCAATATTTTGACTTTGTGGATAAAAAATGTTTTAGGGACTGTTTGGTAAAATTACGGCTTGGTTTGCTCCCAATAAAGGGATCATTTTTTAGGAGAACATTCAACTGTAATTCAAATTACGCATGTAAATGTTGTAATGTGGTCGAAGATGAAAACAATTTTATAAACAATTGTGTCCTTTACAATAACCCTGCGGCAAAAACATCTAAACTCTGAAGGTCAATCGTATGTTCACTTGCTGAAGAATGGTTCTGTTTACAGTATTCGTAAACTTTGCGTTTATATATTTAATGCCCTGAAGATACGACAGGAATTCTGTGACAACAATGATGAAAGTTAGAATTAATTTACGATGCACAAGAAGCACTTTTGTTCTACAGGTTTAAGTTAGTACGTATTTTACATTTTGTTGTCGCTGCGTAATCACCATATTGTGTACTTTTGACCTCTTTCTTGGGGCCGGAGGCCTGGAGATTAAAGTTTTGTTCTTGTTCTTGTTCTCTCTCTCTCTCTTCTTTGTGGTGTGTGTGTGTGTGTGTGTGTGTGTGTGTGTGTGTGTGTGTGTGTGTGTGTGTGTGTGTCTGTCTGTCTGTCTGTCTGTCTGTCTCTGCGTGTGTGTGTGTGTGTGTGTGTGTGTGTGTGTGTGTGTGTGTCTGTCTGTCTCTGCGTGTGTGAGAGAGAGAGAGAGAGAGAGAGAGAGAGTGTGTGTGTGCGTGTGTGTGTGCATCAGTGGGTGTGTGTGTGTGTATCTGTGTGTGTGTGTGTGTGTGTGTGTGTGTGTGTGTGTGTGTGTGTGTGTGTTTTGAGGACAAAGTTTTAACCTCGGTGAAATGAGATCAGAGTTGCATGCATTTGAGTTGCCTTGTTTTTCGTCTTCTTCTTCCCAAATTTTTTGTTCTTTTAGGTGGTGTAACCTAATTCTTACTGAACTAAAGGAATGCAGTCCCCTGAAGGAAGAAATCGAAACCGAAAGCAAGAACAGGGACTGATAACCCTGACCTTGTCCCAGCAAGCACGCTGACAGCCCTTCACTGACAACCACGTTCGTCAGCAGCAGTGCAGTGAATGGGTTAAGTGTGAACAGGTGAAAAAGAGTGACTGGGGAAAGCCTTATCGTTACACGAGGAAAGGCAACAAGTGTGTGTGTGTGTGTGTGTGTGTGTGTGTGTGTGTGTGTGTGTGTGTGCGCGTGTGTGTATGTGTGTGTGTGTGTTTTGTGTGTGTGTGTGTGTGTGTGTACGTGTGTACGTGTGTGCACGTGTGCGTGTGTGTGTGTGTGTGTATGTGTGTGTGTGTGAGTGTGTGTGTGTGTGTGTGTGTGTGTGTGTACGTGTGTTTGCGTGTGTGTATGTATGTGTGTTTGCGTGTGTGTGTGTGTATGTGTGTGTGTGTACGTGTGTGTGTGTGTGTGTGTGTGTGTGTGTACGTGTGTGCGTATGTGTAATTATGTAATGTAATAACACGCAGTCTTTGAGTCTGTTTTATACTTTTATGCATTACATCTTTTATTGTGTATGTGTGTTCATGTTTTATTCATTTTATTTTTATTTTTATTTTTGTAAAACGGTTTGAGCTCCCTTCAAGGGAGGAAAGCGCTCAACAAATATTCATCACCATCATTATCACCAGTATTATCATTATTATCATTATAAGATGCGTGTAATCTGATAACGCCTTGACTCCTGAACCTAGGCGAAGGATGATTAGAGTGGGGCCAGACTGTGCTGTATTCCCTGCTTTTCGGTCACATTACTGACTCTGGTGTACCAAGTGGTTATACGATCGCAAGAGGAGGAAGAAGTGTGAAATACAGAATGATGGTCGACTCCCTGACCTGCAAACTCTGCAGATGGCAGCCCTTCACTGACATCCTCATCTGTAAGCTCTGTCTTTTGTTAAGATAGAGACATATAAATGATGATCTTAGAATTATGTCCCTTGTTAATGTTGTCTTTGTACCGGAAGAAATGCCGGTGGCGCCACCTTGCTTCTTCGCCAACGGTTCAAGAGAAATGGACGTGATTTCTGTTATGCTGTGAGAAAGTAACGTTTTGTTCGTCAGACTGAGTATTTTCCTCCATCATGTCATTGTCAACACCTTTTCTCATCGAGGTGACAGCCCTTCACTGACATCTTGACCTGTAAGCTCTGCCTTTTCTCATCGAGGTGACAACCTTTCACTGACACCCTGACCTGCAAGCTCTGTCCTATGTCAGTGAGGTGACAGCCCTTCATTGACACCCTGACTTGTAAGCTCTGTCCTATCTCAGTGAGGTGACAGCCCTTCACTGACATCCTGACCTGTAAGCTCTGTCTTATCTCAGCGAGGTGACAGGCTTTCACTGACATCCTGACCTGTAAGCCCTGTCTTATCTCAGCGAGGTGACAGCCCTTCACTGACATCTTGACCTGTAAGCTCTGCCTTTTCTCATCGAGGTGACAACCTTTCACTGACACCCTGACCTGTAAGCTCTGTCCTATGTCAGTGAGGTGACAGCCCTTCATTGACACCCTGACTTGTAAGCTTTGTCCTATCTCAGTGAGGTGACAGCCCTTCACTGACATCCTGACCTGTAAGCCCTGTCTTATCTCAGCGAGGTGACAGCCCTTCACTGATATCCTGACCTGTAAGCTCTGTCTTATCTCAGCGAGGTGACAGTCCTTCACTGACACACTGACCTGTAAGCTCTGCAGATGACAGCCGTTCACAGATACCCTGACCTGTAACCTCTGCAGATGACAGCCCTTCACAGACACCCTGACCTGTAAGCACTGCAGATGACAGTCCTTCACAGACACCCTGGCCCTGTAATCTCTGCACATGACAGCCCTTAACAGACACCCTGACCTGAAAGCTCTGCAGATGACAGCCCTTCACAGACACTCTGACCTGAAAGCCCTGCAGATGACAGCCCTTCACAGACACCCTGACCTGTAAGCTCTGCAGATGACAGCCCTTCACTGACACCCTGACCCTGTAAGCTCTGCAGATGACAGCCCTTCACTGACACCCTGACCCTGTAAGCTCTGCAGATGACAGCCCTTCACTGACACCCTGACCCTGTAAGCTCTGCAGATGACAGCCCTTCACTGACACCCTGACCCTGTAAGCTCTGCAGATGACAGCCCTTCACTGACACACTGAACTGGAAGCTCTGCAGATGACAGCCCTTCACTGACACCCTGACCCTGTAAGCTCTGCAGATGACAGCCCTTCACTGACACCCTGACCCTGTAAGCTCTGCAGATGACAGCCCTTCACAGACACCCTGACCCTGTAAGCTCTGCAGATGACAGCCCTTCACTGACACCCCGATCTGGAAGCTCTGCCTTTTCTCAGCGAGGTGACAGTCCTTCTTCTTCTTCTGCGTTCCCGAGGTCATGCTGTCAGACGGTCAATCCGGTCTGCAGCGTGAAATCCGCTGTCCTCCGATCCGCAGTGCAGCAGGTGGTCCCCAGAGCTTCTCGTGCAGTTCCACAGCACTGGGCGGCCACAGCCCATTCATTGACGAGCATACGCACCCCCGAGTCAGCGGCAGACTAAGGGTTAATCTATTATCACTGACTGATGATAACGTATCCTACTGTGACGGGCTGAGGAAAAACTGCATGAAGATGCGCTCGCTCCGTCATGTGCACGTCCTCTGTTCATGAACACCGCGTGTACTTTGGTCCAGATCAGATTGCACAACAGTGAAACATTACAACGCCTGGACCTGGGACTACTGGGTCGGGCATGATGGATGGGCATGGAGCAGGGGGAGTGGGGGAGTGGGGGAGAGGGTCGACAGGGCGAGGAGGTGAGGCAGGAGAGAGAGAGACAGAGAGGGAGAAAGGAAAGAGAGAGAGGAGGGAGAGAGACAGAGAGAGAGAGACAGAGACAGAGAAAGAGACACACAGAGAGAGGAGAGAGAGACACAGAGAGAGAGGAGAGAGAGACACGTGTCCCTTTACACGTGTTCTCTTTCCTCATTCATGCATGTGATGAGACAGAGAGAGACAGAGAGATAGAAAGAGGAGAGACAGAGAGGAGAGAGAGAGACACAGAGAGAGAGAGGAGAGATAGACACACAGAGAGAAAGGGGAGACAGAGACAGAGAAAGAGAGGAGAGAGAGAGGAGAGAGAGAGACAGAGAAAGAGACAGAGAGAGAGGAGAGACACAGAGAGAGAAAGGAGAGACAGAGACAGAGACAGAGAGACAGAGAAAGAGACAGAGAGAGAGAGGAGAGACACAGAGACAGAGAGAAAGGAGAGAGAGAGAGGAGGGAGAGAGACAGAGAGTGAGAGACAGAGAAAGAGACAGAGAGAGAGAGAGGAGAGACAGAGAGAGAGAAAGGAGAGAGAGAGGAGGGAGAGAGACAGAGAGACAGAGACAGAGAAAGAGACACACAGAGAGAGGAGAGACAGAGAGAGAGAAAGGAGAGAGAGAGAGGAGGGAGAGAGACACAGAGAGAGACAGAGAAAGAGACACACAGAGAGAGGAGAGAGAGACACACAGAGAGAAAGGAGAGACAGAGAGAACGAGGTGAGAGAGAGAGAGGAGACAGAGACAGAGAGAGAGAAAGGAGAGAGAGGAGAGAGAGAGAGGAGAGAGACAGAGAGAGAAAGGAGAGAGAGAGATTAGAGAGAGAGGAGAGAGAGGGAGAGAGAGGAGAGGCAGAGAGAGAGAGAGGAAAGAGAGGGAGAGGGGAGAGAGAGAGGGGAAAGAGAGAGAGAGGAGAGGGAGAGAGAGAGGGAAAGAGAGAGAGAGAGAAAGAGGGGAGAGAGGGGAGAGAGAGGAGAGGGAGAGAGAGGAGAGGGAGAGAGAGAGAGAAGAGAGAAAGAGGGAGAGGAAACAGAGAGAAATAAAGAGAGAGAGAGAGAAATAGAAGAAAGAGAGAGAGTTAAAGAGAGTGAGACAGAGACTGCGACGGAGAGACTGAGATTGAAATGGTTTATTCCTATAGGCCACAGCCCCTTTGAAGGCGGATATACAGTAAAATGCTGAAGTCATACATTCAAAAGTCTTCATGATGCAACATATACACACTTCTCCTTTGGAGTGTTTTATACAGATAAAGAGCTAACTCCTTGACACTCTTTTCATTAATTTTGTTGATGACAGAGAGACAGAGACAGAGAGAGAAAGAGGGGAAAGAGAGAGTAAAAGAGAGGACAGAGAAGACGGACAGAAAGAGAATAACTGCATGAATGAATGAATGAATGAGTGAATCTTTATTTTCTAACGGTGGAAATAGCATACTGGTCGACTTACACATCAGCCGTTGCTTTTTGTGTATATACATTGATAGGCGTGGTTCTTAACATCTATGAGTACATGCACTCAGAGGTTGATAGGCGTGGTTCTTAACATCTATGAGTACATGCACTCAGAGATTGATAAGCGTGGTTCTTAACATCCATGAGTACATGCACTCAGAGATTGATAAGCGTGGTTCTTAACATCTATGAGTACATGCACTCAGAGATTGATAAGCGTGGTTCTTAACATCTATGAGTACATGCAC
>NC_134887.1:19864485-19881985 GCF_041734735.1 Babylonia areolata
CGCCGCCGATATTTTCTCCCCCCTCCACTAGACCTTGAGTGGTGGTCTGGACGCTAGTCATTCGGATGAGACGATAAACCGAGGTCCCGTTTGCAGCATGCACTTAGCGTACGTAAAAGAACCCTTGGCAACATTGTTTCTGGCAAAATTCTGTAGAAAAATCCACTTCGATAGGAAAAACAAAATAAAACTACACGCAGGAAAAAATACCAAAACATGGGTGGTGCTGTAGTGTAGCGACGCGCTCTCCCTGGAGAGAGCAGCCCGAATTTCACACAGAGAAATCTGTTGTGATAAAAAGAAATACAAATACAAATATCCTTTCCTTTCTTTCTCTACCTTTCCTTCCTTTCTTTCTCTACCTTTCCTTTCCTTTCTTTCTCTACCTTTCCCTTCCTTTCTTTCTCTTCCTTTCCTTCCTTTCTTTCTCTACCTTTCCCTTCCTTTCTTTCTCTTCCTTTCCTTCCTTTCTTTCTCTACCTTTCCCTTCCTTTCTTTCTCTTCCTTTCCTTCCTTTCTTTCTCTACCTTTCCCTTCCTTTCTTTCTCTACCTTTCCTTCCTTTCTTTCTCTTCCTTTCCTTCCTTTCTTTCTTTCCTTTCTCTACCTTTCCCTTCCTTTCTTTCTCTACCTTTCCTTCCTTTCTTTCTCTACCTTTCCCTTCCTTTCTTTCTCTACCTTTCCCTTTCTTTCTTTCTCTACCTTTTCCTTCCTTTCTTTCTCTACCTCCTTTCTTTCTCTACCTTTCCCTTCCTTTCCTTTCTCTATCCTTCCCTTCCTTTCCTTTCTCTACCTTTCCCTTTCTTTTCCTTTCTCTACCTTTCCTCCCTTTCTTTCTCTACCTTTCCCTTCCTTTCCTTTCTCTACCTTTCCCTTCCTTTCCTTTCTCTACCTTTCCTTTCTTTCTTTCTCTACCTTTCCTTTCTCTACCTTTCCCTTCCTTTCCTTTCTCTACCTTTCCCTTCCTTTCCTTTCTCTATCTTTCTCTACCTTTCCTTTCTCTACCTTTCCTTTCTCTACCTTTCCCTTCCTTTCCCTTCCTTTCTTTCTCTACCTTTCCCTTCCTTTCCTTTCTCTACCTTTCCCTTCCTTTCCCTTCCTTTCTTTCTCTACCTTTCCCTTTCTTTCTCTACCTTTCTTTCTCTACCTTTCCCTTCCTTTCCCTTCCTTTCTTTCTCTACCTTTCCTTTCTTTCTTTCTCTACCTTTCTTTCTCTACCTTTCCCTTCCTTTCTTTCTCTACCTTTCCCTTTCTTTCTCTACCTTTCTTTCTCTACCTTTCCCTTCCTTTCCTTTCTCTACCTTTCCCTTCCTTTCTTTCTCTACCTTTCCTTTCTTTCTCTACCTTTCCTTCCTTTCTTTCTCTACCTTTCCCTTCCTTTCTTTCTCTTCCTTCCTTTCTTTCTCTTCCTTTCTTTCTTTCTCTTCCTTTCCCTTCCTTTCTTTCTCTTCCTTTCTTTCTTTCTCTACCTTTCCCTTCCTTCCTTTCTCTACCTTCCCTTCCTTTCTTTCTGTTCCTTTCCTCCCTTTCTTTCTCTACCTTTCTTTCTTTCTCTACCTTTCCTTCCTTTCTTTCTCTTCCTTCCCTTCCTTTCTTTCTCTACCTTTCCCTTCCTTTCTTTCTCTTTCTTTCCCTTCCTTTCTTTCTCTTCCTTTCTTTCTCTACCTTTCCTTCCTTTCTTTCTCTTCCTTCCCTTCCTTTCTTTCTCTACCTTTCCTTTCTTTCTCTACCTTTCCTCCCTTTCTTTCTCTACCTTCCCTTCCTGTCTTTCTCTTCCTTTCCTTTCTTTCTTTCTCTTCCTTTCCTTCTTTCTCTTCCTTTCCTCCCTTTCTTTCTCTACCTTTCCCTTTCTTTCTTTCTCTTCCTTTCCTTTCTTTCTTTCTCTTCCTTTCCTCCCTTTCTTTCTCTACCTTTCCCTTTCTTTCTTTCTCTTCCTTTCCTTTCTTTCTTTCTCTTCCTTTCCTCCCTTTCTTTCTCTACCTTTTCCTTTCTTTCTTTCTCTTCCTTTCCTTTCTTTCTCTACCTTTCCCTTTCTTTCTTTCTCTTCCTTTCTTTCTTTCTCTACCTTTCCCTTCTTTCTTTCTCTACCTTTTCCTTTCTTTCTTTCTCTTCCTTTCCTTTCTTTCTTTCTCTACCTTTCCCTTCTTTCTTTCTCTTCCTTTCCTTTCTTTCTTTCTCTACCTTTCCTTTCTTTCTTTCTCTTCCTTTCCTTTCTTTCTCTTCCTTTTCCTTTCTTTCTTTCTCTTCCTTTCTTTCTTTCTCTTCCTTTCCTCCCTTTCTTTCTCTACCTTTCCTTTCTTTCTTTCTCTTCCTTTCCTTTCTTTCTCTTCCTTTTCCTTTCTTTCTTTCTCTTCCTTTCTTTCTTTCTCTACCTTTTCCTTTCTTTCTTTCTCTTCCTTTCCTTTCTTTCTCTACCTTTCCCTTTCTTTCTTTCTCTTCCTTTCCTTTCTTTCTTTCTCTTCCTTTCCTCCCTTTCTTTCTCTACCTTTCCCTTTCTTTCTTTCTCTACCTTTTCCTTTCTTTCTTTCTCTTCCTTTCCTTTCTTTCTCTACCTTTCCCTTCCTTTCTTTCTCTACCTTTCCTTCCTTTCTTTCTCTTCCTTTCCCTTTCTTTCTCTACCTTTCCTTCCTTTCTTTCTCTACCTTTCCCTTCCTTTCTTTCTCTACCTTTCCCTTCCTTTCTTTCTCTTCCTTTCCTTTCTTTCTCTTCCTTTCCCTTCCTTTCTTTCTCTACCTTTCCCTTCCTTTCTTTCTCTTCCTTTCCTTTCTTTCTCTACCTTTCCTTCCTTTCTTTCTCTTCCTTTCCTTTCCTTCTTTCTCTACCTTTCCTTTCTTTCTTTCTCTTCCTTTCCTTTCTTTCTCTACCTTTCCCTTCCTTTCTTTCTCTTCCTTTCTTTCTTTCTCTACCTTTCCTTTCTTTCTCTACCTTTCCTTTCCTTTCTTTCTCTTCCTTTCCTTCCTTTCTTTCTCTTCCTTTCCTTTCTTTCTCTACCTTTCCTTTCTTTCTTTCTCTACCTTTCCTTTTTTTCTCTACCTTTCCTTCCTTTCTTTCTCTACCTTTCCGTTCCTTTCTTTCTCTACCTTTCCTTTCTTTCTCTACCTTTCCCTTCCTTTCTTTCTCTACCCTTTCTTTCTTTCTCTACCTTTCCTTCCTTTCTTTCTCTTCCTTTCCTTTCTTTCTCTTCTTCTATTCGTCGATCAGGGTGGTTGTTGTTGTTGTTTTCTTTTTCTTTTTCGTTTGGTTTGGTTTCACTTGTTTCTGTTTGTTTTCTATTATACAGTCACGGAAATAGTTTTCAGCTTAACTTTCAATTTCAGAGAAATTTCAAAGCGTGCGGTCTCAGTGATCCATATATGCTGCAGAACATCTGCTGTGAAATAAATAAATGAATGAACAAATAAATAAATAAATAAACAAACAAGTGAATAAATCCGCAAACTGGCTGGACTAAGGACTGCAGAGAATGGAGTGCTTTGACTGTGTCATGCGACCAATGACGTGGAAGCATCTAAGTAACACTGATTATAGCACGATACAACACGATAGAACACAACATGATACAGAGGTGCGATGCGATGCGATGCAGCACAGTACAACATGGACAGTTTCAGTTTCAGTTTCAGTAGCTCAAGGAGGCGTCACTGCGTTCGGACAAATCCATATACGCTACACCACATCTGCCAAGCAGATGCCTGACCAGCAGCGTAACCCAACGCGCTTAGTCAGGCCTTGAGAGAGAAAAAAACGGTGAATAAATAATAGATAAGCTTACATAAATAAATAAATAATAATTATAATATAAAAAAGGTAGTAGCAATAACATGGACAACAAGGCAGAACACAGCACAACAACAGGATCTGTACAACACGACACACAGCAACACAACAAAGCACACGCTGACCTTCACATAGGACAAGGCCGCCTCGGCAGCCGTGTCAAACTGGTCCACGATGGCCTGTAGGCGGCGCTGCAGATCTTCCGGACAGGAACCGCTACCCTGGCACTCTTTCTGGGCTTCCAGTATTTGTCCTGTCAACAACGACAAAAATCAAAGGGAAGGAATGGACAAGTTGAATAATTAATCGGGTTAACCCTTTCACCGCCAGTCAATTTAGAGCGCAAAATTCGCTTGTGCTATAAACACAGAAAAATATGGTGTCTAAGAATAGCTGGGGATTCCCCCCTGTGATGTGTAGAAAATATGGCCTATCCTACCACCGAACATGAAGAGCAGTAGGTTCATGGATAACAGACCCATGATCTGGTCATCCTTCAGTGACATGAGTCCTCTACCTAGCTGCTGCATAAATGCGAGTTTGGCAGTGAAAGGCTTAAACAGCTATGACGTAATCATAAATCTACGCACAGGACCTCGGTTTGTCGTCTCATCCGAATGACTAACGTCCAGACCACCTCTCAAGGTCCAGTGGAAAGGTAGAATAGATGTACTGGCTAATGCTGGCTTCGATCCCATGCGCTCAGATTCTCTCGCGTCCCAGGCGGACGCGTTTCCAACAAGTACACCAGTGATACCCCCCCCCCCCCCCTCTGCCCCCAACACTCTCCCCCCACTTGTCCATCCACCCTTTCTCCACCCCACACTTGTCCATCCACCCTTTCTCCACCCCACACTTGTCCATCCACCCTTTCTCCACCCCACACTTGTTCATCCACCCTTTCTCCACCCCCCACTTGTCCATCCACCCTTTCTCCACCTCCCACTTGTCCGTCCACCCTTTCTCCACCTCCCACTTGTCCATCCACCCTTTCTCCACCTCCCACTTGTCCATCCACCCTTTCTCCACCTCCCACTTGTCCATCCACCCTTTCTCCACCCCCCACTTGTCCATCCACCCTTTCTCCACCCCACACTTGTCCATCCACCCTTTCTCCACCTCCCACTTGTCCATCCACCCTTTCTCCACCCCACACTTGTCCATCCACCCTTTCTCCACCCCCCACTTGTCCATCCACCCTTTCTCCACCCCACACTTGTCCATCCACCCTTTCTCCACCCCCACCCCCACTTGTCCATCCACCCTTTCTCCACCCCCCACTTGTCCATCCACCCTTTCTCCACCCCCACCCCCACTTGTCCATCCACCCTTTCTCCACCCCACACTTGTCCATCCACCCTTTCTCCACCCCCCACTTGTCCATCCACCCTTTCTCCACCCCACACTTGTCCATCCACCCTTTCTCCACCCCACACTTGTTCATCCACCCTTTCTCCACCCCACCCTTGTCCATCCACCCTTTCTCCACCCCACACTTGTCCATCCACCCTTTCTCCACCCCACCCTTGTCCATCCACCCTTTCTCCACCCCACCCTTGTCCATCCACCCTTTCTCCACCCCACACTTGTCCATCCACCCTTTCTCCACCCCACACTTGTTCATCCACCCTTTCTCCACCCCACACTTGTCCATCCACCCTTACTCCACCTCCCACTTGTTCATCCACCCTTTCTCCACCCCACACTTGTCCATCCACCCTTTCTCCACCCCACACTTGTCCATCCACCCTTTCTCCACCCCACACTTGTCCATCCACCCTTTCTCCACCCCACCCTTGTCCATCCACCCTTTCTCCACCCCACACTTGTTCATCCACCCTTTCTCCACCCCACCCTTGTCCATCCACCCTTTCTCCACCCCCCACTTGTCCATCCACCCTTTCTCCACCCCACACTTGTCCATCCACCCTTACTCCACCTCCCACTTGTTCATCCACCCTTTCTCCACCCCACCCTTGTCCATCCACCCTTACTCCACCTCCCACTTGTTCATCCACCCTTTCTCCACCCCACACTTGTCCATCCACCCTTTCTCCACCCCACACTTGTCCATCCACCCTTTCTCCACCCCACACTTGTTCATCCACCCTTTCTCCACCCCACCCTTGTCCATCCACCCTTTCTCCACCCCACACTTGTCCATCCACCCTTTCTCCACCCCACACTTGTTCATCCACCCTTTCTCCACCCCACACTTGTCCATCCACCCTTTCTCCACCCCACACTTGTTCATCCACCCTTTCTCCACCCCACACTTGTCCATCCACCCTTTCTCCACCCCACACTTGTCCATCCACCCTTTCTCCACCCCACACGAGCATATTATCAATCCATTGAGGACACGGGTCATTATCCTACACCACAGTTTCTTGCCAGGTTTATCACCATCATCCCTCATCTCCCTTCCATAACTTCCTTCACGGTTTCAGTCCCAAGGAGGTGTTCATTATAGCGTGAAGGCTTATCCATACATGCTGCACGACATCTGCTTTAACAAGAAAAACAAGAGAGGCAAGGCCTTCAAGACTCACTTGTGATACACTTTAAAAAAAAATCCAAGCTTTTTATGTATTGAGTACAATTTCAAAATGTAATGTTTAAGATGAGAAAGATCAGTTTAAAGCAAATTAATTCCCCTAGCATTAATACAGAGTAATTTCCCTTTTTTACTATCTGCACCAAAACGGTTGCAAAATAAATAAAACTTCCATGCTTAGCAAAAGAAGTTCCTGTTTGAACAAAAAATGATAATAATGACTGCTCTTGTTGTTGTGTCAGAATATCAGATCAAAGTGCCAAGTTTAGAGAATACAAAAAATATAACTATAACAGTAAATGCAGTTTGCATATAATTAGGCTTCATTTTTTTGTGTGCCCATCCCAGAGGTGCAATATTGTTTTAAACAAGATGACTGGAAAGAACTGAATTTTTCCTATTTTTATGCCTAATTTGGTGTCAACTGACAAAGTACTTGCAGAGAAAATGTCAATGTTTAAGTTTACCACGGACACACACACACACACACACACACACACACACACACACACACACACACACACACACACACACACACACACACACACACACACACACACACAACCGAACACCGGGTTAAAACACAGACTCCCTTTGTTTACACAAGTGAGTCAAAAAGGGAGGTGGGAAGGAAGCAGATGCCTGACTTCGGCATAAACCCCAACGTGCTGGTCAGGCCTGGAGAGCCGATCCAACCTCAGTGGAAGACAGCAACATGAAATATTTCAAATGAGGAAGCAACACAAAAGACAAGTAAATGCAATCAAATCAAAGTGAGATGCAAAGAGAAAAGAGTGAGTGAGAATAGAAGGATGGCAATAAAGAGATAAAAAAAAATTTGTGAGATCATGATATAAAACGATACAAATGCGTTACATAATTCCAATATCTCTCTCTCTCTCTCTCTCTCTCTCTCTCTCTCTCTCTCTCTCTCTCTCTCTCTCTCTCTCTCTCTCTCTCTCTCTCTCTCTCTTACACTGTAATTCACAGAAATCCACTCCCTGTATTGTTTATGGTGTTATTATAAGATATGCCTCTCTCCTTCTCCCATATTACTCACATTTTCTTTCATGAATCTCATACTTGTGTGTACATTACTGCATTATTGTTCTTCCATTTTCTTTGATATGTGTTGTAATTTAACTTTGTAATGTAACTTTTTACCCACCCACCTCGTCCCCCAGCCCTCTCTCTCTCTCTCTCTCTCTCTCTCTCGCTCTCTCTCTCTTCTGTCGATTTATCAGTCTGTCTGTCTGTCTGTCTCTCTCACTCTCATCTTTTCTTCTTTACTCTCTCCCCTCTCCCCCCCTCCCCCCGCCGCACCCCCCACACCCCCTCTCCCCCCCCACACACACCCCCCCAACATCCCCCTCCTTTTTCCTCTCTTCTGATATGAATTTTCTCTATTTGCCTTTGTGCGTTTTTTTTTCTTTTTTGATTTATTTATTTACTTTTGTACCCCAGGGCTGGGTGGAAAAAAAAGCATTCTTGTCATTATGCTTATCTCAATACCCTGGAAAAACAATATTTCGTTTGTTCGTTCGTTCGTTCGTTCTCTCTCTGTGTGTTATATGTCACTGTGCACGAATATTTGTTTTCTTTCTCCACTTTCTTTCATATATGTGCGCGCTATCTGCAGTTCTGTCATGGGTGTAAATAAGAAATGACAGACTGGTGGAATAGGCCATGTCTATAATCTTAATACTTGAATACAACAAAAAACAAAACCAAAAACTTTTGGGTTTTGAGTTCTGAATTTCTCTCTCTCTCTCTCTCTCTCTCTCTCTCTCTCTCTCTTGGATGTGTTTGTGTAAGGGGGGCGGGAGAAGGAGGAGGGAGGAGGGATGGGGTAGTTGGTGGGTAGATGGTGATAATTATTTAGTTACAATACGGGTGAGGAGAAATGTCATGAGTATGAGATGATGATACTGCGGTTCTTTCACACTAAACAAAAGTCAAAGTGCTCATCCGAGTGGTAAATCTGTCACGTTTTAGTTGCGGCTTTTTATTTCAGTCCGAGGTCTGCAATTTGTACTGTCAGTATTATAATATATCAATGCTGAAACACCGTTTCTCATGCAAGAAACCCCAGGTGGGAACATGACTGAATTAATCAGTCTGAGGATGCGTGGTGGTCAGGATGTATTTGTCATCAAAATATCAAGGTAAAAGTAAACATAAGTAAGAACTGTATTCTTCGTCTCTCTTTGTCTGTTATGCTGTTTGTCTTTCTGTCTGTCTGTCTGTCTGTCTGTCTGTCTGAGTCTCTATCCCTCTCCTTTCAGTATGTTACCTCCTCATTCGATCACTGCTTACACCTTCTCTCTCTCTCTCTCCCTCTCTCTCCCTCTCTCTCTCCCTCTCTCTCTCTCTCCCTCTCTCTCCCCCTCTCCCCCTCTCTCTCTCTCCCTCACTTTCTCTCTCCCTCTCTCTCTCTCCCTCTCTCTCTCCCTCTCTCTCTCTCTCTCTCTCCCTCCCTCTTTCTCTCTCTCTCCCTCTCTCTCTCCCTCTCCCTCTCTCTCTCTCTCCCTCTCTCTCTCTCCCTCTCTCTCTCCCTCTCTCCCTCTCTCTCCATCCCCCTCTCTCCCCCTCTCTCCCCCTCTCTCTCTCTCCCTCTCTTTCTCTCTCCCTCTCTCTCTCCCCCCTCTCTCTCTCTGTCTCCCTCTCTCTCTCTCCCTCTCTCTCTCTCTCTCCCTCTCTCTCTCCCTCGCTCCCTCCCTCCCTCTCTCTCCCTCTCTCTCTCCCTCTCTCTCTCTCTCTCCATCCCTCTCTCTCTCTCTCCCTCTCTCTCCCTCTCTCCCTCCCTCTCTCTCCCTCTCTCTCTCCCTCTCTCTCTCCATCTCTCCCTCTCTCTCCATCCCTCTCTCTCTCTCTCCCTCTCTCTCGCTGAGTCTCTTTCTTTCCTATATCCTCATCCATCTCTGTTTCTGTCTCCCTTCCCCTCTCTCTTTCACTCTTTCTTTCTGTCTTGGCGGTAGTCGTAGTGGTTGTAACTGTTGTTGTAATCAAAAAGACCAGTTCTGTCTTCATTTATGAGATGTCATCAGTAATGTCTTATATAGAGTAATAATAAGAATAATAATAATCTCTCTCTCTCTCTCTCTCTCTCTCTCTCTCTCTCTCACACACACACACACACACACACACACACACACACACACACACACACTCTTTCCGTTTTGCGCTCTCTCTTTCACTCTCTGTCTGTCTGTCTGTCCCGCTCTCTCTCCCTGCTCCCTCCCCAACCCCCCCCCGCCCCCCCCCAAATCCACCCCACCCTTCTCTCTCTCTCTCTCTTTCTCAGAACTCCCAGTTTATGAACTGCTACCTCTGCTTTTATGCTTTCGCTCCGGTCTCCCGCCGCCCCCCACCCCCCGCCCCGCCCCCCTCCCCCTCCTCCGCCCCCACCACACCCAGACCTCTCCTCCCGCACCCCCCAATTCCCCCACGCCCCCACCCAACCCCCACCCCCACCCCCCTCACCCCCCCCCACCCCCCGTTCTCACAAGCGATTGCCTCGTGTGGATTTCTCGTTTAAACTGATGTTATGGTGAGAAGGCATGTTTGTTTTTATCTTCCGTAAGATGAATAATGGCTTTGCCTTTTGTGAGTTTTACAAACTGTTTTTTGTTGTGTTTTTTTTGTTTGTTTGTTTGTTTGTTTTTCTGGCTTACCAAAGGCGTGGCTCCATTACGTTTTTATTTTACATAGATGCGGGCTTAGATTTTACTGGGAGTTTCCTAACATTTCTTGCAGAAATGCTTTTTCGTTTTATGTGCAGCGTGCATCTGTCTGTCTGTCTGTCTGTCTGTCTGTCTGTCTGCATGTATGTATGTATGAGTATGTGTGAGTGCATGCATACACGCGGGCGTCCTCTTACGTGTGAGAGGTGAGCATGTGTGTGTGTGTGTGTGTGTGTGTGTGTGTGTGTGTGAAACAGTTTCCACTTTTTTTCTGGCTTGTGACACTTTTGTTGCATATCTATTTCGTCTTTTGTTTTGTACTCGTTTTGTTGCAAACATATTTTACATCCAAATTCTTGAAAACGCTCTGAAAACTGACACCAGCACGCTCAGAACTCGTTCCACACTTTTTGTTTGCTGTTGTCAGTGTTGCTGTGTTACTGTCCATCAACTTGGGGATGTTCTGGAAGTTAACCCTTTCACCGTCAGTCAATTTAGAATACAAAATTCCCTTGTGGTATAAACACAGAAAAGACAGTGGCTAAGAACAGCTGGGAATTCCCCCCGCGATGTATAGAAAATATGGCCTATCCTACCACCAAACATTAAAAGCAGTAGGTTCATGGATGACAGACCAGTGAATGGTCACCTTTCAGTGACATGGGTTCTCTACCACGCCGGTGCATAAATGCGAGCTTGGCGGTGAAAGGGTTAAAGCCTGCGAGTCAAATCCCAGAGAGGAAGAGTTAGGAGCTTTAGAACATTAGCTGTGGGTGTTAGTCTGTGTTATCATACCGTGCATGGAAGATGTCAAAGCGTTTTTGTGTGGCTACGTAATGCATGGAGGATGGTCTGAGTGAGAGTTTATTGTGTGGCTACATGATGCAGTATGAATGTTCATGGCCATCCTTAAACCCCTGCCCCCCCCCCCCCCCCCCACACACACACACACACACACTCATCTCTCCCACCACCCTTGCCCTCTCCCGGGTAACCCAGGTTTGGAGCAGACCCGATCTGCTTGTTTCGCTCACACGTTGTTTGTTGTTGTTCTTTTTTTTTTTTCTTTTCTTTTTTTTCGGGCTGCCGCTCTCGACTGCCTCTCCAAAGTTTGATTCTTTGTTCTGTTTCGGCTACCAGCCGTTCCCGTTTTGCCTCTTAACCATTTCACCGCCAAGCTCGCATTTATGCACTGGCGTGGTACAGGACCCATGTCACTGAAAGATGACCATTCATTGGTCTGTTATCCATGAACCAACTGTTCTTACTGTTCGGTGGTAGGATAAGCCACATTTTCTATACATCGCAGGGGGAATCCCCAGCTATTCTTAGCCGCTGTCTTTTCTGTATTTATACCACAAGGGAATTTAGCACTCTAAATTGACTGGCGGTGAAAGGGTTAAGCCTCTGTCTCTGTCTGTTTCAGTCTCTCTCAGTGTTACACACACACGCGCGCGCGCGCGCGCGCGCGCGCACGCGCGCACGCATGCACGCTCGCACACACACACCCACACACACACACACGCACGCACGCACGCACGCACGCACGCTCGCACACACACACACACACACACACACACACACACACACACACACACACACAGAGGTAGGGAGACAGACAGACAGACAGACAGACAGAGACAGAGAGAAAGAGAGAGAGAGAGAGAGCAAAACTGAGTAAATAGGCGTACTGGGAAATAGCGATCCGGCATCACCAATTCCGTCATAAGCGAATCGGAAATAGGCAAATCAGGAATAGACGAATCGGGAATAGGCGAATTGGGATGACCCGCCCAGTTGTACCCAGGTCGTCAGTGAGAGAGTCGGTTCCTGTTCAGCTCCATTCTGACCCCATACAATTGCAATTCCATGTGGACAGCCAGCTTTAACGATGTGACAGCTTGCTTTCTTTTATTTTTTAACACCTGCTTACAGAGGTTGCTCCCTATTCTCTCTCTGTGTGTGTGTGTGTGTGTGTGTGTGTGTGTGTGTGTGTGTGTGTGTGTGTGTGTATGTGTGTGTGTGTGTGTCTGTCTGTCTGTCTTTCTGCTTCCGTACTTAGTCTTTGTCTCTCACAGTGAGTGTGTTTGTATCTCTCTCTTTTCTCTCTCTCTCCCTCCCTCTATCTGTCATTCTCTATATGTATCTCCCCTCCCCCCCTCCTCTCCCTCCTTCTATATATCTCCCCCACTCTCTCTCTCTCCATTTCTCGCTCTCTCTCTCTCTCTCCATTCCTCTCTCTCTCCATTCCTCTCTCTCTCTCTCCATTCCTTCCTCTCTCTCTCTCCATTCCTCTCTCTCTCCATTCCTCTCTCTCTCCATTCCTTCCTCTCTCTCTCTCTCTCTCCATTCCTCTCTCCATTCCTCTCTCTCTCTCCCTTCCTCTCTCTCTCTCTCACCCTCAAAGACATGGGCCTGACGCCTATCCATTAAACTATTCAGAGTTGTGTGTGTGTGTGTGTGTGTGTGTGTGTGTGTGTGTGTGTGTGTATGTGTGTGTGTGTGTGTGTGTGTGTCCCTCTCTCCCTCCTATGGCCATTTGTTTTTGTCTCTCTGGGTGCCCTCCACCGCATAATCTGAAGAGTCGCCCATTTGTCTGTCCATTTCGAACAAGAGGATCAGCACATTGATCTCAGAGACCACCTCCAAAGCTTCGTCCGTGTGTGTGTGTGTGTGTGTGTGTGTGTGTGTGTGTGTGTGTGTGTGTGTGTGTGTTTGTGTGTGAACGAAGTCTGAAAAAAGATGCTTTTCGGGAATTAAAAAGAGAAGATTCCGTGGATTAATCTGATTGCAAAGAAGACACTAAGGTTTCAAAAGAAAAAAAAGAAGAAAAGTATGAAGGAATGACGAAAGGGATGAAATAATGAAGAATGGTAACGGTGTAAGGTGCAGATATCTACCAGAAAGAAACAAAGAAAACCAAGAACGAATGAGAATGAAAGAAAAGAAAAAAAAATGATTGATATAGATACTTATACAGCGCCTATCCTCGGTCAAAGACCAAGCTCTAAGCGCTTTACAAACACGGAGTCATTTACACAACAGGCTGCCTACCTGGGTAGAGCTGAATGACGGCTGCCACTGGGCGCTCATAATTAGTTTCCTGTGTCATTCAATCACATTTCAGGCACGCACACATTCACACTCAGACAGACATGTAACATTTTGCGTGCATGACCGTTTTTTGGTGTGTGTTTTTTGTTGTTGTTGTTTATTTACCCCGCCATGTAGGCAGCCATACTCCGTTTTCGGGGATGTGCAGAGGCGGTGAAAGAAGCAAAGGAAAAAAAGACGGAAAGAAAGAAATAATGATTATGATTGGTAGATTTACAGTAGCAAAAAAATAAAATAAAATAATAATAATAATAATAATAAGATAGAAAAGTGGGAACGGAAGAGGAAGAAAGAACCGAAATAAATGGCGGAAGAAAGAAGGAAAGAAAGAAACCAACAACTAAACAACAATGATTTGCACTTGTTGACCAGAAAGAAATTCAGAACAAAGAAAAAATCAAGCGTCGGTTACAGAACAAAAATATCAAAGGTTCAAAGGTTCAAAATCATTTTTAATCCGAGAAACTCTATTTGGGTACATGGAAACACAAGGGAAAAACAGGCCCACTTCCTCGAGACGTGCCATCGCACGAAGAAGATGAGAGAAAAAATAAGAAAATTTAAAAAAAAGGGGGCGGGGGGAGGGGAGGACGGCGGGGGGGGGGGGGCACAGACAGTGGAACCCTAGGAAAAGAAAACCTGCAGTTTCAGTTTCAGTTTCAGTTTCGCAAGGCGTCAAAGCGTTCGGACAAATCCATGTACGCTGCACGCTCTGTGTGTGTGTGTGTGTGTGTGTGTGTGTGTGTGTGTGTGTGTGTGTGTGTGTGTGTGTGTGTGTGTGTGTGTGTGTGTGTGTGTGAGTGTGCCTGTCAGAGTCCATTTCTTCAACAGAATATTGTCAGAGGACAACACATTTGTTGCCATGGCTTCTTTTCCATGGTGCCAAGAGCGTGCTGCACACGGGACCTCGGTTTAACGTCTAATCTGAATGACTAGACGCTCGGTTTGATTTTCCAGTTAAACTTGGGAGAAAGGGTGAGAGCGAGAATCGAATCCAGACCCCCACGGACACTGTAGGTACACTGGCAGATAAACGTCTTGACCATTCTGCCACCTTCCTCCCAGTCTCGTGATTTCGAATAATAGAAATGAACAAAAAGAAGATGCAACAAAGGCTACCGTTCCATTCTGCCTTGAAGACACAAACATGAAAAAAAAATCCCACTTCGCTACGTATTTGAACGCTCCACCTAGCGTAAGCCCTCTACAAGACTTTCAATGGTAAAAGAAAAAAAAAAGAAGAAAGAAAATAATACAAATGCAAAAAAAAAACCGCCAGAAAAAGATGCTTCCTGTGCGATTTCATTTCAGAAAAGGAAATATTCCTAACAGATTTGAATGGGAAAAGAGATACATTTTTGTCATTCAAATCGCATAGGAAATAGCGAGAACCCCCACCCCCACCCCACTCCCCCACACCATCCCACCCCACGTTTTCATTGTTCGTTTGTCCGTCTAATTTGAACAAAATCTCACAATCAAAATATGTAAATGACTCACATACCAAGAGAATAATGATGATTCTTCGATCTCTTTTTAATCATACCTGTGTCTCGGTTTACTCACGTTCGTGTCTCAGTGTCAGATGAACACAGTCAGTTTTGTTTCCCTCCCTCCCAGCCAGGTGTCAAATACGAAACCATTCATTCTGATGGCATGTCTAGTGTCGTAGAAGAAATCGAAAAATCCAAAATCATATATTATACTGAGCAAGTACCGTTTCTGTCCTGTTTTACCATTAAGATTTGATGTGTTTGATATACTCAGCTGGTGAGAGTATTTCCTTTGAAAATATTATGTCTTTTTTTTCCATTTGTTTGTTTGGTTGGTTGGTTGGTAGGTATGTCGGTTGGTTGGTTGTTGTTGTTGTTGTTGTTGTGTGTGTGTGTGTGTGTGTGTGTGTGTGTGTGTGTGTGTGTGTGTGTTGCAAGAGTTGGTTTTGTGTTGTACACTTTTCTCGTCACAAACAAAATCATGTATGTCTGATTTCAGGCTGCTCTCTCTCCATCAACGCACGTCGCCACAGTCAGGTACCAGCTATGTTTTTTTCTTCTTCTTCTTCATTATCATCATCTTCATCATCATCTTCTTCTTCTTCGTTCTCCTCCTTTCTTCTTCCTCACATAGTCCTCGACCTCCTCATCCCTTCTTCTTTCTCAGCCTCCAAATGTTGCTCTTCCTCTTCTTCGTCTCCTCCTCCTACTCTTCCCCCTTTCTTCTTCTTCTTCCTTCTCTTCCTCTTCCTCTTCCTCATCATCATCATCTTTCTCCTCCTCCAAATTTTCTTCTGCTTCTTCTTCTTCGTCTCCTCCTCCTCTTCCATCTTCTTCTTCTTCTCTCTCTTCGTGCCCCCACCCCCCTCCTCCTCCTTCTTCTTCTTCTTTCTCTTCCTCCTCTTTTTCTTCTTCCTCATCCCCCCCACACCCTTCTTCTTCAGTCTGTATAATGATATAATCTTCCCTAATAACTATCCCTGTGCGTTCATTTGTTCGTTCCTCATCCCCAATCACCGGAGCCATGATTATTTTTTCCATCAGTTGGTTTTTTGTCTGTCGTCGACGGGGGGGAAAACCCCCCACGGACAATGGATGTTGTCCACAGGTCAATGGCGGCGTGTTATCGCCTGCCACACAACAGAGGAAGACGATCGATTGTGGACAGTCTTCTGGACGTCATGTTATTGAAGAGCTGCAGAGGTTTATAGTGAGCACGTGATACGGACAAAGGAAACTGAGGGACAGTGACAGACCGGCACATAAACGTCAGTAATTATTCATGTGTAGTTGCGCGATTGGTCCTTTTTTTTCTTCTTTTTTTTTCTTCTCTGTTCTTTTGACATCACTCTTACTGTTTTCATGGTTTGTGTACAAGATGTATGTATGTAACGTTTCAATGCCTCCAGGGGGCACATGGAGACACTATTTTGCTTTGCCTTTGTACACCGGAGAGTGGGAACCAGAGAGGGAAGGGGGGAGGAGAGGGAGAGAGGGGGGGGAGGGAGAGAGGGGGGGAGAGGGAGGGAGAGGGAGAGAGAGAGGGGGAGAGGGAGAGAGAGAGGGAGGGAGAGAGAGGGAGAGACGGAGGGAGAGAGAGGGGGGAGAGACGGAGAGAGAGGGAGAGGTGGGGGGAGAAAGGGAGAGGGAGAGAGAGAGAGGGAGAGAGAGAGACGGAGGGATAGAGAGGGGGGGGAGAGAGGGGAAACTGGGAGAGAGAGGGGGGGGAGAGAGAGAGGGAGTGAGAGAGAGACAGGGAGAGAGAGAGAGAGGGAGAGAGAGAGGGAGAGGGAGGGAGGGAGAATAAGAGACAGACAGACAGAGACAAAAAGAGACAGAGAAAGAGAGAGAAAACACACACACACACACACACACACACACACACACACACACACACACACACACACACACACAACGCATTTACACCCATGTTTTGCAGCCAGAGTGAAGAGGAAACAATGCTGTGACAGTATCTTCATCGTGAAGAGGAGACGTTGAAAGGAAACGGTGAACACCGGAAGGCAGGGATCACCGACAAAGTTCACCAGTGAGAAACGCCAGAAAGACTAATATCCTGACCCTCGACGCCTTTAACCCTTTCACCGCCAAGCTCGCATTTATGCACAGGCGTGGTACAGGACCCATGTCACTGAAAGGTGACTATTCATTGGTCTGTTATCCATGAACATACCGCTCTTAATGTTCGGTGGAAGGATAGGCCATATTTTCTATACATCGCAGGGGGAATCCCCAGCTATTCTTAGCAACTGTCTCTTCTGTGTTTATACCACAAGGGAATTTTGTACTCTAAATTGACTGGCGGTGAAAGGGTTAAATGAACGAAAAAGAACTCAAGCATGGGTAAATTTTCGATGTTTAGACGAAACGAAGTAAAACCAAAAAAAAAATTTAAAAAAAGATTTAAGACAAAAAATTCACAAGCAAACACGAGAAAATTCATTTCGTCCGTTTCCACATCAGACAAAACGGGCAGTCAGTGTGACCAGCTTTGCTCTTCTCAACCTTTTTTTTTTCTTCTTTTTTTTTTTCTTTTTTGGTTATTTTTTACTCTTTTTTTTCTTTTCCTTTTTTTTCTTGACTTGTTTTCCTTTTTCTTCTCAAGGCCTGACTAAGCGCGTTGGGTTACGCTGCTGGTCAGGCATCTACTTGGCAGATGTGGTATAGCGTATATGGATTTGACCGAACGCAGTAACGCCTCCTTGAGCTACTGATACATTGTGTTCCCCAGCCTCCTGTTTCCGCTTTCTCTTTGACATTCACAAAACTCTGAGTGCTGTTCATAGGCAAAATCTCGCTGATTAACTTTGAAAGCAAGAATAATTCTGACTTGGAGATTAAAAAAAATATGTAATTAAA
>NC_134887.1:19891985-19944485 GCF_041734735.1 Babylonia areolata
CCCCCCCCCATCCCCCGCCCCCGACCCCCGCACCCTCTCCAGAGCCTACTCAGTTCTGCAGCAGCGTCCCCTGTCATGAATGGGAACATACCGCACAATCCAAATCGTGTCAAACCGCCACTGATCGGCAATGAAACTTCTGTGCTCTATCTCCTCACAGAGAAGGCGGTGACACACACACAGAACCCAGCTGATAAACTTTGGCCTTCCCTCGGAAATCTACCACACCGATTCAGACAAGACATACAATGACCATTTTTCAAAAAAATTATCGCTGATTATTCATACGTATTAGTTAGAATTTCTTGTGATTAAACAGTTAGTCGTAATGTGCCTTTTTTTCTATATAACACGTGTAGTGTGTGTGTGTGTGTGTGTGTGTGTGTGTGTGTGTGTGTGTGTGTGTGTGTTTGATTTTCTGTAATTATACAATATGAATGCTATTAACAAACTTGTTGCTTCATGCAAACAAGTTTGTTTGTTTTTGTTTTGTTTGTTTTGTTTTGTTTTTTGTTGTTGTTTTTTTTTTTGCTGTAGTCTGAAACAATTCGAACGCATCGTTTACTTTCACATACAATTAAAGTATGCAAGTTTCCATATCAAACTTTAGCATATTGAAGATATTGTCATTTTCCCACTCAAATGTTTCTATGCACCTTGTCTTTTCTTCTTTGCCACTTTCATACACATTTGTTCCTGATGTGTTCGCGTGAAATTCCCAAGCATTGCGACAAACTTCTGTTGGCTCTTTCACGCAATAATGATAAGATTTTATGAAATCAGAATGGTCGTGGTGCAATGAAATAATCATTAATGCTGCTACCTGACTCACTTTTTAACTCCATCAAATAATTATTTCCATCGCTAGTTCACACACAGGTGAGAGAAAGAGAGAGAAAGAGAGGGGGACAGACAGAGAGACACAATGACAGAGAGAGAGACAGAGACACAGAGAGAGACAGAGACGAGATGAGATTCCGAATGTATAGAAAAAATTACCCTCATCTGAACAAGATGCGTTTACCTAACTTATTCAAATGTACTCTCTCTCTCTCTCTCTCTCTCTCTCTCTCTCTCTCTCTAGTGGAGTGATGGCCTAGAGGTAACGCGTCCGCCTAGGAAGCGAGAGAATCTGAGCGCGCAGGTTCGAATCACGGCTCAGCCGCCGATATTTTCTCCCCCTCCACCAGACCTTGAGTGGTGGTCTAGACGCTAGTCATTCGGATGAGACGATAAACCGAGGTCCCGTGTGCCGCATGCACTTAGCGCACGTAAAAGAACCCACGGCAACAGATGGGTTGTTCCTGGCAAAATTCTGTCGAAAAATCCACTTCGATAGGAAAAAAGAAACAAATAAAACTGTACACAGGAAAAAATACAAAAAAAATGGGTGGCGCTGTAGTATAGTGACGCGCTCTCACTGGGGACAGCAGCTCGAATTTCACACAGAGAAATCTGTTGTGATAAAAAGAAATACAAATGCAAAATAGATATATATACATAATTATATGTATATATACATATACATACATTTATCTATTTCATATATATATATATGTGTGTGTGTGTGTGTGTGTGTGTGTGTGTGTGTGTGTGTGTGTGGAGAGAGAGAGAGAGAGAGAGAGAGAGAGAGAGAATGTAGCGCTATACCGTAACGGCGCGTTCTACCTGGGGAGAGCAACACAACTTTCACACAGAGAAATATGCTGTGACAAAAAAGTAATACAATACAATGCAATGCAATGCAATACAATACAATACAATACAATGCAATACAATACAATACAATACAGTGCAATTCTTTTCTGTCGAAAACCGACACGGACCACAAACCTGATTTTCTGCGGTCGTAATCTCTTCTCTCTGAGAGTGAACAGCTGGCTTTTGAAAAATATGTCGGAAAATTTCCTGAAGAAACGCAGCACACGATCTGATAATCATTGCGATCAATGTCCAATTGTTTACAAATGGAGTGTTGAATTACTGTGCTTTCTCCGGGGTTATTTTTCTATGTAGGTTAGGGTGTCGGACTTGGGGGGACACTTCTATTTGGATGTTTAAACAATGATGTTGCATACTAAATGTAATCGGACTGGGACTGTTACACAGGAACACTGCACGTGACAAATGATCAACGTATTGTTAATATATGTTGGATTTGAAGGTAACATTGCTTTCTTTTTTTCTTCTTCTTCTTTTTTTTTTTTTTTTCTTTCTTTCTTTTTTTTTTTCTTCTTTTTCTTAAGAAACGTAATTACCATGGTTTGAGCTAAATGGGTCCGCGATTATATAGCTATTCTCTCTCTCTCTCTCTCTCTCTCTCTCTCTCTCTCTCTCTCTATGTGCGTGCTCGCGCGCGCGCGTGTGTGTGTGTGAGAGAGAGAGAGAAAGAGAGACAGAGACATAGACTGAGATGATTTATTCACTCAAGGCCATATTCCCACATGAATGCAGGGCAGTACCACAATATGCAGATGTCACCATAACTATCAGTGAGCATTCAACATTTTCACATTTTATTAAAGAAATCAAGATAATACTGTTTCTCTTAACTTAAAAACTCTATGTAAGTACAGCACGAGATTACATAATTATGACACCACTGATTATCAGAAGAGTGAGAGAGAGAGAGAGAGAGAGAGAGAGAGAGAGACAGACAGACAGACAGAAACATAGACGGAGGGAGACAGAGACAGTGATGGACGAAAAGAGACAGACAGACAGACAGACAGACAGGCAGCGAGAGACACAGAGAGAGACAGAGAGAGGGGTGGGGGGAGGGAGGGAGGGAGGGACCGAGTCAGACAGATCTTTTGTCACTAAACACATCCTGCCAAATCCCAAATCGTACAAAACTGAAGAACAATGATAATCAGGGCAGAAAGAAAAGAAAGAGAATAAAGAAAACATAAAAAGAGAAACAAACTGAAAGAAAGAAAAGGACTCAAGGAAAGAAAGACACTGAAAATAAAAAGAAAGAAAGGGAAGAAAGAAAGAAAATCAACACCACAACACTGCAGTACAATTCAATGCACCCCCACTCCGTCCGGTCTTTGTACAAAGTACAATACAATAATGCAACACAACACATTACACTACAGTGCAATACAATGCACCCCCACTCCGTCCGGTCTTTGTACAAAAGTACAATACAATAAAGCAACACAACACAACACAATACACTACAGTACAATACAATGCACCCCCACTCCGTCCGGTCTTTGTACAAAAGTACAATACAATAAAGCAACACAACACATTACACTACAGTACAATACAATGCACCCCCACTCCGTCCGGTCTTTGTACAAAGTACAATACAATAATGCAACACAACACAACACATTACACTACAGTACAATACAATGCACCCCCACTCCGTCCGGTCTTTGTACAAAGTACAATACAATAAATCAACACAACACATTACACTGCAGTACAATACAATGCACCCCCCACT
Source organism: Babylonia areolata (assembly GCF_041734735.1). Taxonomy (NCBI): domain Eukaryota; kingdom Metazoa; phylum Mollusca; class Gastropoda; order Neogastropoda; family Buccinidae; genus Babylonia; species Babylonia areolata. The sequence goes on from NC_134887.1 coordinate 19,895,446, forward strand.
CCGTCCGGTCTTTGTACAAAGTACAATACAATAATGCAACACAACACAACACATTACACTACAGTACAATACAATGCACCCCCACTCCGTCCGGTCTTTGTACAAAGTACAATACAATAATGCAACACAACACAACACAATACACTACAGTGCAATACAATTCAATGCACACCTACTCCGGTATTTCTACAATACAATGCAATATAATAATAATGATAATAATAATAATGGATACTTATATAGCACACTATCCAGAAATCTGCTCTAGGTGCTTTACAAAAACACTTTTGTTAACATAACACATTACATCAATGTTACATACACACACACCAAAATGTGACCACACACACACACACACACACACACACACACACACACACACACACATACACACACACTGCATACATACATTTTAACATACATGTGTATCTAACAGCTACCCTAACACATAGGCACACATAGGCAGGCACAAACTTACATAAACACACCCACACACAATACACTGATTCATATACATGCATGTAGTTATGTAACACAACACAACACAACACAACACAACATACACATACTCGAGTCTCTCTTCCTACGGATCGCGCGCCGAAAGAAGCAATTGAATGAGACACGTCCCCTCCAACAGACCAACAGACTTCGTTGCGTGAACTGTTTCCATTTCAACACCATCCTTTATAAAACTCCTCTCCTCTAATCAGTTGCCTTGTGCAGTGTCGCTCACCCAATGGCGCTGCTGACTTGACCAATGAACGGAATGGCGTACTGACGGACAAGTGGGCGGAGCTTTCCGACTGCGAGAGAGTCACAGAGAGGGGGAGGGGGGGGGGGAGGGGGCCAGGGGGGGGGGGGGGGGGGGGGGGGGGGGGGGGGGGGGGGGGGGGGGGGGGGGGGGGGGGGGGGGGGGGGGGGGGGGGGGGGGGGGGGGGGGGGGGGGGGGGGGGGGGGGGGGGGGGGGGGGGGGGGGAGAAGTGAGGGAGGGAGGAAAGGCAGAGTGGCAGACAGACAGACAGACAAAGGGAGAGGGTTGATTTTCAGAGGTGGGGGAAGTGAGGCACACACACACACACACACACACACACACACCACACCACTCGACACACACACCACACCACTCACACACACCACACACACACACACACTCACACCACACCACGCACACCACACACACACCACACACACACACACACACAGCACTACACACACACACACAGAATGAACCTCCAGAGAGAGATAGAGAGATCGAGAGTGTGGGGGTGCGAGGGGTTGATGGGGGGGGGGGGGGATGTGGCTTTCAGGGAGAAAGGGAGAGGATGGAGAGAGGGGAGACAGAGATAAGGGAGAGAAAGTTGGTTAAAGACAGAAGGGTGTGTGTGTGGGGGGGGGGGGTTGAGGGAGGGGGTGTATCCATAGAGATAAGATTAGGCTGAGCAAGCGAGAGAGACAGACAAACAGACAGACAGACAGAGGACACCTTTTAATTATCATGACCTGCAAGGTTAATAATATTGGCAAGGGGGTGACAATTAGCTTACTTACGTCACCACAAAGTCATACAATACGACACACTCTGCTTATTCCGGCAGTCCTGTCTTACCTAGACACACAGGATATGAATTTACTGCCTACACAGACACAGTCACAGAGACACAGACACACACACACGCACACACACACACACACACACACACACACAGAGAGAGTCACAGACACAGACACACACACACACACACACACACACACACAGTCACAGAGACACAGACACACACACACCGACACACACACACACACCGACACACACACACACACATACACACGCGCGCGCGCGCGCACGCACCACACCACACCACACCACACCACGCACACACACACAGACACAGTCACACACACACACACACACACACACACACACAGACAGACACAGTCACAGAGACACAGACACACACACCGACACACACACACACACCGACACACACACACACACACACACACACACGCGCGCGCACGCACCACACCACACCACACCACACCACGCACACACACACAGACACAGTCACAGACACACACACACACACACACACACACACACACACACACACACACACACACCACACCACACCACACCACACCACGTACACACACACAGACACAGACACACACACACACACACACACACACACACACACACACACACACACACCACACCACACCACACCACACCACACCACACCACACCACGCACACACACACAGACACAGTCACAGAAGAGACACAGACACACAGAGACACAGACACACTGACACAGACACAGACACAGACAGACAGACAGACAGACAGACACACACACACACACACACACACACACACACACACACACACACACACACACACCACACCACACCACACCACGTACACACACACAGACACAGTCACAGAGACACACACACACACACACACACACACACACACACACACACACACACGGTTTGTGGTTGGGGAGTCCGACTGAGGAATGGGTATGGAGGTCCCAGTTCCGAACAGCTGGTTTCAACAGATCTTTAATAACAGAACTCATGAATGCACACGGGACCTCGGTTTATCGTCTCATCCGAAAGACTAGACGCTCAGTTTGATTTTCCAGTCAAACTTAGGAGAAAGGGCGAGAGCGGGATTCGAACCCACACCCTCACGGACTCTCTGTATTGGCAGCTGAGCGTCTTAACCATTCTGCCACCTTCCTCCCATTCTTCAGTCGGACTCCCCAACCACAAACCGTGTGTGTGTGTGTGTGTGTGTGTGTGTGTGTGTGTGTGTGTGTGTGTGTGTCTGTCTGTCTGTCTGTTTAATAACAGAACTCATGAAGTACAAAATACATCATGATACATGAAACACAGCACAGCTAAAAGCTCACAGCTTATACATGTGCTCAAATATAAACATAAAACTCATGAGACGATTGGTAAACCTTCATAAAGCTAACTAAAGAAATATAGCTAATGTCTGTTATACGGTATACAAGTATTTCAGCCAGTAAATTTGTAATAAGCAATGGTAAAAACTTCAATGGTCAGTCGACCAGATGTTGAACAATTGACCGAATGCAGAGTGTATGACCATTTTTCGTTGTTATTTAATTCCATTTTTATTTCAAGTTTAATTTTGATGCATTATTATCATTATCTGTTTTGATACAGATGTGTATCTCTATCGCACTGTTCTAGCCTTCAGGCAAAGAGACGCCTTCCGTTCTACATCGCGACTGTTCATGGTTGCCTTAACTTTTTCATGTCAGTTCTTTTGTACGACTTACTTTCTTATCAGTGACATTATTTCTCTGTTCTCCAACTGAGGAGTGCCGTGTGTGTGTGTGTGTGTGTGTGTGTGTGTGTGTGTGTGTGTGTGTGTGTGTGTGTGTGTGTGTGTGTGTGTCTGTCTGTCTGTCTGTCTGTCTGTCTGTGCGCGCGCGCGCGTGTGTGTGTGTGTGCTTACACGTACGCGCGAGCGTGAATGAGTGTACGTATGTATGTGTGGGTGGGTGGGGTGTGGGGGAGTGCGCGCATGTATGTGTCGGTGTTTGTGTGCTTGCGTGTATGTGTATTATGCGTGCTTGCTGTTCGCGCGTACGTGTGTGTGTGTTCGTACGCGCGTGTGCTTGTGTGGTGTGTGTGTGTGTGTGTGTGTGTGTGTGTGTGTGTGTGTGTGTGACCACCACTCAGTATCTAGTAAAGAGGTTGCGAGATTCGAACCTGTGACACTCGCCGCTTTTCTACTGAGACTGGCACTTCAGCCATGCAGAATGTCAGTGCTCCAAGGGAGTCATGTTTACAGCTATGTCGACGTAAGAGGCTGTTTTGAGGTTGAAATCAAACACACAGATTTTTATTTAGTTTACCCTTGTTTTGGTTGTTACTTTGTTTATGGTCTGTTTACATAGAATGGTCATGGTGATTTATTCTATGGATTGTAATAGAATCGAAATTCTATTATTTGTGTTTGTTTTTGTAATCTACAGGCAAAAGAAACTGAGAAACGGTTGTGGGTTTTTTGTGTGTTTTTTTGTTGTTGTTTTTTTTTGGGTTGTTGTTGTTTTTTGAAGAAAGAAAGAAAGAACAAAGAAGAAAAGGCCACAGTGGAAAGTAGATCGATATACCACAACGCGTGACTGGAGAGAAAAAGCCACCAAGAGAGTGACTGAGACTTGCGCAGAGAGAGAAAGAGAGAGACAGAGACAGAGACAGAGAGAGAGAACTCAGAACTCAAAACGTTTTTATTCAAGGATTAAGATTTTAGGCATAGCCTATTCTTCCAATCTGTCCTTGCTAATCTACATCTATTACAAATAGCACACACATAAATGAAAGGAAAAGGTAAAAGGAAAAGAGAGAGAGAGAGAGAGAGAACGAACGAACGAATCTTTTATGTGTGACCGCCACTCAGTATCCTGTAAAGAGGTCGAGGGCGTTGTAAAATTCCTCGCCGTTGTGGGATTCGAACCTGTGACACTCGCCGAGAGAGAGAGAGAGAGAGAGAGAGAGAGAGAGAGAGAACACTGAACACTGACATGTTTAATGTCCTTAGCTGAAAAGCTCTGGTGAAATAGTAGGTACTAATCAGAACAAAATGGTGCAAAATAGATAAAATGGAACAGAAAGGAAAAAAAAACGGAATTGAAATAACATAAACTGATAAGAGATTTGCGACACTTTGGCACTTTGTCATTAGTTTAATTAAAGTACATGTGACAAATGGCATTATGTCAAATAAAACCGCCTCACTACCAAGCTTAGTTTCCTCCCATTAGCTAAAGAGGGAAATCCTTTTCCACAGAAATCGATACAAGCCCGGGAAATATCTCACACACGCACACGTTCATGCACACACTTGCATGCACACACACATAATACACACAGGAACGATTTCCTTTTACCTCTCTATCTTCCCATGTGAGATTCTTTACTTTTGACACTATCTCCCTCCACACCTTGCTAATTTACAGCGTGTCTGTGCTTTTGTACATTGGTCACTTGATCTTGCCATGATGTACAGAATGTGATGTGTGGTAGGCATGTGTGTGTGTATATATATATATGTGTGTGTGTGTGTGTGCTCCTTCCACATTCCCCTCTCTCATTCTTCACATCCTTTTTCATCATCTTCTTTTTCTATCTCAATCTCTGTTCTCATTTATCTTGTCTTCTTGTTCTTTGTTGTTCAGATTTCATGTTAGCAGTTCATGATGATATAAATTCGTTTTTGGTTTATCTTTCAGGAGCTGTAATCAAGAGACCATCGTGCGTGCAGGTAAATGTGTGCCTGCAGGTAATCAGCTTGAGGCAAGGCAAGCTGCCCGGGGGTTAGCAATATCTGGTATTAGGAACACAAGAACCTACCCGCAGTTCTACAAACCCGAAGGCAATTTACCCTTACTATCTGCCCACGAAGCAGAGGTATATATGGCGAATCTTTTTGTTACGTAGGGAAAACAGGTGTTTTGCAGAGAGACAATGTATTGAATACGGCATCTCATATTTTGAGTTTATCCTTTGTTCACTTGGCAGTCAAAATTGACGTATTGAGACTGGCAGACGTCTTTTTTTTTTTTCATATGAATTACGTATGTAGCTGTGGAGTGAGTGCACTGGCAGTCGATAAAGTATGGAATGCCAGAAGTTTGGAGATCGTCGAAATTCGTTTATTCCAGATAAATATGTGAATCCGAATTGAGTTATTTTATTTTTGCAATTAGCTGAAAAGCAGGCAGGACAATGAGTCAGCATGTGAAAGTGGCCCCTAGATTTGACAAGTTGCTGACTCTAATCCATGCTTTGCCACTGAAGCTTTTTCTTTCTTTTTTTTTTTTTTTAACCGTGGTGCAGTGCGAAGTAAAAGAGCATCTGCAGAAGGGAATCCCCAGGATTTTTATTTATAGAACATGGTTTAGCTGAGTGCACTTTATGTGTCTTGAATATGAAGATAACTTAGCCTTTTAAGGTAAACTAGAACTGCAGGTCCCTGCCCTGTCAAGGGTAACTTGCCTTCAGGCAAATGATTTTTGTCTTGAATACAGCCCCAGGTGGTGGCACGGTGCAGTTGACTAGTTGAGCTGGCTATCAGGTTGTGAGTTTAAATCTTCAGTATGCCCAAAGGTGAAAAAAATTGCTAAGAAAATGGCTTGTTGTAGCAGTAGTCTTAGTTGCTCTTCGGGCTCTGTTGTTATGCAATAGTAATTGTTGCAATTCATGATATACTTGTGTGTGTTAGTATATAGCATCAGTAACAATAGTGGCTGAACTCAGGATATGTGTTGTAAAGCAGTAGTATTAGTCATACTTAAAGCATAGGACTTTCAAAACTGAAGGTCTTCGATCTGAATCCTGGTTGCAGTACCTTGTGGATTAAGGATGGGGATTTTTGCTGAGAATGCCTTGAAGAATGAAAAAAACTACAAGGTCTGTGCTGGTCATATCCTGGCCTAGTGGTATGGAACAAACCATCTTTCTCAGTCCATCACATGGATTCTCCAGTTAAGTCTCTCAAAACTCATTTCTTCTGTTCTGCCTGCCAGCTTGTTGACTACTTTGTTTCTTGAGCTGGTCCAGTCAAACAGTCTCTCAAAACTCATCTCTTCTGTTCTACCTACCAACTTGTTGACCGTTTCCTATCTTCTGCTGGTCGTAAGAGTGCGTGGGTGGATGTGTTCGTGTTTGCACACCTTTGTTCATGCGTGGTGGTATTTTTATGCATGTATTTCATGTATGTGTAACATTTTATTGTAAACACCATAAGCTCCCTGCCTGTGATGTGCATGTCAATCTGCATTATTAACTCACTGAGCCCTGCACCTGAGCGTTGATCTGGTGTCAAAATTTGTTTCATTAGTACATTATTTCTAGATGTGTCCTCATGTAATCTGGAGGAAAACCAGAGTATTCTCTGCTTTTTCCCCACATCAGTGTGGCATGGAAACCTGCCGAGGCTGTAAACTGTCCAGGGTTGAATGGGTTAAACCATCTTCCTTTCATTCAAACAATGGCTGAAACTGGTGTAGGTTTACATTCAAATGCTTGAATGCGTCACTCACAATCACACACACCGTCTTTATCCCACAAGGTCACAAGATGACGCAGGCTACATTTCACTCATGCAACATTTATTAAGTCAATCACGATAATAAAAGCTAGATTTATCTTCAGCACAATTCACAAGCATAACTTTCACAGTTACCCGCATCAATCACACATCATTTTTTACCATTCTGAACTTACAGCTATATTCAGAAAAACTGCCACTGTCATTTGAACAACTTACACTTTCAGAAGGTGGGGGGGTGTGGGGGGGGGGGGGGGCGTAATTTTTGTGTGTGTACTTTTTGTTACACAATCACCACAACACTGGGGATTTTTGCTTGCTGCATTACCACAACAGCATATGGGATTATTTTTCTTTGATACACTGGAGGGATTTTGGTTTGTTTGGTCCGTTCCCTCCCTCCTTCCATTCCAAAACTGGAAAAGAACACCTCTGAAATGTGGTTCACAGTATCCACTGAACTTGGGGTTAAACAGAAAGGGGTGAGAGAGACTGGTGGACTGACAAATATGAGAGAGAGACAGAGAAAAAGGGAGGGAGAGAGAGAGACACAGAGAGAGAGAGAGAGTAAAAAATCAAAATCAGAATTTTCTTCTTTCTGAGTGCCATAAAAGCCGGCAGTCTTCACAAAGAGAGAGAGGAGAGAGAGAGAAAAGGTGAGAAAGAGAGAAGAAGAAATATAAAGAGGGAAGGATTAGAGAAAGAGAGGAAGAAAGAGGGAAGAGAGAGAGAGAGGAAGTGGGAGATGAAAGAAGAGGGGTCAACATTCACATCCAGTCATCACGACACCTGAGGTTACGAGTTAGGCATCACGTGAACATGGAACATCAACTCTGTTCACAGAGAATGAAAAGCAAAAACAAAAATCAAACTAAAAGAAAAAAAAAAGACCCCAAAACTGATCATTCATCGTCTGAACCAGACCCATCACCACCAGAAGCTTCTTCCTCTGATTCTTCTTCAGCGGACTTTTCCGACTTTTCTGATTTGACGGACTTCTCACTGCCGGATGCTTCTGCCTTTTCCTCCTCGGCGTCTGACGCTGCCGGTGAGCTGTTTGCTGCAGCTTCTTCTTCAGATTCCTGCAAAACACAGACATCAACATATTTTTCAAAAATAATCAAAGGTTAACTCCTTCACCATCAAGTTTGTGTGTGAAAAAACACTCCCCAACACCAAGTATTTAGATACGATGCTCTCAATCACAGGCTTTGGCTCATGCCAAAACAACACAGTGGACCTGTCCACACCGAACTTGGCCAGGGAGCACAGGTTAGTCGTTGTTCTATTGGTGGGAAACTGGCTGCAGCTGTCAAGCTTTGTTACAGTGTGAAAAATGATCTCATCAACATGACCCCTCGACGTCAACAAAAGTCGCCTATGGCAGTGCACTGTCTAGTCAACTGAAGTCGGCTATGGCAGTGAAAGAGTTAAAGTTACAGGCCCCATAGCCTTTTACATCAGAGCAGTGACTTCACATCCACTGTGTCTAGAACTTGGCACTGCACTGTGGGAGGTCCAATCCTCAATCGTCTCCCTCGGCCATTTTAACCACCCTCAATCAAAGTTAGCTACCCCCATTCTCACCTGGATGGAGTGAAGAAAATCGAAGTTGAGTGCCTTTCCCAAGGACACAACACAGTGCCAAAATGGGGGCTAAAAGCCTGACCACTGGAGCAGAACGGCTAACCGATTCTGACACAGTGCCTATTTAAATACATACATAAAAATTGTTTTAACACTTATCTGATCAGGAGAAAACGCCCACAACCTATTACCTTTCATCTTTCAAACTACTAAAACCCTTTTATCTTACAAACTACTAACACCCATTACCTTTTATCTTACAAACCACTAACACCCATTACCTTTTATCTTACAAACCACTAACACCCATTACCTTTTATCTTACAAACTACTAACACCCATTACCTTTTATCTTACAAACCACTAACACCCATGACCTTTTATCTTACAAACCACTAACACCCATTACCTTTTATCTTACAAACCACTAACACCCATTACCTTTTATCTTACAAACCACTAACACCCATGACCTTTTATCTTACAAACCACTAACACTTTGTAACCCAACAGCAACTGCACTGCAGTTTCATGGACCAGCCCGACAGCAGTTCTCTGCTGAAGCCCTACTTCCTACAGAAAATGAACAAAACCATTCTCAATCCCCTTAAAAACACCAGAAAACAATGTAGAGGCTAACGCCAACAAGCTAAAAGCACACAGCTCCCTTAGAACAATCATTTCCAACTGCTGTCTATGCAGTGCTCTCTTTGACGGCACTTGGAACACAACCAGTGAGGCATACACCAGAAAAAAAACAGCAGTAGGAAGGATGGGAGGTAATTTCCTGTGGGTCACTGTAAGCAAGCTAGATTAAATATAATTTTAGAAAGAAAAAAAAAAGAAGTAATTCTAGGGGGAAAAAAACAACACACTTTCCATGCTCAAAACACAGGATTCCAATATCAATTTCAGTTTCCAAATTTCAAAACACAGTACATTCACACACACAACAACAACAACAACAAACCACCACCACTCACCTTCTTAGCCTTTTTCTTCAGAGGTTTCTCCGAGTCAGAGCTCGATTCATCAGACGAGATGAACTCCTTCGACTTGAAGTCGCCACCACCACCACCACCCCCTTCTGATTTGGCTGCCTTCTTGGGGCTCTTTCGGGGTGCAGCAGCCTTTTTGGCCTTGGGTTTCTTCTTGCCCTTTTCTTCTTTGTCTGAGTCGGACTCCTCAGGCGCGTCCTTCTTCTTCTGCATGTACTCCGCCATGGCGATCTCATATTCCGTCTTGGCTTCCCGGGCCTTTTCTTCCCATTCCTGTAAAAAGTCACGGTGTCAGTACTTGTGCTTACTCCCCCCCCCCCCACATCCCCTAAAGTTACACTTTCAGTACTTGTGCTTGCTCCCCCCCCCATCCCTTAAAGTCACACTGTCAGTACTTGTGCCCCCCCCCCCCACATCCCCTAAAGTCACACTGTCAGTACTTGTGCTTGCTACCCCCCCACATCCCCTAAAGTCACACTGTCAGTACTGTTGCCCCCCCCCCCCCCCCCACATCCCCTAAAGTGACACTGTCAGTACTTGTGCTCCCCCCCCCATCCCCTAAAGTCACACTGTCAGTACTTGTGCCCCCCCCCCCCACATCCCCTAAAGTCACACTGTCAGTACTTGTGCTCCCCCCCCCCATCCCCTAAAGTCACACTGTCAGTACTTGTGCCCCCCCCCCCCCACATCCCCTAAAGTGACACTGTCAGTACTTGTGCTCCCCCCCCACATCCCCTAAAGTCACACTGTCAGTACTTGTGCTCCCTCCCCCCCCCCCCCACATCCCCTAAAGTGACACTGTCAGTACTTGTGCTCCCCCCCACATCCCCTAAAGTCACACTGTCAGTACTTGTGCTCCCTCCCCCCCCCCCCCACATCCCCTAAACTGACACTGTCAGTACTTGTGCTTGCTTCCCCCCCCACATCCCCTAAAGTGACACTGTCAGTACTTGTGCTCCCTCCCCCCCATCCCCTAAAGTGACACTGTCAGTACTTGTGCCCCCCCCCATCCCCTAAAGTCACACTGTCAGTACTTGTGCTTGCTCCCCCCCACATCCCCTAAAGTCACACTGTCAGTACTTGTGCCCCCCCCCACCCCCCCCACATCCCCTAAAGTCACACTGTCAGTACTTGTGCTTGCTCCCCCCCCCATCCCCTAAAGTCACACTTTCAGTACTTGTGCCCCCCCCCCACATCCCCTAAAGTGACACTGTCAGTACTTGTGCTCCCCCCCAACATCCCCTGAAGTCACACTGTCAGTACTTGTGCTCCCTCCCCCCCCCCACATCCCCTGAAGTCACACTGTCAGTACTTGTGTCCCCCTCCCCCCCATCCCCTAAAGTCACACTGTCAGTACTTGTGCTCCCCCCCACATCCCCTAAAGTCACACTGTCAGTACTTGTGCTCCCCCCCACATCCCCTAAAGTCACACTGTCAGTACTTGTGCTCCCTCCCCCCCATCCCCTAAAGGGACACTGTCAGTACTTGTGCCCCCCCCCCCCCCATCCCCTAAAGTCACACTGTCAGTACTTGTGCTTGCTCCCCCCCACATCCCCTAAAGTCACACTGTCAGTACTTGTGCCCCCCCCCACCCCCCACATCCCCTAAAGTCACACTGTCAGTACTTGTGCTTGCTCCCCCCCCCATCCCCTAAAGTCACACTTTCAGTACTTGTGCCCCCCCCCCACATCCCCTAAAGTGACACTGTCAGTACTTGTGCTCCCCCCCAACATCCCCTGAAGTCACACTGTCAGTACTTGTGCTCCCTCCCCCCCCCCCCCACATCCCCTGAAGTCACACTGTCAGTACTTGTGTCCCCCTCCCCCCCATCCCCTAAAGTCACACTGTCAGTACTTGTGCTCCCCCCCACATCCCCTAAAGTCACACTGTCAGTACTTGTGCTCCCTCCCCCCCCCCCACGTCCCCTAAAGTGACACTGTCAGTACTTGTGCTTGCTTCCCCCCCCACATCCCCTAAAGTGACACTGTCAGTACTTGTGCTCCCTCCCCCCCATCCCCTAAAGTGACACTGTCAGTACTTGTGCCCCCCCCCCCCCCCCCCCCATCCCCTAAAGTCACACTGTCAGTACTTGTGCTTGCTCCCCCCCACATCCCCTAAAGTCACACTGTCAGTACTTGTGCCCCCCCCCACCCCCCCTAAAGTCACACTGTCAGTACTTGTGCTTGCTCCCCCCCCCCCCCATCCCCTAAAGTCACACTTTCAGTACTTGTGCCCCCCCCCCCCCCCCCCCCACATCCCCTAAAGTGACACTGTCAGTACTTGTGCTCCCCCCCAACATCCCCTGAAGTCACACTGTCAGTACTTGTGCTCCCTCCCCCCCCCCACATCCCTTGAAGTCACACTGTCAGTACTTGTGTCCCCCTCCCCCCCATCCCCTAAAGTCACACTGTCAGTACTTGTGCTCCCCCCCACATCCCCTAAAGTGACACTGTCAGTACTTGTGCTCCCCCCCCACATCCCCTAAAGTCACACTGTCAGTACTTGTGCTCCCCCCCACATCCCCTAAAGTGACACTGTCAGTACTTGTGCTCCCCCCCACATCCCCTAAAGTCACACTGTCAGTACTTGTGCTCCCCCCCACATCCCCTAAAGTCACACTGTCAGTACTTGTGCTCCCCCCCACATCCCCTAAAGTCACACTGTCAGTACTTGTGCCCCCCCCCCCCCCACATCCCCTAAAGTGACACTGTCAGTACTTGTGCTCCCCCCCAACATCCCCTGAAGTCACACTGTCAGTACTTGTGCTCCCTCCCCCCCCCCCCACATCCCCTGAAGTCACACTGTCAGTACTTGTGTCCCCCTCCCCCCCATCCCCTAAAGGGACACTGTCAGTACTTGTGCCCCCCCCCCATCCCCTAAAGTCACACTGTCAGTACTTGTGCTTGCTCCCCCCCACATCCCCTAAAGTCACACTGTCAGTACTTGTGCCCCCCCCCCACCCCCCCACATCCCCTAAAGTCACACTGTCAGTACTTGTGCTTGCTCCCCCCCCCCATCCCCTAAAGTCACACTTTCAGTACTTGTGCCCCCCCCCCACATCCCCTAAAGTGACACTGTCAGTACTTGTGCTCCCCCCCAACATCCCCTGAAGTCACACTGTCAGTACTTGTGCTCCCTCCCCCCCCCCCCCCACATCCCCTGAAGTCACACTGTCAGTACTTGTGTCCCCCTCCCCCCCATCCCCTAAAGTCACACTGTCAGTACTTGTGCTCCCCCCCACATCCCCTAAAGTCACACTGTCAGTACTTGTGCTCCCTCCCCCCCCCCCCACATCCCCTAAAGTGACACTGTCAGTACTTGTGCTTGCTTCCCCCCCCCACATCCCCTAAAGTGACACTGTCAGTTACTTGTGCTCCCTCCCCCCCATCCCCTAAAGTGACACTGTCAGTACTTGTGCCCCCCCCCCCATCCCCTAAAGTCACACTGTCAGTACTTGTGCTTGCTCCCCCCCACATCCCCTAAAGTCACACTGTCAGTACTTGTGCCCCCCCCCACCCCCCCTAAAGTCACACTGTCAGTACTTGTGCTTGCTCCCCCCCCCCCATCCCCTAAAGTCACACTTTCAGTACTTGTGCCCCCCCCCCCATCCCCTAAAGTGACACTGTCAGTACTTGTGCTCCCCCCCAACATCCCCTGAAGTCACACTGTCAGTACTTGTGCTCCCTCCCCCCCCCCCCCACATCCCTTGAAGTCACACTGTCAGTACTTGTGTCCCCCTCCCCCCCATCCCCTAAAGTCACACTGTCAGTACTTGTGCTCCCCCCCACATCCCCTAAAGTGACACTGTCAGTACTTGTGCTCCCCCCCACATCCCCTAAAGTCACACTGTCAGTACTTGTGCTCCCCCCCACATCCCCTAAAGTGACACTGTCAGTACTTGTGCTCCCCCCCACATCCCCTAAAGTCACACTGTCAGTACTTGTGCTCCCCCCCACATCCCCTAAAGTCACACTGTCAGTACTTGTGCTCCCCCCCACATCCCCTAAAGTCACACTGTCAGTACTTGTGCCCCCCCCCCCCCACATCCCCTAAAGTGACACTGTCAGTACTTGTGCCCCCCCTCCCCCCACATCCCCTAAAATCACACTGTCAGTACTTGTGTTCCCCCCCCCCCCCATCCCCTAAAGTCACACTGTCAGTACTTGTGCCCCCCCTCCCCCCCACATCCCCTAAAGTCACACTGTCAGTACTTGTGCCCCCCCCCCCACATCCCTAAAATGACACTGTCAGTACTTGTGCCCCCCCTCCCCCCACATCCCCTAAAGTGACACTGTCAGTACTTGTGTTCCCCCCCCCCACCATCCCCTAAAGTCACACTGTCAGTACTTGTGCCCCCCCTCCCCCCACATCCCCTAAAGTCACACTGTCAGTACTTGTGCTCCCCCTCCCCCCACATCCCCTAAAGTCACACTGTCAGTACTTGTGCCCCCCCCTCCCCCCACATCCCCTAAAGTCACACTGTCAGTACTTGTGTTCCCCCCCCCCCCATCCCCTAAAGTCACACTGTCAGTACTTGTGCCCCCCCCCCCCCCCACATCCCCTAAAGTCACACTGTCAGTACTTGTGCCCCCCCCCCCCCACATCCCCTAAAATGACACTGTCAGTACTTGTGCCCCCCCTCCCCCCACATCCCCTAAAGTGACACTGTCAGTACTTGTGCCCGCCCCCCCACATCCCCTAAAGTCACACTGTCAGTACTTGTGTTTGCTCCCCTCCCATACCCCACTTCCCCTGGCCCCTCAACACTCCTTACAGATGGGACCTAACAAAATTCCATATTTTTTCCAAACCTTTTCTACACATAGAACTAAAAACAAAATTCAAAAACAAACACGAAGTCAAACTGAATCCAAAATTCCCCTGCTACACTGCTGATGAAAGAGACTGGCGGGATACCATAACATCAATGTTCAATTTTCATCACTTTTTGTTGTATTTTATTTTATTTTATTTTTTATAAATGAATTAAGCTCCTTGATCAATATTACTGGCCAAGGGTTTTAATAAAATTCCACAATGTTTTTCTCTGAGTGTTTTTACATGCATTTAAAGCTCTTTGATGAATTGAACTGGTCGAAGGAAAACCCTCTGTGAACCTCTGTGAAGAAGAAGAAAATCCTGGCAAAACACTGTCACTTCCAGTGAACAGACAATAAACCTCTGTGAAGAAGAAGAAAATCCTGGCAAAACACTGTCACTTCCAGTGAACAGACAATAAACCTCTGTGAAAAAGAAGAAAATCCTGGCAAAACACTGTCACTTCTACTGAACAGACAATAAACCTCTGTGAAAAAGAAGAAAATCCAGGCAAAACACTTGTCACTTCCAGTGAACAGACAATAAACCTCTGTGAAAAAGAAGAAAATCCCCCCCCCCCCCCCCCAAAAAAATGTCACTTCTTCCAGGCAAAACACTGTCACTTCTTGGGAACAGACTATAGACTCAGCGAAGAAGAAGCAGAAAATCCAGGCGAAACACTGTCACTTCTTGGGAACAGACTATAAACTCAGCGAAGAAGAAGCAGAAAATCCAGGCAAAACACTGTCACTTCTTGGGAACAGACTATAAACTCAGCGAAGAAGAAGCAGAAAATCCAGGCAAAACACTGTCACTTCTTGGGAACAGACTATAAACTCAGCGAAGAAGAAGCAGAAAATCCAGGCAAAACACTGTCACTTCTTGGGAACAGACTATAAACTCAGCGAAGAAGAAGCAGAAAATCCAGGCGAAACACTGTCACTTCTTGGGAACAGACTATAAACTCAGCGAAGAAGAAGCAGAAAATCCAGGCAAAACACTGTCACTTCTTGGGAACAGACTATAAACTCAGCGAAGAAGAAGCAGAAAATCCAGGCAAAACACTGTCACTTCTTGGGAACAGACTATAAACTCAGCGAAGAAGAAGCAGAAAATCCAGGCGAAACACTGTCACTTCTTGGGAACAGACTATAAACTCAGCGAAGAAGAAGCAGAAAATCCAGGCGAAACACTGTCACTTCTAGTGACCTGAAAATCAACCTCTGCGACGAAGCTAAACACCACTTACCGTCTTGTCAGTCACTTCTTTCCACATCTCCCCGGCAATCTTGGACACTTCGGTGATGGAAATGCCAGGGTTGTCTTTCTTGATGCTCTCCCTGTGATCGTTCAGCCACAGGAAGTATGCTGACTGCGGCCGCTTGGGGGCGTTGGGGTCCTTCCCCTTCTTGTTCTTCTTCCGAGGCTTGCGAGGACCTTCACGCTGAAAACAAAAGGGTTCGAACCCCAAGGGGTGGGAGCATCGTGAGTGATGTTATACTGTTTCTACATTAGTATTTCTAGCAAGTTTGCATCATGACATTTTTATCATGTTCCTGTCTTATTCATACCAGACGTATTGTAAAATGTGCCTTAAGCAGAAGGATAAAAACCCAAGAGGTGTGAGGGTTGTGAGTGATGTTACACTGTTTCTAAAAGGAGGAGTTTGTATTATACTCCATGTCTGGTGATACATATACTTACCATGTCAAACTGATGCAAACTAGGCCTATCGGTTTGCTCTGCTTGGCCAAATTTAACGTGGCTAACAGTGAAAAGACAACCTGTCTTGCCCAGTCCGCTCTTAGCCAATCAAATGCCTCTAAAAGCTATAAGCGCTGAATCATTCCTCTGGCCAAGGCTCTCGACACCATCTTGTCAGGTTTACGCTCTGTCTCGTCTTATGCTTTTTTTTGTTGCTATTAAGCGTGTTCATTTGGCCTTATATTGCTGCGTGCAGATTGATTTTCTTACCTTTTGTGTACTCGATTTCTAACATGTTTGTATCTGAACATTTTCATTATATTCCTGTCATTCAAAACAGATGCGTTGTTAAATGCGCTTGAAGCCAGATAAGTCCCCCAAAACATACATTATTATTATTATCATCATGCTGGAAAATACTTGAGTGAAAAAAAGACTTGTATTGAACTTGCTGTTAATCATCAATCTCAGTTTCTGCTCTGTGTGTGTGTGTGTGTGTGTGTGTGTGCGTGTGTGTGCGAGAGAGAGAGTGAAAAATGCCTGTGACAAATTCCACCAAAGTATTCAAAAATGCCTGTGCAAATTCCACCAAAGTATTCAAAAACGCCTGTGCAAATTCCAAATTCCTGAAATATGCAAGTGCTAAATGAAAAAAGCCTGGACTAAATTCCACCAAACCCTTTCCCCAGCTCACCACAGTCTTAGCCGTCTTGTTCTTCTTCTCCTTCTTTTCTCGTTTGGCCTTTTCCTTCCTCTCTCTTTCCTTCTCCCGACGCTCCTCAGCAGCTGAGTTGTCACTCTCAGAACCAGATCCTCCGATGTAGTCAGAGTCTGAGTCCTCGGAAGATGTGGTTGGAGGATTACTGTCATACCTGTCACAAGACATGTACAATCAAGTTAAGAACCAAAAGTGAATAAAAGAGAAATGTACAAGGGTTACTGTCATACCTGTCACAAGACATGTACAATCAAGTTAAGAACCAAAAGTGAATAAAAGAGAAATGTACAACAAGGATTACTGTCATACCTGTCACAAGACATGTACAATCAAGTTAAGAACCAAAAGTGAATAAAAGAGAAATGTACAACAAGGATTACTGTCATACCTGTCACAAGACATGTACAATCAAGTTAAGAACCAAAAGTGAATAAAAGAGAAAATGTACAACAAGGGTTACTGTCATACCTGTCACAAGACATGTACAATAAAGTTAAGAACCAAAAGTGAATAAAAGAGAAATGTACAACAAGGATTACTGTCATACCTGTCACAAGACATGTACAATCAAGTTAAGAACCAAAAGTGAATAAAAGAGAAAAGTACAAGGGTTACTGTCATACCTGTCACAAGACATGTACAATCAAGTTAAGAACCAAAAGTGAATAAAAGAGAAATGTACAACAAGGATTACTGTCATACCTGTCACAAGACATGTACAATCAAGTTAAGAACCAAAAGTGAATAAAAGAGAAAATGTACAATAAGGATTACTGTCATACCTGTCACAAGACATGTACAATAAAGTTAAGAACCAAAAGTGAATAAAAGAGAAATGTACAACAAGGATTACTGTCATACCTGTCACAAGACATGTACAATCAAGTTAAGAACCAAAAGTGAATAAAAGAGAAATGTACAACAAGGATTACTGTCATACCTGTCACAAGACATGTACAATCAAGTTAAGAACCAAAAGTGAATAAAAGAGAAATGTACAACAAGGGTTACTGTCATACTGGTCACAAGATATGCAGCAATGAAAAAGAACCAAAACTGAATAAAAGAACTGTACAATCAAGGTTACTTTCACAACTATTACAAGACATGCGGGAATCAAGTCAAGAACCCAACGTGAATAAAAGAGAACTGTACAACTGAGATTACTTTCAATACTATCACAAGACATGCAGCAATCAAGTTAAGAACCCAAAATGAATAAAAGTACTGTACAACCAGCAACCACTTAACTGTAGACCAAGTCATGAGCCACATAGATAATGCGTAATGAGTGGCATATATGCAATATATCATTGATATGCCCTCTGTGTGTGTGTGAGTGTGTATACATTTGTTGTGTGTGGATGGGCATGTGTGTGAGCGGACACATGCACAACCACTCAAATGCACAGCGTAAAGAAACGCCAACGTATGTCTCAGACCATGTAAAATTAAAACCAAGTTATAAACATTGACCTCTCTCAGAACTTGACAAGTGCCACAGGGGACATGTCAGAACAAATAAAAGGCAGTATCTGAACAAGCTGACTCAAAGTGTTAAACAATGCAGGTTTGGAACTTGTACATTTCTGTCTAACTGATAATTAAAAACAACAAAAACTAATGTTACTGTCTGTGTGTTTTGCTTCATACTGAATACTCTTATCATCCTTTCAAGTTCTGCAAATGGGAAAGTTGCACGTGTGATTAAGTGTATGGTGGTCAGTAGTTTCTAACTGACCATAAGAACAGCAGAGGAAGCAACTGCTGTCCTGACTATCATGGCAAGAATATGATTGCAGCAGAGTGTCCTGCCCAATTTTCATCCACACTCTCTCAACCAATAGCGCTTTAGGACAGTCCGTTTTGGTATGGTCCCCAAAGGCCAGCTAGCCCCCAAGACTGCAGCATTAAATGCCAGTGTGCCTCCTTGTTTGTGAGTCACTGTCCTTAAACAAAGACTAAGCTGTAAATTATCAAATAAATTTGAGTAAGCTGTTACGTACTCTTCAGCAACTTCACTTCCACTGTCACCAGGGTTGAAGGACTCATCTGGAAAGGAAAAAAAAAAAAAAGTCAGTTACAAACCTGAAGGACTTGAATGGTGAAAAATGAATAGGGCAAAAGAAAAGAAAATAAAGAAAAACACCTTTTTCCCCAAATCATTGGATACTTCTGGAAACAGTGATCACTGAACAGCAATTCACAAAATGAAAACATCTTTTTTTTTCACTTCAAAAAAAATATACACATCCAATAGGTGATAAAAATCTTGCCAACATCTATGATACAAACACACTCAATAATATGCCATTAAAATATTCCAAACATCCATGATACAAGCACACTCAATAATATGCCATTAAAATATTCCAAACATCCATGATACAAACACACTCAATAATATGTGATTATGAATGACACTGAAAATCAAGTTCGTCAGGCGCACACACACACTCACACAGACAGTATAAATAATACTACTACTAACAACAATACAGTCGACACCCTACCTGAACTGTCATCGCTGTCGTCATCATCCTGTCTCTCCTTGCCCTCCCTCTTCATCTTCTCCAGGTAAGCGTCATGGTCGCCCTTGTCCTCATCGCTGCCCGACATCTCCTCGTAGGTGACTGACGTCTTGTCCTGCACACCACCATCATGGTTTCAGTTTCAGTTACTCAAGGTGGTGTCACAGCGTTCGGACAAATCCATATACACGCTACACCACATCTGCTAGGCAGATGCCTGACAAGCAGCTTAACTCTGCGTGCTTTGTCAGGCCTCAAGTGCATGTTTATATACGTATGTACCTATCAGAGTGGATTTCTTCTTCAGAATTTTGCCAGAGGACAACACTCTCGTTGCCATGGGTTCTTTTTCAGTGCGCGAGGTGCATGCTGCACACGGGACCTCGGTTTATCATCTCAACTGAAAGACTAGATGTAGGCACCCGCTAACAAAGGCTGAAGGCTAGAAGCCTTTTGCCCTCGTAATCAGTGTCCATTTATGTGCTTTTGGATCACTTGTTGTGAACAAACCCTTGTTTAAATCTGGCATAGTGTATACTATATTTATCTACAGCTCTGTAAAGATTTAACTCTGTGGAAAATACATGGTTCTTAAACTTTTTGTCAATGTGATTTTTGAAGGCGTTTACCGATGGTGCATTGATGGTGTCATAGGAAAGGTTATTCCACAGATTTATGATACGGTTAGTAAAGAACTTACGGAACTGGTTAGTTACGAAATTAGTTTTGTTTATTTTGAAGTTGTGCCCTCGAGTTTTATCGTAGTTAGCCATAGTAAACAATGAAGAGGTGGTGCAAGGATCATAAATATTGTGCATGATCTTATATACTTCAATGAGATCACCTCTTAATCTTCTAAACTCAAGGCTAGGCATATTAAAAAGAGCCAGGCGCTCCTCATAACTAAGATCACGAGTACTAATAGTATTACTAGTTATACACTTGGTAAATCTGCGTTGAACTCCTTCAATCATATTTATGTGCTTTTTAAGGTAAGGGCACCATACTGAGTTTCCTTATTCAATAATGGGTCTAACCAGAGCTTTGAACAATGGAATCATAATTTCGGGAGATTTATTAGTTATAGTTCTCACAAGAAGACCAGAAATTTGATTTCCCTTTTTCACTATATTATTTATATGTGCCTCAAAGCTTAGTTCTGGGTCCATCGTGATCCCTAGATCTCTTTCCGCTGTTGTACTATTCATTGTTCGAGTTACCCCCTTTTCCTGTATCGTGTACTGATACTGTGGATTATTCTTTCCAAGGTGCAGAACTTTGCATTTCTCGCTGTTAAATTGCAACAGCCAAGTATTTGTCCATTTAACCAGATTATGTATACACATTTGCAAGTGATCTCTATCTTTTGTATTTCGGATGGCAGAGTAAGCCTTGGTGTCGTCTGCAAAAATTTTTACTTTACAATCTACCTCACCAGGCATATCATTCATAAAGTATATGAACAAGGTTGGGCCAAGAACACTACCTTGTGGTACACCACTAGTTACCTTAACCTTTGATGATTTACTACTATTTACACTTACAAACTGTGATCTTCCATTTAGAAAATCTCTGATCCACAATAGTAGCTTGCCTTTTATCCCATAGCCTCCTAGTTTATTCATGAGTCTGTGATGGGGAACTGTATCAAAAGCTTTCCTTAGATCAAGGTAGACTGCATCGACTGGTACCTTCTCATCTAGCATGACTAACCAATCTTGTAATGTAACAAGTAGTTGTGTAACACACGAGCGCCCTCTGGTAAATCCAAACTGTTCTCTAGATAACAGATCATGTTTAGTTAAATGTTGGCAGAGAGCGTCTCGAATAAAACCCTCAAAAACTTTACAGACAACTGATGTTAGACTGACTGGACGATAGTTACCCGCAGAATTTTTGTTACCTTTCTTAAAGATAGGACGTACTTCTGCTTCTTTCCAAGCTTTTGGTATTTCACCCTTATCTAGTGTTCTATCAAACAAGATCTTAAGTGGGTGAGCAATAACTTCAGCAAGCTCTATTAATACTCGTGGGTGTATCTCATCAGGTCCTGGGGACTTTGATGGGTTTAGGCTCTTTAGAGCTTTTTTCATCTGTTCAACTGTGACCTCCACGTTGGAAATTTCAGTAACCTCTGTCTTACATGAAAACTCTGGGACATTTACGTTACTCTCCTCGGTAAAAACACTAGCAAAAAATCTGTTTAGCACAGCTGCTTTTTCTGAGTCATTTTGTGTTAAGGTACCATCTTCCTTTTTAGATTAGCAATTTGTTCTCTTGGCAGAGTTTTACTTGCAACATAACGGAAGAATCCTTTTGGATTATGCTTAGATTCTTTAGCTAATTTAGTTTCCTTAGCTTTCACGTTTTTTCTTGACTCCCATTTTACCTGGTTTCTAGCACGCGCATATATTTTATAGTTCTCACTAGTGGGATATTCCTTATATTTTTTAAAGGCTCTACGCTTTTGATGAATTTTATCTAAAAGTGACTGGGGAATGGGATCACGTCTTTGTTTATTGGAGGGTCCTTGTTTGAATGATTTTTTTGGAATAAATTTGTTCATGGACTTTATTATTACATCATGAATAAGTTCCCAGGTTTCATCCACAGATGTCTCATTTTTCAAAAGGTCATCCCAGTTTATCTCACCTACGTAATGCTTCATGCCTTCGTAATCTCCTTTATCTAGTTGATATTTCACAGAGTGACCAGATGGATGTTCCCACTTGATCTGAACATCAAAGTAGAGGGCAGAATGGTGGCTCTTCCCTAGAGGGGGCCAGTAATCCAAAGTGTAGATGTTTTCATAAGAGTTAGTAAACAACAGATCTAGCACATTAGGTTTTTGTAAACCTCTATAATGAGTGGGCTCGGAAGCCATTTGTACAATGTAATTTTGTTGAACACAATCCAAAAATTTCGTAGCTGGGTGGTCCTCATTTTTACAACTTATCACATTTTGCCAGTCAATTTCTGGATAATTAAAATCTCCAGAGACAATAACCTTGTTTTTAAAACTGTTAAATACATAGTTTATTAGTTTAATTACACTAGCATGATCCTCATAATCTTAGTTGGGGGATCTGTACACTACACCAAAAATGATGTGCTGGTTACTACCAGGTAATGATATTTTACAAAAAATTGAAGGAGAAAAGATCCTTTCAATTTCTACAATCCTGGACACCTCCCACCCTTCCCGCACGAACAGACTGACACCTCTTCCCTTGTTGTTTGTAAAACCTGTATAACCAGGAAGTACAAAATTTTCAATTTTAACCTTGGAGTTTTTTGGTAAAAGCAATAATGTCAAAGTTGTGTATGTTACACAATAGTCCCAGTTCATTTAGTTTGTTTGTCAGCATGTCAGCGTTTGCATAATAACATTTCAGAGAAGAAAACTTATGAGAAAAAGAAGAATTGTTTGTTGGTCTATGTACAAAACACGTATTTACATTGTTCTTTGTTCCCTCGGCACTGGGAAGTCAAATTTGGGCAGGGCTACTTGCCACTGCTCCTCCTGCTTCTTCCCTCCCCGCTAAGTTCCCGTCCCTTCCGCTCTTGATTAAAGCATCTCTTTCAGCACGAGAC
This sequence comes from Babylonia areolata, assembly GCF_041734735.1. NCBI lineage: Eukaryota > Metazoa > Mollusca > Gastropoda > Neogastropoda > Buccinidae > Babylonia > Babylonia areolata. The sequence goes on from NC_134887.1 coordinate 19,918,494, forward strand.
ATCACATCACCTTTATGCCAGACCACATCCTCTCCATTGTCCTTCCGCTGTATAAACTCATCTCTCTTAACTTTATCTGCTTGTCTTTCTTTCTGAGTCTTGTCACTTTTCACTTGATGATTTTTGTGTGAAATTGTGTATAAATCTTGTTCAAAACATAATGGAAATAAAGACAAACCATTAATCTTTCAATCCATTGTTCGTTTATTTACTTGTGTGCGAGTGCGAGTGTGTATTCGTTCCGAGAACTGCCTACCGTAACCAGCGAAACTGATCCCGTGTCACGCTTCCGCCATGGCGGACATTCGTGTTGTCCGAAGGTCGGTTGTTTTGATTTGTTTATAGGTTGTGGAATTTTCCATCCCCAATATTCAAATAAGGTCAAACCGCAAGGTCGAAGCCTAAACAAGTTCCACCATCAGTTATTTTATTAATTTACTTCATAACAAAGAGCCAGCACACCGATCCGGTTAAAAGGACACATTTGAAGGATTTTTTTTCGCGATGTAAAGCTATAAACACCATTGGTACAGCATAGCGATAGAAAGCTTATTTTTCGCTGATTCGAATGGTACCAAAGGTCAAGGTGTTCATACGCACTCAAACATAGCGCAGCCAATGAAAAGCACGCTTGCAACCGTGACACACATTCACACACTGACTCGACTCGGCGGCCGCGGCTCCTATGAAATCGACAAGCGATGACGCTAACATTTCAAGCGTTTTCGTCATCCAGATAAAAAACCACCTAGGTAAGTATTACAAATTTTACAAATCGATTCATGTTAAATTGATCCACATAGTTTTTAGGGCTTATTAATCCATAGGATCGTTCCAATTTCGTGATAAATGGAGTAAGCTTTGACCGCTTGACGAAGTGATCGACACGTTTCCACCAGTTGTGTTTCGCGTTAGTGCTATTTTATTCTAGACTGAAATATTGTATGAAAACTCGTGTAATGAAACGTAAATGCATTATTTTGCATTTTATTACATTTTTATGATCCTTTTAGGATTCTAAAAGAGAGGATCACCGATTTAAATCAAGACAATTGTTCATGACATAAACCGGAAACCACCACCTCATAGGCCTCTCGTGACCTAGAAATTAACTAGGTTAGCATAATTATTGAGATTGGTTTGTTATTACTTATTGTTAACTTAGTTCAGAAATAAATACCAACATTAATGGAATATAATTATCTATCTCACAATCTGAGCATGGAGAGGTGGGATCAAAGGCCATTGTACATAACTGTTTCACATCATCAAGCTCTTTGTTTACATTTGTCAATACACTCTCTCTCCTTTCTCTCTCATAGTTTCAGCATGCACACACACGCATACACACACACACACACATACAGACAGAGAGAGAGACACACACACACACACACACACACACACACACACACACACACATGAAGTGTGCATGCACTCATGCAGCAACACATCCACTCTCTGTGCGTGTGTGTGTGTGTGTGTGTGTGTGTGTGTGTGTGTGCTTTTGTGCTAACACTGAGGGACAGAATGATGAATATTGTGCACAGTGTCTTTGCTGTACATGCAGGTTTCACACCACTGCTGATTTAATGCAATACCTTTGATAACAAACATTAACATATGTAACAAATGTTAAATAATAAATAGGAGGGAAAAATCCCAGTTTTAGTGACAATTGCAAATATTAATGTAACTGTCCATAGAGAAGAGCCTTGACAGGTTTTACTCCTTTTTTTTCTTATATGGTCTGCAGCAATATTATATAAACCTGTTCTTATATGCAAATACCAAAGCTACATGAGAAAAAAAAAAAAAAAGTACAAACAATGCAAAGCTTATAATTATGCACACACACACACACACGCACGCACAGCATGAATCAATGAATTGATGCACTTGCAGATGCATTCAGTATATGTGTACATGCATGCATTCCGTGCAGCACACATTGAACCATCTTTGGGTACATCATATCATAAACAAACATTTAAACATATAGTGATTTAGCCTGCATTGTGTTTTGTGAACTTGTAAACCATCTGTATCATATCAAATGATTTTTTTTTTTTTCAGAGCCAATGGATGTTGATACAGACCATGACCTGTCTTCAGAATCCAGTGACACAGCTGATGAGGAAAACACTTTTAAGGATTTTGTTTTCACCAGGATTGGAGAAAATATTGCTGTCTTCAATGACAATGATTTTCATGTCGGAAGTGTCTGAAATTTTTAGACCAGACCAGGCTAAGGTGAACTTTCCACACAAATGTACAGTTGCCAACAACACATATGTGTGGCCACATAAGCCAGAAGATGGGAGTATTTCTGCAATGTTTGTGTTTTCTTCTGGTTTTAAAGTTACAATGCAGAATGGCAGAGTGTGGTCTGTTCCTGAACATGACAAACTGAGGAAGACATACTTGTACAGAGATATGCATAACTCTTGTCAGTCAGTGACAATGCCACCAACCTCCCTCCCACACCACCAAGCCCTTTTTTTTTCTCTTTTGTTTCATTTTTTCATGTTATGGAAACAGTCTACAAACATAAAGTAGTACATGTATTGACAAGTTGTTAAGATTAAAAGAAATATGTTAGACTTTTTTTTTTATTCACTGATTTAAGATTTTTTGTACCTCAAGACATATTCATTTTCATCATATGGATAAACCAAAATTGCCGGTTTGATGTTTGATATTATTCTTTTGAATAGAATTGTTTCTTGTAACATTCTTAACACTCATGCAAAATTTGAAGCAAATCCATCAAGTAGTTTTTGAGTTAGAGCTGTTTTAAGTTCGACAGCTTGTGACGTCACTTTTTCCATCACACAAATTAAGGGAAAGCCCATTTTTAAAGGCCAACTATTCATTTGTAAATCAAGTTAACTGTACAGAAAAAAAATAAGCAAAATCACTATGTTGTATGGGGTCCAAATCATAGATTTCAGCTGTTTCCAATGTATAGTTTTTGTGTGGCTGTCCTCCAAAAATGCCTTATTAGGTTACTTTGGACATATGAAACTGGCATTTTTGTCAGATCTGAGGCTCTGTAAAATAGAAACTTTCTGTGTAATGGATTTGTTTTTTCTTTTTATTTGTTTTATATGTTATGTACTCTTGAACAGTAATAAAATGGGGCTGCTGTGGTAATGATTATGCTGTTCAGGTATCACTGAACTTGAGAAAAATAGGAGTTTGCATTATACTCCATGTTTGGTGATACATATACTTACCATGTCAAACTGATGCAGAATTTAAAGTTTGACATGATAAGTATATGTATCACCAAACATGGAGTATAATACAAACTCCTCCTTTTGGTGTCATATACTGTACCATGTCAAACTGATGCAGAATTTAAAGCAAATGGAGGAGGACAACGCCTACTGGTTCGTATGGGGAGCCCTTGTAACTGAGACGGCAGTGTTAGCCACGACAAAGGAAATCCCCTTGGAACCGTCAGCACTGGTCATACGGAAATCCCGGAGGTAGAAGTTGATGAAGGGATTCTCAGACCGCCAGAAGGCTGCCTCCAAGACATGCTGCAGTGGCACTGAGTGCTGGAAAGCAGCCAAAGTAGCTATGGCCCGCACTTCGTGTGTTCTGGGATTAAGACAACTGATATCCTTGTGTGCATGAGAGTAGGCTGTACGAATGACTTGGGAAACCCAGCGTGAAATGGTGCCTGCAGCAATGTCTTTCTTGTAATTCTCATTGAGGGAGATGAGAAGGCGCCTCTGAGAAGAACGCCTATGGCGAGACCTATCCCAATAGTATTTGAGACACCGAACGGGGCAGAGATGCCTATCTTCATCATCTTGGGCAAGAATATCAGACAAAGGTCTGACCCTCAGAGAGGGGGAAGGGACCTCGGGGTCTTGGTTCTTAGCCAGAAACTTTGGAAGGAAACGAAGAGTGATGGAACCATCTCTGTGGAATGCTAGATCTTGTGGCATTCCACTAAGACCATGAATCTCACTTCTACGACGGCCAGTGGCGAGCAACAGAAGGAAAGTGGTCTTGAGAGTGAGCAGGTCAAAAGAAATAGTCCCCAATGGCTCAAAGGGCTGTTTTCAAATGAAATCCAGCACCAGGAACAAGTCCCAGAGGGGCACTCTTCTGGGATTCCTAGCTTCCTTCAGAGAGGCGCCCCTAGCCACCTCTCTGAGCAGGAAATCAGCTTCAAAAGCGGGACCACCTAGCTGTTTGATAGTGGTACAGATGGCAGACCTGTACCCTCGCACAGAACTAGCGGACAGGTTGAGAACCGAGGAGCAGTGAGCCAAAAAATTGGCCAGCTGCATGCTTGTAGGGTTAGTAGGGGGAATGTTCTCAGCTGCACACCAGCGCAGCCATTTCTTCCAGCGAAAGTCTCTGTTCCCTCCCTCCTGGCTTTGGAGACTATGGAGAGGAGGTCGGAGGAGGCACCCCCTTGGTCAGCGCGGCCGACACAGAGGCTGACCGAGGGGTGGAAGACTTCAATGGTGATACTGACAGTTCCGACCGCACAGCAGCCACGCGTGCAGGTGGAGCAGTTGAGGATTGGAGTGAGGAATGCCCGAACGAGGCTGCCTCAGCAGATGATGTTTGGTTTCCAGTTCCAGGGGTGGCACATGTGTCAGGGACTGAAGGACCGGAAACCAGGGCTGGGCTGGCCATTTCGGCGCAATGAGGATCAGCTGCGGCCGTTCCAACCTGGCTTTCCGTATCACCTCAGACAGGATTGGAAAGGGAGGAAACGCGCAGGCAATCAGACTGCTCCAGTCTAGAGAGAGAGCATCCACTGCCCATGCTTCTGGGTCGGCGACCGGAGAGACGTAAGTGGGAAGTCTCTTGTTGAACCTTGTCGCAAACAGGTCCACCATCGGCCGGAACCACTGTTCCCACACCCCTTGCAGGGTGTCCTTGTCCAGGGTCCACTCTGTGTGTATGACACTCTTGGACCTGCTGAGAGCATCTGCCAAAATGTTGTCTTTCCCTGCGATGTGTCTCGCTGAAAGTGCAATGCCCTTGCTGTGGCACCAACGGAGGAGAGCCTCGGTCCGCAGAGAGAGGTCTGCCGAGTGCGCTCCCCCCCCTTTGTTCACGTAACATGCGACTGTTGTATTGTCCGTGAACAAGCAGATGGTCTTGCCGGTGGCCTCCCCCATGAAGTGCAGGAGAGCCCTGCGAACTGCCTCCAGTTCCAGAACATTGATGTGGCATAGGCGCTCCTCCAAGGACCAAGTCCCTGCTGCATGGAGTGAGTCCATGTGGGCTCCCCAGCCCAGGGAGGAGGCGTCTGTGAATAGTGCCACCTGAAGAGTAGGTGGGGCTATGGGCACCCCCTGTGTCAGAAGAGGGGTGGTTAACCACTCTGATGTCACCTCGAGGAACCACTCGCCCAGACATATCAGGGTATCCCTTGGCTGAGTGCTCTGGGACCACCGTAGCCTGAGTGCCCTCTGAAGAGGGCGCTTGAGAACCCTGCCCAGAGGGATGAGAGGTGCCATGGACTCCATCGTGCCCAGGAGGGAAGAAAGAGTCCGCGCCGTTGCTTGGGAGGAATACCGCAAGTGGTTGAGGAGGCCTGTCAGACGGTCCCACCGATCTGGCGTCGGAGAGACTATCATAGACCGCGTGTCGAATCTCATCCCTTAGAAGTCGAAGGACTGACTCGGGGACAGATCGCATTTCTCCTGGTTCGTGATGAAGCCCAGTTGGGAGCACAGGTCTAGAAGTCTGGCTGTATGACTCTGGCACAGGGCCTGTGACTGGGCCAGAATAAGCCAGTCGTCCAGGTACACACAGAGCTGAATGGACTCCGACCGGACGATGGACACCAATTCCCGCACCACCTTGGTAAACAGGAAAGCGGCAAGGGACAGACCAAATGGGAGGACCGAGAACTGGAAGACCTTGTCCCTCCACACGTACCTGAGTCAGGTACCGACGGGATGCCGGGTGGATGAGGATATGGAAATAAGCATCTTTCAGATCGATGGACGTAGCCCAATCGCCCCGTTGCATGGTCTCCTGAATCTGTGCCTGTGTGTCCATCTTGAACTTCATTTTGGGGAGGAATCTGTTGAGGGGGGACAAGTCCAGGACTGGTCTCCACCCTCCCGAGACCTTCGGAATCACGAACAACCGGCCGTAAAAACCGGGGCCCGGGTCCGAGAGTTGAGATATCGCCCCCATGAGGAGTAGGTGCGATATCTCTTTCTCTAAGACGCTCTCCTGCTCCATCGAGCTGGGCACATAAGGAGGAGGAGTGGATGTTAGAGGGGGGCGGTCCCCCACCCAAGGGAGCATGTACCCCGACTCTAGCACCGAAACAATCCAGTCGTTGAGTCCCAGAGCACGCCACTGATGAGCATGCCGGGACAAGTTTCCTACTTGGAGGGGCTGAACGACTGGCGGTGCTGAATTGGGGCCCAGTCATTGGGGGTGCTGCCTTCTGGCCTTGGGCATGGCCGGTCGGCTTGGACGGACATGAGGTGGTTTGTTCCTCTGCCGCTGATTCTGCGCACGCTGCTTTGACTTAGGAGGCGTGGTATATGGAGGAGCCCTGGTGGCGGGTCTCTTCAATGGCATAGAACCCTGGCGCCCCTGGGAGGAGTGGGCTAAATATGAGGCCACCTCCCTGTTTGTCTCTGCCCTGTGGCTGACAAAATGCGGCGCATACTGGCCGAAGAGGGAGTACTGTTGTGCTGGGATGGACTGCAGGGCAGCCCTCTCCTCTACTGGAATGTCAGAGAGGCGGAGAACGGCATCACGCCGCGCTAGCACAGTACTGAAGTGAAGGCTGGTAGCTGCGTCTGCAGCTGCCGTGAGACCAGACGCTACCCGATTGCCAAAAGTGTTTAACCTCGGGTCTGAGAAGAGGCCAGGCGGGACAGAGGAAGGAGACTCCGTGTCCTGATGAACTGGACGTTGTTCCCACAGCTCATTGGCTCTGTGGAGGAACGCGTCAAAGAAGGTATAAGCCGTAGAAACCTCGAGGAGGCAGCGGCGGGCCAGTTTGTCCCACTCTGCTAATGTCTTAAAGGAAAGAGTAGCTGTGGTGGGGAAGGAGGTGCGCTGCGAGACCAACATCCTGTCCTGCGCAGAGCGCTCTGCTTCCCTGTAGGCAGGGTGGTCCTGTGTGTACCAGGACCACACTCCTCCCTTGGAGGGATCTTTAAGGAACTTGCCTGGGGAAAAAGCGCCCGGGGCAGAGAGGGACTCCCTGCCTGGAGGAGGGATGGAAGCAGCACCCCTGACGGTGCGGGCTGGCTTATTAAACCATTCCTGAGCCATTTCTGGCACTCTGAGTTGCCTTGTGTGGTTCTGGAGTTAGAGTCACCTGACCTTAGGAGGGTTAAGGGTGACAAAGTTGCCTGAGGGACTGATTCAGCATGCGTGACCCTATTGGGGAGGGTCAGTTCGAGCTCGGCAAAGTCCGAGTTTGGTTCAGGCTGGTCCCTAGGGAGGCGTGGGCTCCATCTGTCCCCCTGGGATGGGGGCGAAGAGTGCTCATCTGCTTGTTCGTCCTCTTCCGAAGACAGGGGCTCCCCCTCTTGTTCACAGTCCATCCCCTGCTGGGTGCCATCCCAAGTGGATGTACCCACGGGGGCGTCCTGTGGGCTGTGGTCAGCCCAGCGGGATGAGCTGGGGCGATCCCGAGCAGGGACCCTGGTCTCCGCTGTTCTGTCCTTGACACCTGAAGAGGGTGGGGAGTGTGTGGACCGTAGGTCCAACCATGCTTGGGATGGTGGGTGCCACACCTTCTCAGAGAGGGCGTCCCTGGACGCCAGAGGGACCCACGAGTGCTGTGAGGGGACAAACACCCACTCATCTCCTTTTAGGACCGAGGGCTGGGTAGGTGGGAATGGCAGGCTCCCACGGGCTGAGCGGGGCCCCTCAGCCGCCGTCGGTCCTGAAAAGGAAGCTGTAGTGACCGTGGAGGTCACCTGCGTGTTGACAGAGGACCAATTTGAGGCTGTAGTGGTAATATTGGTCGAGGAGCTTGACATGCCCGATGAGAAGTCAATCCCTCTTGTCGGGGCTGTGTGTGTCACTGTGATCTGAGCTGGGTTGGGTCCTGTCGGGAGCGGACAAAGGGTTGGTCCCTGGTCCTCCCGGTAACCCAGCATGCGCCATAGGTGCACCCCAGTACGGGTAGAATGGGGGATACCACCCGTGGGCACCAGCCATCCCGTGACCCCAACCCCAAGGGTCACTGGCGCCTTGACCTCGCTGAAGGGAAAAACCTGGCCAAGTCGGAGGGAGGTCAGATCCGACTTGGATGTCAGACACGCCGAAAGGCCAGCGGTCTGACTGCCCGGAACCGCCTGACACGCGCGGGACTCCCCCAGCAGGGGAGACCGGCCGGATAGCGGGAAGACCTGCAGAGCAGGTTGCCACGCGCCCCGAATCCCCTCCCGTGGGGAGACTGGGGTGGCTTGGCCCGGGGTGGGCAAAGTGGAGGTCCCCCCCCCGGAGCCAAATGTTTTTCTCCCCCAGAAGGAGGTGGGGGAGGGGGGTCGACCGAGAAGGGAGGAGGGGGAACAGCACTGGGGCCCCTGAGGGCCGTCTCCGTGTGGGGACCCGGGTAACGGCGGGGGGCGGCCTCCCCTTGGGAGTTCGCACCCAGCCGCGAGTCCCCACCACCAAGAGAGGACGTGCTACTCCCCCCTCCACCTGCCTCGTGCTGGGACACCTCGGGAGGCGACGCTCGTATCCCTTTCCCCCCGGTCCCCTTCATGACCGTTTTATTGGAACGAGCGTCCCCTCCGCGATCTGCGTCTGCAGACGCATCGCCGCGGTCCCTATCGGGAGAAATCATGAGCTCCGGGCCTGGGAGAGTCTCTTGCCGAGTCTCAATCCCAGCATCATGATCCCCTGCCTTCGTAGGATGGCATACGAGGCATGGTACCGCACGTAAGCACCCAGCGACAATTCAATCCCCAACAGAGAAAGGAAAGACAGGATCGACTCAGAGGTAGAAAAATACGAACGAATCGAGGGGGCCGAGTCGAAACGAGTACACAGAATGTAAGAAAAATATACAGGCAAGCCGCATACAACAAAATAAGGCCAAATGAACACGCTTAATAGCCAAAAAAAGCGTTAGACGAGACAGAGCGAAAACCTGACAAGATGGCGTGGAGAGCCTTGGCCAAAGGAATGATTCAGCGCTTATAGCTGTTAGAGGCGTTTGATTGGCTTAGAGCGGGCCAGACAAAGAGGGGCGTCTTTTCACTGTTAGCCGCGCGAAATTTGGCCAAACAGAGCAAACCATAGGCCTAGTTTGCATCAGTTTGACATGGTACAGTATATGACACCAAACTAAATTTACGAAGTTCATCATGACATGTCATCTTAAAACGGCCATATCTCAGAAACTAAGAAAGGTAGAGACTTCATTCTTTTTGTGTTTTGTCTATTTTTTAAAGTAGTTTTTTAATAAAGTATCAGTATCAGTATCAGTAGCTCAAGGAGGCGTCACTGCGTTCGGACAAATCCATATACGCTACACCACATCTGCCAAGCAGATGCCTGACCAGCAGCGTAACCCAACGCGCTTAGTCAGGCCTTGAGAAAAAAAAAAAAAAAAAAAAGTATATATATATATATATATATATATATATATATATATATATATATATATGTATATATATATAGAGAGAGAGAGAGAGAGAGAAGCGTACATACATAAATAAATAAATAATAATTATGATGGGGAAAAAAAAAGAGAAGAAAAAAAAAGATAGTAGTAATGAAAATAATGATAAAATAATAATAATAATAAATAAATAATTAAATAAATAAGACAACAATGATGATAAATAAGCAAATAAATATAAAACATGAAGACACACATTCACACATACACCCACACATGCATAACAGATATGCCCCAAAAACGCAGTTTCATAGATATGAAAGCACAGTCAAATACATATAAACGTACATGAGCTCCAATACACACACACACACACACACACACCACAAATTTCCCTGCACCTCCTCTACCCCCTCCTCCACACACTCGGAGTTTCTAGTCTATGTATCGCAGCTTCCACGGCACACACACCCACAAACACGCACACGCACACACACACACACACACACAGATGAACACTTACTTGTACAAGCACACACACACACGTCCATATCTCCCACCCCCAACCCCACACACATATATACAAAGATATATATATAATATATACGTTCCAATATCCTGATGCTTTTTATTAAAATGTATCACAAATCTTTTTTTCTATTTTAAAATTTTGACTGCCGGTACCCACTAGATGCTCAGTTTGATTTTCCAGTCAAACTTGGTAGAAAGGGAGAGAGCAGGTTTGAACCCACACCCTCAAAGACTCAATACTGGCAGCTGTGCGTCTTAAACATTCTGCCACCTTCCTCCATCATCATGGACAGTATGACAGTCATGTAGTGTTCAACTATGACCATCACAACACCAGAGGAGGCAACTGCTGTCCTGACTAAATAGCCTGGAATCTGACTATAGTGGAGAGTGTCTTGCCCCAGGCTTCAGGACTGTCAGCACTGGGATGATTCCCAGGGGCCATTACCCCCAAGACCGCAGCACTAAGTTTCAGTGCCATCTTGCCTCCTAGTTCGAGAGTCAAGCCCTTAAACAAAAGACCAAACTGAGATCACTCACTCACTCACTCACTCAAGCAATCACCACATAGCTCACAACACCACACCACCACCACAACACCGAAGCCCCAGAACAGACTTACCAGAGTACCACCAATGTTCTTCACACGAAGCTTCTTGCCGGAGACAAAGTCGTACAGTTTGCCATATTCGTCCCTGGAATAAATAGGAAAAATGTCATCACACAGCACAAGATGAAAAAAAAAAACCCACAAAAAACCACCAATCATAGAATAAAAATTACATGTTCAGTATAACTGCACTGCTAGAGAAAAAAAGTATCAACAATTTCAAGACAAAACTGAACAGCATTTTTCAAATCAGTTTTCTTGTTGCTATCAGTAACAAAAAAAATTACATCCTTTTACTACTAAAACAATACATCATGTCTGATGACTTATTTACTTTCTTTCATTAACCCTCTCTGCAGTTATTGAAGGAAGTGGAAATCTGGAGGGGAAAAGAGTTGGGGTTGTTTTTTTTTATCTTCCCTTCCCCGAGACAACTAAAAAATATCAGTGAACTAGTTGAGATTTTTCTTCCTAATTTTCCCCAGGAAAAATAAAATATAATTAGAAATTTCTGGCCCCGCATGCACACTCACAACAGAAGCAAGTCTCCTCCACTCAATGGAGAAAGTTAACAGATGAACTTTTTGACTGACTGATATGGATACTTAAACAGCGCCTATCCCCAGTCGGAGACCAAGCTCAAAGCACTTTACAAACACGAGGTCATTTGCACAACAGGCTGCCTACCTGGGTAGAGCCGACTGATGGCTGCCACTCGGCACTCATCATTCGTGTGTCATTCAATCAGGCTTCAGGCACACACACACATACACACTCAGACAAACATGTAACATTTTATGAGTATGACCGTTTTGTTCATTTACCCTGCCATGAACATCCAGGATAGGAAGGAAGGTGGTGGGAAAAGGTAAATGGAGTGGGTGTGGGGAAATGGGGAGCGAAAAAAAGAAGGGGGGGGTTCAGAGGTACGAAAGAGTGACCAGTGGCATCACCAGCCCCCAGCCCCAACCCTTCCCCCACCTTTTCTAACCACTAAATGCTCTTCCTTTCCCTTCCCCTCCTTCCCCCCACCCCCACCTCTAACCCCCCTCACATTTTTTTCCCTCCACACCCACTCCATTTCCCTTTCCCCAACACCTTCCTTCCCATTCCCGATCTTCTCCCTCACCCCCTCTGAATCTCTTCTCACTTCTCTCTTCATCCTCTCCTCCTTTTACTGACTAATACTCACAATCTTCTAAAGCTTTTCCTTTACCTCCACTGTCTTTTTTAACTAACACAGTCCCTGAAGACAGACCTATTGTCTGAAACGCCGGACACCTTCCATCAAAAGTGAGTCTTTTACAACCCACAGTTTTTATAAACTTTCTCCATTTGGTGTTTTTATGGACTCCGCAACGAGCGCAATAGCCGAGTGGTTAAACAGTTAATCTGAGGGTTCTGAATTCAAATCTCAGTAACAGCACCTGGTGGGTAAAGGGTGGGGATTTTTCTGATCTCCCAGGTCAACATATGCGCAGAACTGCTAGTGCCTGAACCCCCACCCCGAGTGTATACGCAAGCAGAAGATCAAACACACGCATAAAAGATCCTGAAATCCATGCCATGGGTTACGGAAACAAGAACATACCCAGCATGCACATCCCCAAAACAAAGTACGACTGCCTACATGGCGGGGTAAAAATGGTCATATACATAAAAGCCCACTCGTGTACATAAGAGCGACCACAAACGAAGAAGAAAGAAGAAGAAGAATAGACTCAGAAGTCATTCTTCATTCTATCATCTCCTTCACTCACTTCTCAATGCCCACAAAGTTGTACACGGTGCCAGACTTGGTCTCCACGTCAAAGTCAAAGGAGCGCGTGTTGCCGGCGCTGCGACCAAAGTTCACCACCACGATCTCGTCGAAGCGGATGTGCAGGGGGGGCTTGTGGACGAAGATGAAGCCCCTCTCCAGAGGATACAACAGACCCGTGGCGGCCTTGTAGGAGCAAGAAATGGCCTGGGTTCCTGAGTGACTGCAAACATACAACATGAACACTCACAGACTTGTCAGTCTTTTTGGTTTCTCTCCCCTTATTAACCTACCAAGCTGCTAAAATTAACAACAAAACTGTATAGACATAAAGCAAAATAAAATTTAAATATTTTTTTAATTTTTAATCTGTCAACATAGAACTTATTTACAATTATCAAGCAGTCACTAACATACAGAAGATCTTTTTTTCTCTCTCCCTTCCTGTAGTCCAGCAAAGCATAACCACACAAAAAACAAACAGGTTCATCCAACACTAGAAATACCACAACTGTGTACATTCAGAAACAACCAAAACAAAACAAACAACAAAAAAACACACAAAAACTCCACTAAAAAGTCTTTTTTTCAAGACTTTGTACCAAAACTTCAAGGAAAATAAACCAACAAAAGAACAAGCACCACCCCCCCAAAAAAAAACAAAGAACCTGCCAAACACATGGGGTAGAGAACAACTGTCCAAACCCTATGGAGTATGCCCCATAAGGAACAAATGTCATACACATGACAACAGAAAGGCAAAACCAGCCAGCCATGATGGCTAAGTGGTTATGTTGCGTAACGACGAGTGGGAGGATGCAGGTTCAAGCCCCTCCAGGTGGGGTTTTTCGGCCCATGGCTGGCTCCTACCTACAGCTTCGACTCGAACAGGTTGACAACTATTTCCAATGATTTATGCAAGGTAGTTTTTCAATCAGAATATTATGTCTGTTTGTTGCAACTTTTTTATGTGTGCGTGTATGTATGTTTCGGCCATTTTGTTCCCCATCCGCTTCCCATGTATATATTGACATTAAATTTCTTTATGTTATCAAATGGGAAAAGAAAAAGAAATGTTAAAAAAAATAAGACTCATATGGGAAGACTGGGACAAAGGTGATCCACTTGACGTATGCATCTTTGGGAGTGTTACTCCAATTTCACATCCAACACTGCAGATGTTATCCCTCACCCTGGTTCATGCCAAGACATATCATGAGAGTGAAAGCCTTGTCAAGTAGTCTCAAATAAAAAAAACTTAGCCGTATGAAGAGCACAGGAACAGGAGTCAAGATGGTTGCCGGAAAAAGAGGGCGCTAGTCAGGGATACACAGGGGAGGTAACCTACTTTAGGAGGTTATCAGCCGTAGCTACTTTCGTTTACTCCGTATAGGCGGGTAGTAGTTTGCACATAACAGGAATGTCAGACCCCTGCCAGTGTCTGTACTAGTGGGTCACGGTTAAGTATGTGTAATTAAACTCAAATGTAAGATGGGCCGTCACAGTTCCTCATCATCCCTACCATCATTCATCATCATCAAAATAAAGAAAACAAAATGTCCTAAATTCTGAGACACAAAAAACAACCAACAAACAAAAAACAGACAAGAGAGTGGACCCCCATACCCAATGAAGGATCCTGGGACGGTGATCTTTCGCTGCGTGATGACCTTGAAGATCCGACTGACCAACTCGTATTCCAGGCCCGACATTTCTGCCTGAAGCTTGTCTTCATACTTTGTCTTCAAATCCTCCCTGGAGACATGACAGAATAATGAGGTTAAGAGAGCACATGACTAACAAACAATAAAGACCGGTAACTCTCTCCATTCACAAGGTACACAACTTCAGGTCAATGCTGCTTCTACTACCCATTCAATATTTTGTTTTGTTTTGGTTGTCACAGTACGGTCTAACCAGTTTCATTAAATTTACCTTCTAAACATACAACAAAAACACTAATTTTTTTTACAACAATCTGTTCATAAGAAACTTAACTTTTTTTTTCTTTCTTTTTCTTTTTTGACATCCTCTTTAGCATTCACCAACAGGAAAATATTTTTATTTTTTTAGTTGGTGATTTTCTATCCCTAGGACAGAAGGTTGGGGGATTTGGGACAGGAGGTTGGGGAGTGTCGTGGTGTTTGGGACAGGAGGTTGGGGAGGGTTGGGGGATTTGGGACAGGTTGGGGAGTGTCGTGGTGTTTGGGACAGGAGGTTGGGGGATTTGGGACAGGTTGGGGAGTGTCGTGGTGTTTGGGACAGGAGGTTGGGGAGGGTTGGGGGATTTGGGACAGGTTGGGGAGTGTCAAGGTGTTTGGGACAGAAGGTTGGGGAGGGTTGGGGGATTTGGGACAGGTTGGGGAGTGTCGTGGTGTTTGGGACAGAAGGTTGGGGAGGGTTGGGGGATTTGGGACAGGTTGGGGAGTGTCAGGGTGTTTGGGACAGAAGGTTGGGGAGGGTTGGGGGATTTGGGACAGGTTGGGGAGTGTCAGGGTGTTTGGGACAGGAGGTTGGGGAGGGTTGGGGGATTTGGGACAGGTTGGGGAGTGTCAGGGTGTTTGGGACAGAAGGTTGGGGAGGGTTGGGGGATTTGGGACAGGTTGGGGAGTGTCAGGGTGTTTGGGACAGAAGGTTGGGGAGTGTCAGGGTGTTTGGGACAGAAGGTTGGGGAGGGTTGGGGGATTTGGGACAGGAGGGTTGCGCAGAAGAGAATAACATGAAAAAAAAAAGGAGCCCAACTCACTCTGACAGTCCCAGTTCCACGGTCATCTCATCCTCCTTGTTGAACAGCAGGATGAGGAAGTGGTAGCGTGTCTGTCCCTGCTTGATGGGCGGGTCCAAACTGACCTGAAATGAAAAATGGTTTTCCATTCACTCGTCTGAAAAGAAAAACGCCTCAGTTCACTAACTGAAAGGAAAAAGGCCTCGTTGCTGCTTAAACTGTATTAGATTCTATTGATTTGTACAGTCTTACTTTTTTGTCACATCAGTTTTCTCTGAAATTTTGGCTTCTCTCCATGGGGAAAGCACGGTAACACAGTAAAGTGACAAGTTTGGTTGTATTTTTTTTTGTTTGTTTAGCCTTTTTTGTCTGCAAGTGTACTCATTTTACTCTCCAAGTGAATTTTTCTACAGAACTTGCCTGTGGCAACCCATTTAGTACCAAGGGTTCTCTGACATGCGCAAAGTGCATGCTGAGCACAGGATCTCAGTTTTTCGTCTCATCTGAAAGACTAGCACCTAGACCACCACTCTAATAAAGAGGGGGAGTAAAAAATCCAGTCCATGTAGAGCTCATACCTTTGAACCGTGTAGAAAAATCAACTTTGATAGGAAAAACAAATAAAACTATACGCAGGAAAAAACACCAATAAAAATGGGTGGCACTGTAGTGTAGCAACGAGCTCTCCCTTGGAAGAGCAGTCTGAATTTCACACAGAGAAATCTGTTGTAACAAAGAGAGAAATACAATACAATACAATACACAATATGAACACTCACATCCTAGTCATGCATTACCACTGGGCCACCAAGACAAGACCACTGCGGTAGACCAGACCCTAATTCTCATTTTCTGAACCTCAACAATGACAACAGGATCAGCCAAGTCACAGTCTGACTCACTGATGGAGAACAGACACACAGAGCTGCCAACAAGCAAGCGCAATTATCAAAAGAAACATGCAGACTATTTGACTTTGATGTAATGCATCAGATGTGCGTGGCAGGGTTTGCGCAAGTATTTTGTGCGCAAGTGTGTGTGCAGGGGCTCTATGTGTGTGTGTGTGTATGTGTGTGTGTGTGTGTGTGTATGTGTGCAGGGGCTCTATGTGTGTGTGTTTGTGTGTGTGTGTGTGTGTGTGCGTGCGTGCGTGGTTGTGTGTGTGTGTGTGGTTGTGTGTCTCTGGTTGCACTGGCAATCGCCCATTCACACAAACAGCTACACACAAAAATTTCTAACCACACTCAACAATAGACGCACGCAACCATCAGCAGAAATTAAGTGAAAATTCCAAAATCACTGACCACAAAGAACATCTGTCTGCCGTCCTTGTGAGGCAGGAGGAAGAGGCGCAGAATGGTGGTGTAGGGGATCTTGTAGTCAAACGTCTTGCCGTGCAACTGTAGGAAGGACGGGTACAGCTTGATGTCATAGCGACCCCTGTCCCAATCACCACTCATGTTTAAGGTGTTAACATAACAGGTGCATTTAACTCATTACACCCCACTGCGACATGCCTGCTACAAATCGCATGGACCAGCACTACATGACACCACTGCAGAAAAAACAGGGTATTTCACTAAAATAGCGAAATTCAATGGAAATTTGTTGTTTTAATCAGTCAAACAAAGCTTTGTTTTCACACTTCTGGAATCATTAAACGGTTCAGCTTAGAATGCCAACTCTACTAAACAAGCTTAAACAAAATTAGAATAGTGTGTTGGTACAAAAATACTTGTACCCAGTCCACAGAGAAAGTAATCAAAGTATGAGTTATCTCATACCTGGAATAGCAAAAGTTAAACACCAGGTGTATTAAAACTCCAGAAGCGCACATATCGTTATCGTCAGTATTGATTCTGTTATACTGAATGATACTAAGATGAATATGGTGCCTTTCTTTTGTTGAAGACCAGACTGAGTGCTTTACATACATGTACAAACATGGAGTCATTTGCAGAACCTGGTCGAGCCAACTGAAAGCTGCCTTTTGGCACTCATTTGTTTTCTCTGTCATTCTGCCAGGTTTCAGTCACACACATACATGTATACTGTAAATTCACAAAAATGGTGTGAGCACTGTTTCTAGAAAAAAAGAGCAGACATGTTTGCAAGAGCTCCACTGAAAATTAGCTAATAAACTGCAATCAACTGTCAACTACGTCTATTCATTAACATGTTGGATAGATATACACACACAGTCATTGAAAAACAGAACTTTAACTTTCAGTGAAAACCAAAGAGAGAGAGAGGAAGATGGAAAAACAGAGACAGAGAGACTGACAGAGAGAGGAGGAGGGAGGAAGAGAGAGAGAGGACAGAGGGGAAAAAAAAAAAAGCAAGCGAGACGGGGTTAAAACCTAGAGAAATCCCAAAGTTCTCAGTGAGAATGTCACAGCTTCTTAGTATTTAAACTTTTGACTGAAACACTGAATTTTCAAACGCATTTTTCAAGCTGTTCATGGGCTCGAGTGCCTGAAACAGTCTTTGGTGTCAATGGGAGGCCGGTGATAGACCATATGCAGCTTGCACAAAAAATCATCTTTTATTCTTTTTTTGGAACATTCTATGAAAACACACCTGTTCTAACAATTGGACCTGGACTTGTGAAGTCTGTAATTAATCTACTCTGGTTACACTTACTCCATTCAACCCTGGGGAGTTATCAGCTGTGGCAGGCCTCCCTGTCATACCCATGAACACAAAAAAAACCCACAGAAAATACACTGAAATAGACTGTTTTTTACTATAGTCCCCTCTGCTTGTGGTTTATGCACATATAGAAACGTCTAAAAACCCTTCAATGAAACTAATAATGATGCCCAACCAATGCTTGGACACAGGGTTCAAGGACTAAATGTCAAAGATCAAGACTATAAAATGTCAAAGGTCAAGGGTATACATTTCATGTCAAAGATCAGAGCATTCACCTGGGAGTAAGGCACTGTATTTCAGACAAGGTGACGATGGCATCACCTGTGGCTTGGATGATGTCAGCACAGTCCATCACCTGCTGGTAGAATTCCTGAAAGCAACACACCTTGTACTGTAAACAACTGAAGTCACTGAAAAATTTCGTTGATGATGTTTCTCTTTTTTTCTTTCCTTTTTATATCAATTTCCACTGTTAATCAAAGAAATGGGAGTTAAAACAAAAAAAATCACCTCTTCCCAATACTATTTCCAATCAACAACTACTTGCCCAGCGCAATCAAAAGAACAAGAGAGACCATCATAAGAACGAGGCAGTGGAAATGGCTTGATTACATCATGCGAAAAGAGCAAGGTAACATCACCCAGACAGCCCCTCACAGGACACCAGCAGGCACACTCAAGATAGTGGAAAATAACAGCCTACACTATTCCAAATAAACAAACCCCTCAAAACAACAGCCCTCACTAAACACACACACCTCATACAAATTATACATGCATACACACACATAACTCCCCCCCCCAACCCCGAAAAAAATAATAACCCACACTACACACATATGTATACACAAATCATTCACACATGCATACATGCTCATACATACATCCAGTATCAACAAACAGAGAATACCCCCCACACCCCCGAATTCACCAACAAATTACAGCACACACTACACACAAATTATACAAATACATGCATACACAAACTCACAATTTAACCCCCACCCCTTCAAAACAACAGCCCTGACTAAACACACACATACACACATCTCATACAAATACATACATACAAATAATTTCAACCCACCCATCCTCACCAAAATTTTAAAAAATCATAGCCCACACTACACACGTACACACAAATCATACACATACATGCATACACGCACACGCTCATACGTACATCCACACAGATTTCCCCCCACTCACCCCAAATTGCAGCACACACTACACACAAATCATACACATACATGTTTACACAAACACACTCATACAAACACATACAATTTAACCCCCTCCCAACCCCAACCCCCACCTTCCACCTACCTAAATCACAGCCCACACTACACACAGAAATGCACACACATAAACACACTCATAAACAAACCCACACATGCAGAATTTCAACTCCCCCCCCCCCCCCTTTCCCCCTGACATCACAACCCACACTACCTGTACAGGATCACTCTCAGGGTTGGCAGCGTCAGCAGGTATATGAAACCGCAGCTCCATCAAGTTGACAGCAGCGTCATCGTTCTGGTGGAATTCCAGCGTCACTTCATTCTTGCTTGTCGTCGTGTGGGACACGTTGGTCAGGGGAATGTCAAACACCAGGCTTTTGTCCAGCTCAAAATTCAGAGAATTTCCTGTGAACACATATACTTTCACACTTTGTACCTCCATATATTGCAGTTTCTGAGGACAAAGGAAACTTTTTTCCTAAAATTACATTTATCTAACATACTTACCATGACCCACAACATGGATTTATCACATGTAAAAGAACCCATAGCAACTGAAAGTCCCTGGCAAAATTCTAAAGAAAAAAAATCTACTCTGTTAGTGAAACACTTGTACACAGACAAACAAACAAACAAAAAACAAGAGAAAAAACAGTGGAACTGCATGGTAGGAACACATTCTCCCGAGGAACAGCAGTCCAAATTTCATAGAGAGAAATCCTTTGTGATAAAAAAGTTAAACTACAACACAAGCACTGACCTTCAAACCTGGCCAGTCCCCAGTTCCAGCCCTTGATGGACATGTCCACTTTCTCCAGCGGCATCTCATAGAAGTCCTGCAGGAACTTGCTGATGCGCTCAAAGTCCTGGGGAAAAAAGTGTAAAAAAAAGGCGTGAGAAAGATGAAGAGAATAGGAACTGTTCAAACTTCAAGAAAAAAACATAAGATGATGTACAGAAATAATGTACATGATAAAGACATTCAAGCTTTAACATCAGCAATGAATAACATTAAAACAATGTCAGTAATGCACAGAAAAAAATGTACACACTCAAGTTTCAACAAGAACAAGTGAAACAGTCTTTTTTTCCATTTTTAATTCTATTAGCTTTGCATAGCAAATTAAAATATATGAACTGATGATGGCAGTTTCTTTGCATCATTATAGGAAAGACATATGTGCATGGCGGCATGATTTCTTATGACTGTAGAGACCAATCCCTCTGACCATACAGAACTACCGTAAGGAAATATACATTAAAGCACAAGACTAAACCATGCTTTCATACAGAACCTTTCAGCATCCACTTAACATAATAACAAAAAACTTGTTTGTTTTCAACAATGAATAAATACTGTTCTGTTAGTTTTGCTCTCAAAAAAGATACAGAGCACATAATTCGAACCACTAAGCTCAATCATGTGCCTGCTTCTTATATACTAAATATAGGCACCACGACGAAACAGGTTGAGCTTTCAACTTATGATCCAATGATCACCAGTGACCAGATGGCCCCATTTTGGCATATTTTCTGACACTGGGAAAGGAACTTTTCCTCTGATTTTCCTCACTCCACTCAAATGTATTTGAATGGGTTCCTGACTTTGGTCAGAAGGTTAAAGTGATGCAGAGGGAGAAGATTGGGGTCCATTTTCCTATGCCCAGACCAAAACACAGTGAATATGAATTCAATACCCTGACAACCATAAACTATAAAGGCTATGGGCACACATAAATAACAACAATTCAATGTTCAGAATTTCTCTTCTTTTGCCTTGCTTATTTTTGTAACTTTTTCAATTCAATGTTTAGCATTTCTCTTCTTTTTGCCTTGCATACAGTTTTGTTTGTAACTTTATATTCTACAGTTCTCAGTCTTTATCATTGCCCCTTTCTCACCGGTTCCTTGAATCCATCATATCTGTGAATGTTGCCGCTTTTCAGCACCAGTTTGAGGCAGTGGCCCCTGGCCCGTTTCAGCCACAATGACTTCTCAACCTCAGAGCTCTGGAACTGGTCCACCTTGCCCGTCTTGTTGTTCTTGAAAATGATGCTGTTGCGCTGCAGCTTCAACCGCCCTGGGTTCTGTACAAAATGGACCTGGCTGTTATTGATGTTCATTCAGTTCATTTGTTCATAAATCTACTGCTGGGGTTTTGTACAAATCAACATTGTAGCAATTATCATTGTTTGGTAATATCCACATTTCTTCCCCTCCACTCCTCTGTGTGACAGACATCCACGCCTTGTAGTGAACACTGCACTGTATTCTGTCTTGAATGGAACAATTGTGGATATTGCCCATTACATTATTTGTTCAATCTATTATCTGTTACCTGGGTTCTGTACTACAAATGAGCATTAGTATAATAATTTATTGTCATTAAATATAGTATCTACTGTCTGGGTTCTGTACCACTGGACTTTATCAATAAATTATAATAAATAATATTAATCATTTAACATATTCATCTACTGTCTGCGTTCTGAACAAACGGACATTACTACTAATATTATTTACACAACATAATGATCTACTGTCCAGATTCTGTATCATACAGCATCGCGTCACGTAGTTTTGTTTTCGTTGCGCCCGACAAAATGGCATCCCCTCCCACAATGCACCGTACGTGATGTCATCTTCTCAAGCCCTACTGATCTAAGCAAAACTAAGAAATCATATACTGGGGATGTAGATATAAGCAACCACAGAAATTTGTTAAAAGTCATCACACAAGAAATGATGATATATCACAGTATCAACAGTACATTGTGTGATTGTGCAAAATCACCTGAAAAATTACACTCGAATTAAAGAATTCTGGATACTAAATTTTTACATTGAGCAGCATGTATGTAAATAGTAGTGAGAACTTGAACTTGAGAACAAATTACTACTTGGGATCTATGATTACAAGTCTGGTTAAAATAACAATATCACTGACAAACAAGTCAAAAAGACGTTTTATCTGAAGGTCTCGTCTGTAGTGTAATGTAACCTTTACAGTTTATGATCTGTTTAGTTCCTTTTGCGTGAAATTTGTTTCAAATTAAAATGTCCATTCTCAACGAAACCAGCACGTTTTTTATAATTTCGCTGATCACGAGGCATTCATGC
The DNA here is from genome assembly GCF_041734735.1 of Babylonia areolata. Classification (NCBI taxonomy): domain Eukaryota; kingdom Metazoa; phylum Mollusca; class Gastropoda; order Neogastropoda; family Buccinidae; genus Babylonia; species Babylonia areolata. The sequence continues at coordinate 19,940,730 of NC_134887.1, forward strand.
TTATTCCGTGGACTTCTTCCTTGCCAGCGACCACAATCAGCTAGTTGATTATTCTGTCACTTAGACTTACCAGGGCCCCTCTGATTTCTTGCACCACATCAGGATATTCTTGAATGTCGCTCATTTCTTCGGGTGGTTCGAATTTCCCAGCGTTTCTGTCAAACCAAAAACACCTCTGATGAACACGCTTGTCACTGCAGGAAGCACACGGCTTCAACACGATGTGCGACTTCCGGTTTATTTTGTCAGCGAAATAGCACTAAAATTAAATAGCTCCTGCAAAGACAGCACTTAAAAAAAAAAAAATTTAAGCATGTGTACAGTTACATGAAACACAGCCTGGTTAAAAAAATCATTTAAGCAAACGATTAGGCGATGAAAAACAGCATTTAAATAACAAAATATGCTCACTGCTTGATCTCTTGCGAAGTAACTTCGCAATATGGCGCGAAAATATGGCGCTCTAAAACATGGTGATTGTGATTGCCAAGTCTGTTTACAAAATAATGAATTAACTTTAAATGTAAATTATATAACTAAAACCGAATGCTAGCATAAATTCCCCTAATTACATACCTTTAGCCAGTTAATGATATCGGATCTGTACAACGGCACTTTCCTAATGTTCCTATTTTTAGAAAGTGTGTTCTTTGACGTCACTTGCCTGGTCCATCCATTCAAACAGGGGTGTCAACTTGCACTGCAGCGTGTGTCATCTGCATAGTCATTGAAAGTCTTCATTTGCCCTAATTCTATTGATATTGCAACCACAGAAGAGACAGACACAGAGGCTGGTGCAGTGCGATTGGCGTTTTCATTTTGAAAGGTAAGACATGATTGTAAAGTGATAGGCGTTTCACTGGGCAAAAGAAATTCGCGGGATCGCAGAGTTCTCAACAAAAACAAAGCTGTGAGTGACTCTATCTGCCTTTTGTCATAAAGGTGAAGGCTGTTGTCCACGTTTTTCTTGTTCCAGACGTTTTACTGCGCATGATGTTTTCAGGAAAATGGCTAAAAGATCTCAAATGGAAAGGATTCATTTTGTTTCAGCACATTTGTCGGTAGTGTGTTCGGCAACCGGCGAGACAGCTGTCTAAATTATTCAATGGCAAGTTCGGACGACACAGGCATTTGAGAGGTCCCCCATTCCTGGTCTCCTCCCGTCCCACGCAGAAGTTGGGCTTTTCGCCCAAGTTTGAAATCGTGGTTGCATAAAGTTCGAAGTAAGTTTACGGAGACGAAATGAGTGTATGTCGATGATGATAATAGGACGAAACTGGCAGTGAGTGTTGAGAAAGAAAAACTGCGCTCTCTACATTGTCTTTGTCGTTAATCTGGTTGTTTGTCTCAAGTTGTCCGTGTCTGTCTCCGCCGCTGTCTCTATATCGGTTTTTGTCACTTTCTACTCTGTCACTTTCTTCTCTGTCTGTCTGTCTGTCTGTCTCTCTCTCTCTCTCTCTCTCTCTCTCTTTCCTCTCCCCACACTCGCTTATCGCCCTCTCTTGCTCTCGTTCTGAGTCTGAGTCCATTCAGCATTGAAGGTCTCAGAATCAGCCCCCCCCCCTCTCTCTCTCTCTCCCTCTCTCCCTCTCTCTCTCTCTCTCCTCTCCCCCGTTTCTTTTATCTCGTTCTTCCATTCGGCATTGTCTCATTCTCTCTCTCTCTCTCTCTCTCTCTCTCTCTCTCTCTCTCTCTCTCTCTCAGTTGTGCCTGAGTGCGTGTGTAGAATGTCTGTGTATGTATTCATGCACGATTTCTCTGTCTGGTGTGATGGATTCAGTTGTTTCTGTACAACGGCATGTGTCCCATGTCGAAACTATTTCTGAAACAATGACATTTACCGTGATTAAGCATACGTCTTGGTTCGATCACAGTTCTCATCTCTTGCGACACGTACTCCAAAGTGGGTCAACGATCGAGATAACGATAAACCACTTCAAAGACATGAGCCGACTTCTGTACAGTGTACTGCATTGGGCGTGAGATAGTCTTGTCGTGATAGTCTTGTCGTGATAGATCTATGAAAGTGTGTGGGTCTGTGGTCCTGTACTTGACTACTCTGTCTCTCTCTGTGTCTCACTCTGTCTCTCTTCCTTTGTCTCTGTCCCCCCCTCTCTCTCTCTCTCTCTCGACATAGATATCTCGGTCCCTGTCCATCTGTGTCTCACAGTCCACCTCTTTATCTCTCCCTCTCTCTCCCTCTCTCTCTCTCTCTCTCTCTTTCTCTCCCTCTCTCTCTCTTTCCCTCTCCCTCTCCCTCTCTCTCTCCCCCCTCTCTCTCTCTCTCTTTCCCTCTCCCTCTCTCTCTCCCTCCCTCTCCCTCTCCCTCCCTCTCTCTCGACATATCTCGGTCCCTGTCCATCTGTGTCTCGGTGTCTACTGTCTGTCTCACCGCCCACCTCTCTCTGTCTGTGTGTGTGTCTCTCTCTCTCTCCCTCTCCCTGTCTCTCTCTGTCTCTGTCTGTCTCTCTCTCTCTCTCTCTCTCTCTCTCTCTCTCTCTCTCTCTCTCTCCCTCTCCCTGTCTCTCTCTTAGTGTCTGTCTCCATCTCTCTGGGCGGCGTATTTTCGCACCCTCTCTCCATATCTCCCTTCCCTCCGTGTCACGGTTTGTGTGTAACACCCAGACGAAATGTATGCATTGCATTTTAAAATCCGACAGTTTTATGCACAACCCGTCCATGTCTTTCTGTTTCTCTGTGTCTGCTGAGTGGCTGTCTTTCTGTCTGTCTCCCCCCCTTCCCCCCTCCCTCCCTCTCTCCCTCCGTCCCTTCCCCTCTCAGTCTTTGTGTCAGCTTGTACTCGACCCCCCCCACCTCCACCCCCACCCCTCACCCCCAACCCCATCTTCTCTCTGTGTCTGTTTATCTCAGTGTCTCTGTCTCTCTGTCTCTGTAGTATCTTTCTGCCTCTGTCTCTCTCTCTCTGTGTGTCTCTCCCCCCCCCCCCCCCCCCCCGCACACACACCCCACCCCACACCACACACACCCCTACAACCCCAAAGGGCGTGCATATATATAATTATAATCACTGCATTTTGATATCGACAGTTATATATATGCCTCAGTCCATCTCTCTCTCTCTCTCTCTCTCTCTCTCTCTCTCTCTCTCTCTGTATCGATTCTCTCTGTGTTGTGTCAAGAGCTCTGTGTCTATCTCGCCGTCTGTCTGCCAGTCTCTCCCGGCTATCTCTCTATCTGTTTGTCAAAGTCTCTCCCCATCTCTCTGCCCCCATCCCTCTGCCCCTGTCGTTCTGTCTCAGGTCGATGTGGGTTTGTCTCAGAACGATCCCACAAGTTGTCAAAGCGATGACAGGAGTGGTGATGGGATCGTGGATTGTGTGTCACTGTCAGCGAGATAAACGATAAATCATTTCAGTCACACTCCGGGGACATCTTAACATTATAGGGCCTATATGGGGTGACGTCCCAGTTCGCCTATTGTATTCCCGATTCGCCCTTTCCTGTTTCGCCTATTCCCCTTTGGCCTAGCACTTCATTGATGATCTCTTTTCACCTATTTCCAGTTCGCCTATGTACTCAGCTGTTGTTGGTGTGTGTGTGTGGTGTGTGTGTGTGTGTCCCGCCTCTTTTGCTATAGACACTGATGAAGCTTTATCCTTGACTGAATTGTATTATTTTTCACTCCGAAACCATTTCCGTAATTCTGAAGCACTCATAATAATTCGCCATGTTCAAAGACTCGTTGTACAAGAGAATTACAAGTGTTCATAGTAGCTGATGGTGATGTATCTGAGC
>NC_134887.1:19946985-19959485 GCF_041734735.1 Babylonia areolata
TCAAGAGAACACATGGACACAAGAGTACATGTATACGGACACAAGAGTACATGTATACGGACACAAGAGTACACATGGGCACATGAGAACACATGGATACAAGAGTACATACGGACACAAGAGTACACATTGACACAAGAGAACACACGGACACAAGAGTACATACGGACACAAGAGTACACATGGACACAAGAGTACATACGGACACAAGAGTACATACGTACACAAGAGAACACATGGACACAAGAGTACATACGGACACAAGAGAACACATGGACACAAGACAACATACGGACACAAGAGTACACATGGACACAAGAGTACATACAGACACAAGAGTACACATGGACACAAGAGTACACATGTTCTCATGGACACAAGAGTACACATGGACACAAGAGTACACATGGACACAAGAGAACACATGGACACAAGAGAACACATGGACACAAGAGTACATACGGACACAAGAGTACACATGGACACAAGAGAAAACACGGACACAAGAGTACATACGGACACAAGAGTACACATGGACACAAGAGAACATACGAACACAAGAGAACACATGGACACAAGAGTACATACGGACACAAGAGTACACATGGACACAAGAGTACATACAGACACAAGAGTACACATGGACACAAGAGAAAACACGGACACAAGAGTACATACGGACACAAGAGTACACATGGACACAAGAGAACACACGGACACAAGAGTACATACGGACACAAGAGTACACATGGACACAAGAGAACATACGGACACAAGAGTACATACGGACACAAGAGTACACATGGACACAAGAGAACACATGGACACAAGAGAACACATGGACACAAGAGTACACATGGACACAAGAGAACACATGGACACAAGAGTACATACGGACACAAGAGTACACATGGACACAAGAGTACATACGGACACAAGAGTACACATGGACACAAGAGAACACACGGACACAAGAGTACACATGGACACAAGAGTACATACAGACACAAGAGTACACATGGACACAAGAGAACACATGGACACAAGAGTACACATGGACACAAGAGAACACATGGACACAAGAGTACACATGGACACAAGAGAACATACGGACACAAGAGTACACATGGACACAAGAGTACATACGGACACAAGAGTACACATGGACACAAGAGAACACACGGACACAAGAGTACACATGGACACAAGAGTACACATTAACACAAGAGTACACATGGACACAAGAGAAAACACGGACACAAGAGTACATACGGACACAAGAGTACACATGGACACAAGAGAACACACGGACACAAGAGAACACATGGACACAAGAGTACACATGGACACAAGAGTACATACGGACACAAGAGTACACATAAACACAAGAGAACACATGGACACAAGAGAACACATGGACACAAGAGAACACAAGAGAACACATGGACACAAGAGTACATACGGACACAAGAGTACACATGGACACAAGAGTACATACGGACACAAGAGTACACATGGACACAAGAGTACATACGGACACAAGAGTACACATAAACACAAGAGAACACATGGACACAAGAGAACAAATGGACACAAGAGTACACACGGACACAAGAGTACACATAAACACAAGAGAACACATGGACTCAAGAGAACACATGGACACAAGAGTACACATGAACACAAGAGAACAAATGGACACAAGAGTACACATGAAACACAAGAGAACACATGGACACAAGAGAACACATGGACACAAGAGAACACATGGACACAAGAGAACACATGGACACAAGAGTACACATGGACACAAGAGAACACATGGACACAAGAGAACACATGGACACACGAGAACACATGGACACAAGAGAACACATGGACATAAGAGTACATACGGACGCAAGAGAACGGACACAAGAGTACATACGGACACAAGAGTACACATGGACGCAAGAGAACACACGGACACAAGACAACATACGGACACGAGAGAAAACATGGACCTCGAATGTACGGACGATCCCGCTCTGCATGGGACAGGACTGGAATCCTAGGAAGCCCTGGGCATGCACATGTACAGCAGTGTGTTTGTCCCGTGCTGGGCACTTTGGACCGAGTCAGCAGGTTCAAGAGGGATTAGACTCCATAGTTCTATGTGTTGTTAAAGGGCCTGTAACCTCGGTAAATTCATACATTATGCTCCGTAGATGTGTTGTTAAATGTCCTGTAACCTCAGTGAATTCAGACATCATACTCCACAGATGTGTTGTTAAAGGTGCTGTAACCTCAGTGAATTCATACATTACACTCCATAGATGTGTTGTTAAATGTCCTGTAACCTCAGTGAATTTATACATTATACTCCACAGATGTGTTGTTAAAGGTCCTGTAACCTCAGTGAATTCGTACCTTACACACCGTGTCTTGGGATCGGCATGGAAAGGTGGGGATCTAATCCTCTCCTTCCGCCGTTCTAGCCTTCTCCGAGGAATGGTAAGTCCAACGCCTAACATTCTGCAAAGGATCCAGGCGTATACATGGGTGATTTGATATCGGGGAACAGCCTTGTTCTGTTCAGTCCTCCCCGTCCTTCTTCCTCTCCCTCCTCTTCCTCCTCCTCCCTCCTCCTCCTCCTCCTCCTCCTCCTTCTTCTGTCTGTCTGTCTGTGTGTCTATCAGTAGATCTATCTATCTATCTATCTATATCTATCGTCTATCTATGAGTCTGTCTGTCTCTGTTTCTGTTTGCCTCTGTCTTTATATCTTTCTATTTGTCTTTCTCCCCGTCTTTCTGTCTCTGTCCATGTCTCTCTCTCTGTGTCTCTGTCTCTCTCTCTGTCTGTCTGTCTGTCTGTCTCTCTCTCTCTCTAACTGTGTGTGTCTCTCTGTGTAAATGAACTCCGCACATCTGTTGTCAGAGCTGATCTATACTCGCCGTCTATCTCTCACCTTGAAAACACTTGATACTTGGGCAGAAGGCAGGTTTGAGTGTCATCTGGTGCACGTAGGTTAAAAAGTGTGAACACGTGTGCGTGCATGAGTGGGTGCATGCGCGTGCTGTGTTGTGTGGATGTGTGTGTGTGTGTGTATGTGTGTGCGTGCGTGCGTGTGGAGATGGGCAAAGAGAAAAAGGAATAAAGAATCGAGCAGAAAAAATATACATTTAATGTACTCAGTGATACATCTGTAGAAGTATACATGTATGCAAGAGGAGGGAAAACTATATGTTATTGTATATTTATTTTGTGTGATGTGTATCTTCAACACACAAACTAGTGATGTATGGGGGATGGAAGTGTATTTACAGTGGGTAAAAGAGTAAGAACTGTGCGGATTTTGACATTTTTAGTGGGGTGGGTTACGGGGGTGGAGAAACAAAGTGAAAGCCAAAGTATTCACTACAGCAATAAGATATATGGAAAGAAAGAGCGAGCGAATTCCTAGTGTTTCTTTTTTCGTTTATTTTGCACTTTTTTCCCCTCTCTCACTCCTTTTTTCCACCTTATGGCCCAACCTTTTTTTTTTTCTCTCTTAAGTTTTCTGACCCTGGCTAAAGTGATATCGGAATGATCGATCATTTCCTGTAGATTTACACACACACACACACACACAATATATATATATATATACACACACACACACACACACACACACACATACATGTACTGACACAAGCTTCAGTGAAAACCGGTTCCACCACTGTTTCGAGAAAATTCGCAGTTCCCATTACACTTTCACACACACGCACGTACACATACGAACACATATGCGCGCGCGCACTCACACACACACACACACACACACACACACACACACACACACACACAAACACACACGTGTATGCATGCACACATACACACGCATTCACACACATACCCATGCATTCACCCTCACACACACACACACACACACACACACACACACACACACACACACACACACACACACACACACACACACACACACACACACACGGCATTTTTGTTGTTCTGTCATCCTTCCTTTGATCAAAACAATTATTTTAGTTTTAACAAGTGCTTACGAGCCAGCAACCTGACTCTTTACACACTAGCACTGAGCTAATATTGTATAATTTACATTTCATGTAAGAACGCAGACACCCTCGCACTGGAGAGAAAGAGAGAGAGAGAGAGGGGGGGGCGGGGGGGGGGGGGGGGGGGACCCAAGTTTCGGGACAATAGCCTCTACCCAGTCTGCCTGTCTGTATAGATCTCTCTCTCTCTCTCTCTCTCTCTCTCTCTCTCTCTCTCTCACTCTCTCTCTCTTTCTCTCTTTCCTCCGCCCCCTTTCTTTTATATCGTTTCGAGTCTTCCATTCGGCATTGTCTCTGTGTCTGCTTCTCTGTCTCTCTCTCTCCCTCTCCTCCCACCTCTCTCTCTCTCTCTTTCTCACTATCTCTCTCTCTCTCTCCCTCTCCTCCCACCTCTCTCTCTCTCTCTCTCTCTTTCTCACTATCTCTCTCTCTCCCTCTCCTCCCACCTCTCTCTCTCTCTCTCTTTCTCACTATCTCTCTCTCTCTCTCCCTCTCCTCCCACCTTTCTCTCTCTCTCTCTCTCTTTCTCACTATCTCTCTCTCTCTCTCTCTCCCTCTCCTCCCCCCTCTCTCTCTCTCTCTCTCTCTCTCTCTCTCTCTCGACCCCCCTCTCTCTCTTTCTCTCTCTCTCTCTCTCCCCCCCCTCTCTCTCCGTCGTTTTCCTTCCTGCTCCAACCTCTCTCATTCTTCATCCCCCCACCCTTTCTCTCTCTTCACCCACCTCTCTTTCAGTCCCTGTTCTTTGTGTGCATACATGTTTGTGTGTCTCTTTCTCTCTGTCTCTCTATCTCTGTCTCTCTGTGTCTCTCTTTCTCTCTCTCTGTCTCTGTCTCTCTCTCCCTCTCTCTCTCCCTCCCTCTCTCTCTCTCACTCTCCCTCATTCCCCCCCCCCCCCTCTCTCTCCCTTTCTCTCACCCTCATTCCCTCCCTCACCTCTCTCTCTCCCTCACCTCACCCCCCTCTCTCTCCCACCCACCGTCATTCCTTCCCTCCCCCCCCCTCTCTCTCTCTCTCTGTCACCCCGAAATAGCATGGAAGAATAGACAGATAATGTTTGCGTCCAGTGTACACCCAATACCCATGCTGTGGTGTTTTGTGCTTGTTTGACAATGCTTTCCACCTGCTCGGTTCGTCGCGCGGTTGAAACACAATGGTTTCTGACTTGATTCTTGTCTTAACATTCGTCACATTCTCTCGCGTGTTGTTTGAATGAATTCAGCTATTGCTCATTGTTGAGCTTGTTTGAATATATATGTAAATACTGCCTTTAATGCTTTCTGTCCGGTTGAGACGGGGTGCGTTTAATGTGTTGGTTTTCGGATTAATTAACATTCAGGTGTGTGTGTGTGTGTGTCTGTGTGTGTGTGTGTGTGCGTGCATGCTTGCTCTGTGTGTGTGTGTGTGTGTGTTATGTGTGCGTTCGTACATGCTTGTTCTGTGTGTGTGTGTGTGTGTGTGTGTGTGTGCTTGTTTATGTGCTGCGGGAGTGAATGTGGGTGAGTCCGTCCAGACATGATGATCAAAATATATATATCGCTATCTCGTGCGTGCGTGTATTACTGCAGTATCACACACATAGCGGGGACTGTGAAGTATGTACAGTAGATCTGTACTGAGTTACAGCTTGCTCTGTGTGTGTGTGTGTGTGTGCACGCGTGTGTACCTGATTATGTGGTGCGGGAGTGCATATATCCATGGGTGAGTCCGTCCAGACATGATGATCAAGTGCTGTCTTGCGCGCTCGGGTAATAATGCAGTATCACACACATACATACATACACATTGCGGGGACTGTGAAGTGTGTACAGTAAATCCGTACTGAGTTACAGCTTGCTCTCTCTCTCTCTCTCTCTCTCTCTCTCTCTCTCTCTCTCTCTCTCTGTGTGTGTGTGTGTGTGTGTGTGTGTGTGTGTGTTATGTGGATGTGCGTGAAGTGTGTACAGTAAATCTGAATTAGTTACAACTTGGTTTTTACGTTCACGTCTCTATCACGATTTATAGCCTTTGAGGCACAGGCCTATATATATATAGGTATTATATTTATAACCAGACCAGCTGGTATGGTGGAGAGGTTAAGGTAAAGTGTCACATAGTCTTTTGGCTCTATTTACGTTCAGGCATGGGACAGTTTTAATTTATTCCCACAGTATAAAGGGCTCGGCTATACACGAAACTCCGTATCGGCGACACAGAGCAGTGCCCCTGCAGAACAGGCAGCCAGACAACAGAACATCTGCTACAGTCTTGTCCGTCCACAAAGCGCTCCGAGAGAAAACCTGGCCCGACCCGATCCCAGCGGCGCCCGGAAGCTCTATGGAGGACTGGAGGACCTGCGACGTACTGCTGCCTTCGTTGAGGAGACGGGGGAATCCATGTGATAAATGACGAACGAGACAACAAGGGCTCGGCATAGGAAGGCGGGACCCAGTCCTCTCCTCTGTGTATAATATATCTCTAATACAACACTAACTCCACCACAACGACACGACAACACATCGACACAGACAGAAAGGAAACTGGGTGCTGAAACTTTGAAAAAGCACGATGCATACTCAGGCTTGTTGTAGCTCAAGTTTCTAACTTTCAAGACCAGGTAGGTGCTGTATTTTGTCTTGATTCTTGAATTATTTGAAATAAATTGCTGGGAGGGCGCGGGGGGGGAGGGGGTTATTTTTTTCCGGCAATATTAAATTCAGTGTACCTGGCGGAATCGAACCCAAGACTTAAGAATACGTGGTCATCGCTCTACCTGGTTTGCTTTACCCCGTTGTCGCTGTGGAAGTATATTGTGCAGACTTCACGACGGCTTATTTCTTAATAATGGTGACAGCTTTGTTTGTTGTTGTTTTTTTGTTGTTGTTGTTTGTTGTTTTTTTGTTGTTTTTTTCCTGCGCACGTTTTGGGGGGATGATCGCTGATGATGAAGTCAGCACATAGCTCATCTTTATTAATAAAGCAGGCAACACCTGTGCTTACAGATTGCAGGTAGTGGTCGTTTGATGGTGGATCCTTTCGTCCGTCTCTCTGTCTGTCTGTCAGTGTCACACACATACACACATACACACGCACGCACGCACGCACGCACACACACACACACACACACTCACGCACACACACATACACGCACGCACACGCGCGCGCGCACACACAATGCGACATGGACGGAAGCACGACATTTACAGTAGTTTATATCATCATACAGCATCATTACTCGAATGCCGCCAGTTATGTACGCAATAGCTAATTAAGTAGACCTTGCCCTAATTAGCACAACAGGAAGAGCAAACACACACACACACACACACACACACACACACACACATGCACGGACACGCTTTTGAGAACGCGTATACGTACTTTTACGCACACAAAACATAGCAAAGACGCTCACACACACAAATATGCACGCATGCCTGGACACACGTACACAAATGCACACACTCACGCGTTTACGAATACGTGCATTCATACGTGCTTTACTCTCGCACATACACGCACGCATTCATGCACACACAGATAGAGAAAGAGAGGAGGCGCAGAGAGAGAGACGGGGGGAACGAATTGATGTGTGTGTATGCGTGTGTGTGTGTGTGGTGACAATCGTAATTTTTAACGGCCTTGGAGACTCGGACTCGGAAAGCGAGTCAAGCCCAGCGTATACCTGTCTGGGGCGTTGTGTGCTCAGACAGACGTTAAAACGGCAGCAACCCACACAACTGCGCTTTGTGCACGAAAGAAAAAGATTTTTTTTTTCCAAAGACAGAAAAAAAAAAGTTCCGTCCTTGTAGTGCGGAGAGAGAGGCCTATCACTCACCCAGCCCCGACAATGAAGCCGCGCGACAGCTGCGTGGAGGGGAGCATGTATACATGTACACAACAGCACGCGTCGGAAAGCAGTCTGTCGGGTTGTTTCTTCTTCTTCTTCTTCATTTGTAAGCTGTGCGTGTAACCGAGCGAGGGGTTTATTTAGGAGCTCCTGTAACTTTTTCGGAACATGATTCTTCAGTCTGTCGAGCTGGAAGTTTGACATACGTTTTGTGGGACAACATTGCATGGGTGGATGACGGTGGTGAATTTTTGGTTATTGTGGTTGGTGTTTGTTCCTTTTGGGGTTGGAGATTATATAAAAAAATAATAATAATAATAACAATAAAAGTTTTGGGATACTTTACAGTGACGGAGCAGACGACAGTTTTGAGAAAGTCGATTCGTTACAGTCTGTGTGTGTCGAGGTAAGATGATTAGGTTTAAAATGGTGTGGTGCGTGTGTGTAAATGCGAAGAAAATTGAGATCGGTTTATTTTCGTCTAAATTTAATTACGGTTTCTGTTTGTTTGTTGGGCGTTCCTTTGTCAGTGTGTTATGTTTTGGAATTGGTACGGTATCATTGTTTATGAATACGCGTATTAAGTGACGACTGCTAGTGCTTGTCATGTATATCAATATCATATGTATCGTAGGCGGTTTTTTGTTGTTGTTTTGCTTTTTTGTTGTTGTTTTATTTTGTCAGCCCGCCGGTGAGAACAATATATGATAAAGGAGATTGACGCTTATACCACCTGGACAGGACATTCACATCAAAAGATACACCACTTTCACTGATATCTTATCCTACTTTACTAACAATATTTTGTTTTTAATTTTGACGCTGATGTGTTATGTTTATTTGTTAACTTTTTCCTTTCCTTTTGTTGTTATTGTTCTTTGCATCCAACACACAGTCTCACACAGTAAGAAATGGAAAATGGTGTCAAGAGCTTGCAGAGACTGTTTGTTATCGCTGTGTTGGTGGAAATCAGTTGGCTTGTAATTGTTCAGAGTGCAGTGCGTGTATGCGTTAGCTTGAAGGAGGAAATGGGTGAGAGGGAGAGAGAGAGGCGTTACATTGACTGCTGGAGAAAGAAAAGGGGGAAAGAGACAATGAGACTGTGAGGGAGAGAGAGGGAGATGGAATGAGAAAGGCGGGTAAAGACTGCAGGAGCAAAGAGGTTGTGTGTGTGTGTGTGTGTGTGTGTGCACCTGAGTCCTGTGTGTGTCTTCTGTGTGTGCGTGCTTGCATGCCAGTCCTCAGTGCGTGTCCGTGCGTGTGTGTATTTGTATGCATGCGTGTCTGTGTGTGCAATGCATGCGTGCTTGTGTGTGCAATGCATGTGTGTTTGTGTGCGTGTGTGCGTATACTTTGTTTTTGTGTTTGTATGTGTGTGTGTATTTCAGTGTGTGTGTATGCGTATTTGCGTGTGTGTGTTTGTGTGAAAACTATCGGTTCAAGGCTTTCTTTACCTTCTTTTTAAGCACTCAGAACGCAAGATTTCTGTGCAGCACTTCCTTACTTTGAATTTCTGTCTTTGTCAGATTTTTTTTGTTTTTTTTATAGTGCAAAAATTTCAGTGTATAAAGGTGGAAGAAAAATCAGCAGAAAAAAATCAAACTTCTCTCTTGCCTTGCCCTCCCTCCCTCCTTTCTCTCCCTGTTCTCTCTCTCTCTCTCTCTCTCTCTCATTGTAAAGCGTACGCTGTTATTCGTGAAAAGTGTTCTGTCTTTAAGTTTAAAACAGGTTCCGCAAAGAACGAAGATTTGTTTAATGTACTTAATGTACACCAGGAAAATCCAATCTGGTCACTTGCAAAATGTGTTGCCGAAGCACATAACCTTCGAAGAAAACGGACAAATATCACTAACTGTTGTTCATAGAGAAATTGAATTTGTGTAGACTGCTATACAGTGTGTGAAGAACGTTTTGTCCTGTTCTGCAGATATAATAATATATTTGGATTTGCTCTTATCACACGTGTAAATTGGATGGTCGAAATTATGTATCGATTGATTTTCACATATTGTATATTTTGATTGTCTTCATTTAAAAAAAAAAACTATTTTGTTGTGATTGTACCCCCATGTCATTAGGGCTGTTAAGCTATTGACATTAAAAGGGTTCTGAGTTCTGTCTTTCTTTATCACTCCATCTGTGTGTGTGTGTGTGTGTGTGTGTGTCCCCATCTCTCTCAGTCTCTCTCTCTCTATCACTGTCTGTCTCTCATTCTCTCTCTCTCTCCCTCTCTCTCTCTCTCTCCCCCCCCTCTCTCTCTCTGTCTCTCTCCCCTCCCCCTCTTCCCCCCCTCTCTCTCTCTGTCTCTCTCTCTGTGTCTCTTCCCCCTCTCTCTCCCTCTCCCTCTCTGTCTGTCTCTCTGGCCTCGTACCTCCCCGCCTTCTCTCTCTTAGTCTCCTCCACTTTCTCTTTGTGTGCGAATGAACATTCTGTCTGGCTTGTCGTCTCAGCTGTCAACAACAAATTGCAAACCAGGCTTACAGTTTCTGAATGAGTGCGATCTTCCATGTCAAGAGCTTCGTGACCTGAAGTACAGGAAAGTCTGCTGCTGAAGTATATATGTAATATATTTACTGTCTCATGCTAATACTTCTATATAATATACTTTTACATAATATATGCTGTCCACCATTTGACAATCGGTTGATACCTTTGGACTTCGTTTGTTTCTGCCTCAGACAAGTGGGAGCTCGTTTATTCTGTGTGGTTGTCTGTAAGTGTTTATCAATGTCTCTGTCTCTGTTTCTGTCACACAGACACAGACACACACACACACACACATATATATATATATATATATATATATATATATATATATATATATAAATGCATGCACGAACAATCACACTCAGTACAACCACCACCACCCTCCCCACAGAGAGAGGTGAGGAACCCCCAACCTCCCACGTGCGCGAGTCGCCGACGTGCCCGTCTTCATTGAGCTCACGTGCAACACAGCACAGCACGTACGCACAGCGTGGCTGCATGGCTCGTCAGACAGACGACAGTCTGATCAATGAGGGGAGGTCATATCGGCGTCGGTTCGGTGAGAGTTTGACGCTGTGAAATCCAGAGTCACACTCCTGGCGTTTGGTTTAGCGTCGCTGCACATGTGATCGAAGAATGCTCTCTCTCTCTCTCTCTCTCTCTCTCTCTCTCTCTCTCTCTTTCTTTATGAGGTGGGGATGTTTTGGGGAGTGAATTAGGTTTATCATAATAATTCATTGCAACGTTTTCCCAGAGCTTGGTAGAAGAGAAAGTATCGCAAATACCCATACATGTGTAGGCCATTGCACTCTTATGGTGCAGAAATTCTTAGGTCCTTTCGGACATGTCCTGCTTTGAATGATAGGCTTGGCCAGCCTGTCAGATCAACCAGCTGCTTGAACGCCTATGGTTCGTTCCTCCAACCTGATCTTTGTGGGAGGAAGGAGGGAAGGGTAGAGGAGTGATAGTAGGGAAGTGGCAGTGGGATATGGTGGGTGTGGGGGGTAGGAGAGGGCAGGGGGGGTTGAGAGAATTGGAAAGGAGAGAGGTGGAGAAAGAACGTGTTGGCAATTATTGGTTGCTTGATCGGCATTGATTATTTCATAGCTTTGGTTGTCGTTCGGTTTAGTGTGATGCGATTTGTGTGCATAGCCAGCAGCGCTTTTTTGTTTGCTTTGTTTGGTTCGCACAATAACTGTTGTGTTGGTGGTGTGTTTGGGTTCTTGTTGATTTGAGTGTGCAATTTATTGTTGCTTTTGTTGCGTGGTCACTGTTTCTGTGTTGTTTCATAATTATTATTGAGAATGAATGGTTGTAATAATAATTGTTAATAGGCCTATTGCCGGCATGTTATTCTTATTATTGTTGTTTTTGTTGTAAGTGTGTATGTGCTTGTTTGCGTGTATATGTGTGCGTTTGCGTACGTTTGCGTGCGCATGTGTACGTTTGCGTGTGTATGTGTGCATACATTTAGCATGTTTACTTCCTTTCCCCCCATCCCAACCCCATTCTTATTCACATCATTCACGTACACACAACAGTGAATTATATTTCGACAATCCCTATTGTGATCAGTAGAATACCCCAAGGTTTCACACATAATGAAAATTCTAATCGCATTTCCACACTGTATGGCGTGCCTCAAGTAGGAAATACTGAAAGAAGAACGTAATTGATATTTCCAAGTGATACAGGAGCCCAATCAGGGGGGCGGGGGGGGGGGGGGGGGGGGGTACGAGCGTCGCCTCCCGAGGTGTCCCAGCACGAGGCAGGAAAAAGGGGGAGTGGCAAGTCTTCTCTTGGCGGTGGGGACTCGCTAGGCACGTACTCTCAAGTGAAGCCGTGCCCGGCCGTTACCCTGGTCCCCACTCAGAGACGGCCCTCAGGGGCTTCATTGCTGTTTCCCCTCCTCCCTCCACTGCCGACCCCCCCCCCTCCCCCACCTCCATCTGTGGGGGAGAAAGTTTTGGTTCCGGGAGGGAGTGTTTGGGGGGAGGGGGGACCTCTACTTTGCCCACCCCGGGCCAAGCCACCGCAGTCTCCCCACGGGAGGGGATTCAGGGCGCGTGGCCACCTGCTCTGCAGGTCTTCCCGCTATCTGGCCGGTCTCCCCTGCCGGCGGTTCCGGGCAGTC
>NC_134887.1:19966985-19986985 GCF_041734735.1 Babylonia areolata
CCTGTGCCTAGTCCTGCAGGCCACCCCGGACTCTTGGAGAACGGATCAGAGCAGATCGTTCTCTCGGGGACCCTTGAGGTCGTCCGTGAAGAGACTCTGTTTGAAACCGTCGAGAGCCCGAACCAAGAACACGTGACTGACATGAACGACAAACTCAACGAAGACCTCAACAGAGAAAGTGCCGACTTGATCCAGAAAGCCCCAGACCAGGAAAACTTAAGCGAGGAATCCGTGGATGTCCTGAGCGAGAACATGAAACAGGAACCTGACCTGATTCAGAAAACCCCAGACCAAACAAACACGAAGGAAACATCCGTTGATTTCCTGAGCGAGAACATGAAACAGAAACCTGACCTGATTCAGAAAATCCCAGACCAAACAAACACGATGGAAGAATCCGTTGACGACCTGAGCAGCGACAATTTGAACCAGGAATCGACCAAAACAGACGCTGACCAGATTCACACCTCCGCAGAGCAGATTACCTCAAATGATAATTCCTTCGAAGAAAAACCTGCACATTGCAAGATGGAACCTCTCGACGTTGGCGACACCGAAGATTCAAAAGGGGAATCTGGCGAAGTGAATGGTTGCCTTCAGCAAACATCAGATGACGTCATCGACAGCCAGAACCGTGATGACGTCATCCAGCAGACGTCAGAGAGGGAAGGGAACGGCGGTGATGGTATGGGGATGGAGGGTGTAGCTGCAGTGGAAGATGAAGTACCACTGGACTGGAAGGATGTGGAGGAGGCTGCAGTAGGCGGAACAGAGGCGGCGTTGGTAAGCAATTGTTTTTTGTTTTTGTTTTGTTTTGTTTTTTTTCTTCATTGTGAAGTTATGGTCTACGTTTACATTCGGAGGACGCACACACACACACACACACACACACACACACACACACACACACACACACACACACACACTCGCGCACACACACTTGCTAGCATGTGCGCATAAGGCACACATGAATAATCTTTCTTCTTCTCGCACACACAAAAACACACGCCCGCATGCACACACATGCGCGTGCGCACACACACACACACACACACACACACACACTTGCGAGCATGGCACACATGAATAATCTTTCTTCTTCTCGCACACACAAAAACACACGCCCGCATGCACACACATGCGCGCGCACACACACACACACACACACACACACACACACACACACACACACTTGCGAGCATGAGGCACGCTTTAATTTTCATTCTTCTTCTTTTTCTTCCTTTTTCTTCTTCTTTTTCTTCTTCTCCTCCTCCTCCTCCTCCTCCCACTTCTTTCTTTTTTGTGCGTGCGTGTGCGAACGGTGGTGTTTGTGTATGCGTGCGTACGTGTTTCTTTCTTTGGTTTATTTGCATGCGTGTGTGCAGTAGGTACGCTCGACCGTTCGTGCATGCACCGGGCTATCTGCCTTGCATTGTTTTTGATTTGAAACTTGTTTGTCACGATCTGGTCATTTGAACAACAAAACCCCAGATACGTGTATTTATAAACAACTGCACTTATACACTGAATTTGTCGTTGCTAACTAACTGTGTTGTACAATCTAACAAAACTTTAAGACCGCACACGTTCACATGTTCTTTCTCTTTCTCTCTCTCTCTCTCTCTCTCTCTCTCTCTCTCTCTCTCTCTTATTATAATGGTTTGTTATAAAATGAAAGTATGCTGATGCATTCACCCATGTCATAAGGACCTCATGACCAATAACATTAAAGTGTCAAAGCGTCAAGCGTCTCTCCCTCACTCTCTCTCTTCCCCCCCCCCCCCCCGCCCCCCCCCTCTCTCTCTCTCTCTCTCTCTCCATACACTAAGTACAGCTGCACCAGAGAAAAGAGAGTACATTGAAAAATATGTGTGGAAAAATGAATTTGCGTCTGGTTTTGTTGATAAGTTAAAGTCACATGAGATATGTCTGGAATTGTCACATGCTACAGATTTGGTTGATATTAATGTTAATGAGGCACTTGTAATCTTTAACAACACAATAAAGCAAGCGGCAGATTGTATGAAACAGCAAATATGTGTAAATAGAAATATACGGCAAAATAAATGGTTTGATACTGAATGTAGATGTGTTAGACAAAAAGTGCGTAGTTTGTTGGGAAAATTTAACAGAACATTGGATGCTGTTGACAGGGATTTATTCTGTGTAGCACGAAGGGAATACAAAAATATGCTACTTAGAAAGAAAAGGTTGTATAATAACTCATTGTTGAAACAGATTATTACTTCTGTTGACAGCCAGCAAGATTTTTGGGAAAATGTTCGGGGTTTATTGAGTAAACGAGTCTTTGCCAAGAACAGTATCACAATGGAGGAATGGTATAACCATTTTAAAAGAATATTGGAAAAAGAAAGTAATACTGATTGTAGTGCTCAGGAAAATGAAATGTCACGTGATGATGAACATATTATGACAATGGAAGATCAGAACACGGCCTTTTTAGATCGGACTATCACCAAAGAAGAAGTATTGTCAGCAATAAGAAAGTTAAAAAATGGGAAAACCGCTGGACCGGACGGAATGATTGGTGAATTTTATAAGAACTTTGGTGAACCTGCCATCACTTTTCTTGTCAAGTTGTTTAATGTTTTGTTTGACCAGGGAATCTATCCTGAAAACTGGTCAGAGTCAATTATCATTCCTCTCTTTAAAAAAGGTGAACGAAATGAGCCGAATAACTATAGAGGGATATCATTATGTGATATAGCAAGTAAACTATATGGTTCCATTATTAACGAAAGATTAACTGAATGGATAACATTGAACAACGTGACAAGTGAATACCAAGCTGGATTTAAGAAGGGTTACAGTACTGTTGATCATATGTTCACTTTAATGGCAGCTGTTCAAAAGCAGTTTGCACATAATCGAAAATTATACGTTGCTTTTATAGACTTCGAAAAAGCCTTTGATTCAGTAGCAAGAAAACTTTTATGGCCGATTCTTACAAAAAATGGAATAAAAGGTAAACTTTATTGCTGTATTAAAAGTATGTACGAGGATGTTAAAGCTAAAATAAGATGTGGTGCTAAATTTAGCGAGTATATCAGATGTACACAGGGGGTTAAACAGGGTGATGTTTGTAGTCCTGTTTTATTTTCTTTGTTTATCAATGAATTAGCCCTAGAAATTATAGAAAATGGTAGACATGGTGTTACTTTCGATTTGATAGAGTTATTCATATTGTTGTTTGCAGATGATATTGTTTTATTGTCTGAAACTGTAGTTGGTTTACAAAACCAGTTAAACAATTTACACAAAGCAGCAAACAGGTTGGAGCTTAAAGTAAATATGGATAAAACAAATGTAGTGGTTTTCAGAAAGGGTGGGTATTTAGCTGCATATGAACGATGGTATTTGGGGAATCTTCAGATTTCTGTCATAAATACTTATCAGTATCTTGGTTTATTCTTTTCCACAAAACTTAGTTTTACGTTTGCTTGTCGAAACCTTGTTAGTAAAGGGAAACGAGCGGTCGTGAGCATATTACAATTATTATATAAGTTTGAAAGTAATTCTGTTAGATTGTTTTTTAAATTGTTTGATGTTCAAGCCCAGCCTATAGTACAGTACGGTGCTGAGATTTGGGGGTTGGATAAGGGGTACGAGATAGAAAAACTACATTTGTTTGCTATGAAGAGGTTTTTGCAGGTGGACAGAAGAACGCCAAATGACTTAGTTTACGGTGAGCTTGGTAGGTATCCGATTTATATTAATTCATATGTAAAATGTATTAGGTATTGGTTAAAACTGGTTCAAATGAATGAATGCAGATTGCCTGCTCAAGCTTATAAAGTGTTATTTGATTTGGATGCCAGGGGAAGGGTAACATGGGTGACTAGCATTCGAAAATGTTTATGTAGTAATGGTTTTGCATTTGTATGGCTTAATCAAGGGGTTGGATGTGTTCATGATTTTCTTGTTTGCTTTAAACAGCGTATGGTTGACTGTAGATGGCAGGGGTGGAACGACCATGTACAAAATAGTGAAAGATTTTCTTTGTTCAGATTGTTTAAAAGGAATCATTTCACAGAACCATATTTAGCAAAAAATATTAACCGAGTCATCAGATCTGCTTTAACAAGGTTTCGTTTTGGTGTATCTGATATCAACGTACATAGTAAAAGACACAAGCCCAGCACTGTAAACGATATGGTATGTCCGTTATGTAGATCTGCAAAAGAAGATGAAGTCCATTTCGTATTATGTTGTCCTGTATTAGATGATTTGAGACAAATATATATTCCATTGAGATATTATAACAGACCAAGTAAGTTTCGGTTAGTATTACTTCTGTCTTCTACAAATGATAACGTTTTTTCGAATCTTGCCATATTTATCTATAAGTCATTAAAACGACGGAGTTTCATGATTGGTTAAAGAGAACAGAGCTCTGAGCATACACGTTGTAAGATTATATTCATATGCAAATCTATTCTTACAAAATATGTAATCACCCCTTCAAATGGGGCCATGGCCTTATTGAATAAACTTTCGTTTCGTTTCGTTTCTCTCCATACACCGCCCACTCTCCTTCCTCCTTACCTCCCACATTCGCCCTACCTCTTTTAAAATGATGTTTACATGTACCAAACTTAATGCACAGTGGGTGGTACACAAACCGAAATCGTATACGCCTCGCGTCGCCTCATAAAAAAACAACCAAATGCTTCAGCAAAGTTTTATCGGACGCCATGTATGACCGCGTTGTGATCGCCTGTGCGGGACAAGCATTCGTTTCTATCAGTCGGACATCTGCTGGTCCCATGTACAAAGCCATATTTTACAAAATTGTTTCCTCACAAAATGTCTGGCCGTCATTCGGCAAGTACCCCCCCCCCCCCCCTCCCCCCCCGACCCCCTCCCCCAACGCCCACCACCCCTCCTCCCCTGTAATTTGCCGTCAAAACGAAAACACTAACATGATCATTTGTGCCGTTCTTCCAGACTGAATGAGAGCGTTACTTTTTTTGGCACTTAGCCTATTGTTGTGCTCCCTCTCTCTGTCTCTCTCTGTCTCTGTCTCTCTCTCTCTCTGTGAGTCTGTCTCTCTCTCTCTGTCTCTCTCTCTCTGTCTCTCTCTCTCTCTCTCTCTGGAGAGTTATTCTGTGAAATCGTCGCCGTTGGGGGGTGGCATTACCCCAGCGGTTCTGTGGCCCGTAAAATAACCGGTCTGTTTTTGTTCATGTTTTGCTTCTGGGGGACAAGAAACTTTGTTTCGTGCGGCTGGCAGCACGCGCGCATGCTTGCTGCCTCATACGTGACATTAAATTATACTATAGTCACACACACACACACACACACACACACACACACACACACACACACACAATGTCTGAATCATGTTTTGAAATAACCCTATTTAGATTACTCGGCCCCCGTTTAGTGCTTCATGTTGCACAAAAAATGGGGTGGGGATGGGGGGTTAGGGGGCCGAGAGACATTGGAGGATTGGGGAAGGGGCCGAGGGGTCTCTTATATTTCCAAAACATTTCACGTAGAACATTGTGATCGTATATATGGTGGGTAACATCATTTGTGTGGGGCTGTTACATACACCCAGCGGGCACAAAATAAACCCACTGACATTGGTTTTTTTTTTTAATAGGTTTTTTGGTTTTTGTTTGTTTTTGGTTTTGTTGTTGGTTTGATTTTGGTTTGCTTTTTCTTTCTGTCGATCAGTTTATGTATTACTACTATTATTGTATCATGTGCGCTAGTTATCCAAACACCCAACGGGTACAAAATAAACCCACTGACTATGTTTTGTATACATGTTCCTTTTTTCTTTTTTTTAAAATTCCTGTCACGCAGCATATACATGTATCATTGTAATTTGTATCATGTGCACCAGTTCATTTACCCAGTTGGATCGTGTGTGCTTTGGGTGCTGTTACGCGGCAGTATTCTTCCAGTTCTGTGGCCAGGGGTCATTATTTGCATGTCCTGACTTCCGGCTCAAAACGCTTCATGAATATTGCATGTCACGCGAGCTTTCCGAGGCCAGCCCGTTTGCAGTTGGTTCGTGCCGTGGTTTGATTTACACAGCTCCACCCTGGCGTGTTATGCTGCTTGTTCATAGTGTGTGTGTGTGTGTGTGTGTGTGTATGTACATTGTGTGTGTGTGTACATTGTGTGTGTATATATATTGTGTGTGTGTTCTTCAGTAAAACATCTGTCAAAATACTGTGATTTTAGACGATAAAAAAGTGAATGTTTTGTGTGTGTGTGTGTGTGTGTGTGTGTGTGTGTGTGTTATTTTGTCGCGTTGAACAAGTTGGGTTTCGTTTGTTGTCTCGACGTATCTCTCTCTTTTTTTTCTCTTTTTTTTCTTTTCTTTTTTTTTTTTTTTTTTTTTTTTGGTAATTGTCCAATGAAATAAAATTAAACTAAAAGACAAGTAAAACATCAGTATCATACAGTCAGGCTCATGACCGTTCATTTGTTCATAAACCAGCTGCTGTTGACTCAACATTGGTTGTAAATGTAAGTCACATTGAGCATAAAAACTCTGTACTTTAACTGATTCAACTTTCTTTTTTTTTCAGATTATATTTAAATTGTAATAATAGTACCCTTTTGTAATATATTATGTTCTTTTACACACACACACACACACACACACACACACACACACACACAGAGAGAGAGAGAGAGAGAGAGAGAGAGAGAGAGAGAGAGATGAAGAAGAATTCATTGACAGTCTGCTGTTTGAAAAGAGAAGAGAATCCATGTGAGAACGACGTTCAAGCCGCGGATAAAAGCGGATTTTCTCCCTTTCATTTCGACTTGGTCTTTACACCATTTCAGCACACACCCAAAACACAGACTGTTCAAACACACACACACACACACACACACACACACACACAATTTTTTTTTTCCAGGAACAACTTCAACAAGTCTGAAAACGGCTTAGAACAGTCCTTTCCTGTAAAGGAGTGAATAGTGAAGGGTGTAGAACTTTAGTTCTGTATGGACTCAGACGGATCGGAGACGTGATAAATGACGAACGGTGGAAAATCGAACACGATGACAACGATAATGATAAGAATGATTGTGAGATGAGGTAGCGATTAGAGTCATAGTGATAGTAATGATAAAAACGCTGCCCGCATAAACGCGCGCGCGCGCTTTCTGAACAACTGCTGTTCTCGGTTGTGAACCCGCTTGATAAGATTTTACAGTGTGTTGATAATGCTTCAGTCCAGAGGGCTTTAAAGCAAAATTTACAACGTGTTGAACACAACATGGCCGACAATATCGTAGACATAATGGTATGAATGACGTAACATACTAACAATACACAGCAATTACAATGTAGGTGTGCACTTGATAAGATACATCAGTTCGTCATTGTGTGATCGAAACAAATGCGCGAACGTTTTTCCCTTCCCTGTGCTTACTTTTATGTTGCTGGTTTTTTGGTAGGTTTGTTGTTTGGTTTTTGTTGTTGTTTTCTTCTGTGTTGGGGGGGGGGGGGTCTTGATTTCAGTCCCTCTTCCCCCTTTCAATCTCACACCCAATACACACCCGTGCGAATGCACCCATGCCACTGTGATACAGGCAAAATACACTTGCATGAATTCCCTGTTTTAGTGTTGAGATATTAGTGTCTACACATTGTACCTGAAGGTCAGTGCTCTCAACCCTGCTCCAGGTGATGCTGACACATGGTGACATACGAACACGGTGTCTGTTCCGTAATGAGGTGTTCGCGGCGGTGCCTGCCTTTTCTTTTGAAGAAAACTGTATCACATGGTAGTTTACGGCTTTTGAGTCAGAGGCAGGATGACTCAACTCCTTTGAAGTATTGTGACTGTTTTGTTTTGTATTTTGCAGTTAATTCACGTGGTACTGTGAGGATTTTTTAATTGGCCTGTTTTATCTTCTCACTCTCTCTCTCTTTCTTTTCCGACGTTTGTTTTTTTAACTGGACTGGGGTTTCGTTTGTTCGTCAGTTTTTTTGGTTTTTTTCTTCCCCCTATGAGATGAGTAATGACGAATCTCAATGTTTCACGGCGTTGTTTACAGTGTATGTGTGCCTGTGTGAGTCTGTGTCTGTCGACCTGTCTGTCTGTCTGTCTATCTGATTTTGTGTCTTTGTCTGTCCGTCTGCGTCTGTCTGTCTGATTGTGTGTGTGTGTGTCACTCACTGTGTGTGTTTGTGTGTGTGTGTGTGTGTATGCGTGCGTCGCATTGCCGCCTTTGTTTTGGCAAAGAACCATATATATGTGTGTGTGTGTGTGTGTGTCAAGTGCAGTGTTTTGAGTGGCGGTGCTTGTCAACTACGGTGCTTGAATTTTTACATGTACTGATGGTCTTGTGTACAATGCAGCGCGTACTGTACATGCAGTTGTTGGCCTGAATTGGCTGGAACGACCGTGAAGTGGACACGGGGCAGTGCTGTGATCATGGCGTGTGAGCGCACTTCATGAGAGATAACTTTAGGTCGGAGACAGAAGCAGACATGAGCAGGCATTATTTTGGGTGGAGAGGGAACATACCACGACTGCGACAGTGTCAGCGCTTTTATTTTATTTATTTATTTTTTTTAATCGTTTGCCCATGGTGCTAATTTGGTTGTTTTTGTCTTTTTATAACTCGTTTGTGAACTGAAAAATGAATAATACGCATTGTATACTGAATATTGTCTTCTATATTTTCGCGGTGTTGTTCCAAAATCACATTGAATTTTGTCTTCCATAATTATGCGGGTTTTTTTCCGCTCATTTTGTTTTTATCACCAGAGCAGCATGAAGACATCCAGTCGATTCATAAACCAACCATTCGGTCACTGGCATTGGTCGACCAAGGATAATTTGTGAAAGTTAACATGCGACGTGTCCATACTATCGTTTGCATACTAATTAGGGCTGAAGAAATTTAGCGACTAAGTGTGCGACTCACGTATACGTTCCGTGTGTAACACAGTGCTTGAACACTTTCACCTTGAATGGGTGGAAGTGTCAGTACGTCATCGCCCGTTTCAACAACATGTATTGTCCATATACTAACTAGGTTCGCAGAAAAGGGGCCGTTATTTATGAGGCGCACGTATACGTTCCGTATGAAAGGGAATGCTGTCCACGTTGACACGTACCAGTGTCTGATGTAACGCCGTAATGACTGAGCGTGCTGATGTGTTGTAATGGATGAGATGAATGCTGAGAAGTAATGCTAATTATATGCTGCAGTGTCCGTGATGGTCAATGGCAGTGATGGCAGTATGACTGATCAGCATTGCGGTGGGGGGAAAAGTTAGAGAAAACAACAAAACTGGGATGAACTATGTAACTGATTTGGCACGTGGTGGTCTGCATAACACTCTCCGACCAGCGGCGACAATGTCCCTGGTACAATCCAGCCAAAAGATATGTTCCTCTGTGTCTCCCCCGCTCTCTCACTCTCATTTCTTGTACGCGCCCCTGTGAGTGTGCGTGTGCGTACGTGCGCGCGCGCGTGTGTGTGTGTGCGTGTGCGTGCGTGCGTGCGCGCGTGTGTGTGTGTGTACTTACAGTTTACATCACAGATTCACACTCTCTTGCTTATGCGAGCGTGCACACACATACACACATCCGTATGCGTGCATGCATGTGAACATATAAAATTTCCGTGCGCGCGCGCACACACACACACACACACACACACACACACACACACACACACACACACACACACGCACACACACAGAGTTGTCGATCTCACACACACACACACACACACACACACACACACACACACACACACACACAGAGTTGTAGATCTCTCCCTCACTCTCTCTGTTTCTCTCTCTCCCCATCTCTCTCTGTTTCCCCCTCTTCCATTCACGCACTCAGTTCACGTCACAGCCTCGATTTCCAGACCGCATGGACAGAGCCAGTCACCCGTCGTGTCGCTACATTATGTGCACCGTATACCAGCGACAGCCAAATACTGACTAGGCACACACATTGACACTGAGGATTGACCCACATATTTCCTGTGTGTTCCACTGTTTTTTCTCTTGACTTATTCTGCTGACTCAGGGTGGATACGTACTAGTTCAAATCGATTTCTACTCAAGAGGTTTATCGTTGTATTATTGGAAAATTGGCAGTATGTCTTTCCCTCATACAGACAGATCTGATGCTTAACAGTATACTTTTTGAATGTGATACTGTGAACTTACACGATATCATTGCTTTTTAATTGTAGGATTCGGGAAATCTGTATAATGTCCTCACTGTTGAATGTCTTGTCAATTATCTTCTTGTTTCCTGTTGTTGTTTTTGTGTATGTCAATGTGAAATCGTGTCTGTTCTGTTCAAGTTCTTTTTTGTATCAATATATAATTATTATGAATAAAAGAGTATTAAGAATATTAATTTCTTCAAATTAAGAAAAGGGGGTGAAATAAAATTTGAAAATGGGGCTCATGAGTATTATTTTGTGTGTCAGTTTTCCAGTGGGTCATCAAGGATTTAAGTATCCTTTAGTTTGTCCTCATGGGAAAGCACCTGGCAATGACGAACCTTGGTCATTTGAGTTGGCTACATCATTTCTGGATAAACTTTATTCATTCAGTACCTGGATTTTATTTTAAGATGGTAATTTGAAAAAAGAGAGAGAGATAGGGACAGAGAGAAAGAGAGACTGACCCAGAGAGAGAGACAGAGAGAGTTTCCCCCAAAACTCTTTCGGATTAGTATGGCTATAATCGGCAGCCGGTTGTGTGTGTCTTGCCTGCCAAATACAGTTGACGTTTATAACGGATGTAGCCTCCAGTGCCAACAAAGCTTGCAATGAACGGTAGCAATCTATCAGGCCTTCGATGAAGCCAGCTAGAGAAATCACTAAGCCAAGTGCTAACCCGCCTGAGCTCTTTAACTCTGAAAGACCGGTGCTTGAGGCTGTGGCATTAGAGTCTCAAAATATTTCCAGCTTTAACATTGTTTTGGGACTTCGAGACCCTATGGCCAAATTCATTCGTCAATAGAAATGGATGTTCGTGCGTGTGTTTCTGCATCCGCGTTGAATATGTGTGGGCAGGGAAGGGGACTGGTGTGTGTGTGTGTGTACAAATATCTCATTCTCTTACTGGTCTTAACCTCGTTTTTAAAATGGTTAGCAATTAGGTGTAAGATCGTCATTTTCAAAATAATTTTGCAGGCAGATCCTATGAGGTGTGTAAATATGCGCATAGATGTATGTATAGGAACAATATATTGTTTATTGTTGTCATAGATTTGTTGATGTATCTATTTTAGATATTTAATTTAAAAAAATGTTAATAAACTTTGAATTTATTATATATGGATAGTGTGTGTGTGTGTGTGTGTGTGTCTTTTTTAATCGTTTGTTGTTAATTTTATTTATCTCAGTTTATTCTACCTTTCATTCATGCCTCGCTTTCATTCTTCTTTTGCTTCTCCTCCTCCTCTTCATCCTCCTTTTCCTTCTTCTCCTCCTTCTTCTTTTCATTCTCCTTCTTTTGACATATGCAAGGGACCATGCACGACAACCCAGCAGCTGACCTGTGGGAATGGTGTGCAAGGTGTGAAGAAGTGCACCACAAGTCGTTAAAGAGGGTGGAGCAGTGGCCATGGTCCACTGGCTCAAGTGGAAGCTTCTGTGCAGTGACGTAGAGCTCTATACCTACCTGCATGTGGGCAAAGGGAGGGGCGGGGGGGGGGGGGGGGGGGGGGGGGGGGGGGGGGGGGGGGGGAGTGGGGCTACCTACCGCTTACCGAGTGAAAATTCAAGTGCCAGAGATTCATGTGTGTGTGTGTGTGTGTGTGTAATAACATAGACATACTTCACATACAGACACCATGTGTGCATATACACCCACCTCCTTCCCACAACACATGCATGCACGCACGCGCACACAGACATGCATGCTCGCGCACGCATTGACAGACAGACAGAGATGGACAAGAATTGTATACAGTTTAACATGTACAAAATAGTTCACATTATTATGTGATAGAATAAATGGTACAGCACCTTGCCATTCAAATTATTCGGATTCACGTCAGAAAACGGTAAACATTCCGTTGACACTTTTTTCTACTTTAGTGTTAAAATGCATGTTTTAAACGTCGGAATTTACATTGTACAGCGCAATTATGCATGTTTTATATGGAAAGGCGCTTTATACATTATTGTTGTTGTTATTATTAGTATTATTGTTAGTAGTAGTAGTAGTATTTGTGTGTATGTGTGTGTGTGTTTGTTTGGGTTTTTTTATTTTTGTTTTGTGTTTTTTCGGAAATTGATAGCGCTTAAGTCCGTTCCTTAATCCTGTTGCAAAATAAATGACAATACGAAGACTAGGGTCTTCAGAGTCAACAAGCTACACTAATCGTGCAATTTGTCCCACTGATGTATGAGTACTTTGGTACCGTAGCACCATAAAAATGATACCTAAAAAAGTGGGCGCATCAATTGAAAATAAAGCTTTTTGAAAATTACGTCTCAAAGAAAGAGATGTTGGATCTTTTCTCCAGAAGTGAAAATGGAAACGTTCTTTGTTGGGATTCCAGCCTTGTACATGTGTCTCTAACAAGTATGTAGCCAGTTGGTTTGAAGCGAATTCACCAGAGGCATCTTGAGTGTGTACTTTCCGACCTCAGACATCTGTGTCTGTGTGTCTGTCTCTCTCCCTCTCAACACATCATAATTATTACCTTCACACCTCTTGCCCTGTCCGCGAACTATATCCACCCCGTATTTTGCGACACTCCGGCGTGAATCTGCGACTTGGGTATCCAGGGAGCGGAATGTCTCAGGAATGGTGCTTTGTTAAGAAAAAAAAGATTTCCAGGAGACAACACAGCGCCTAAGTGGATCGTTTTCGGATGGTTTACAAGGGTGGAAAGCCGAAGTCTCCGCGAGCTTTACAAGGGGTAGAAAAGCTGATGTCTTCACCCTCAGTCACTCAGTCGTAGTGGATGGCGGGTGGGAAGAAGGGAGGGGGCGAAGCGTTGCGGGGGGAGGGGGAGTGATGATCGTAAGGACAGAAAGCCTGTACCCTCGCAGGTAGATTGTTGGGGGTTGGAAGGGGGATCTTGGGTGGGGGTGGGGGTACCTTCTG
This sequence comes from Babylonia areolata, assembly GCF_041734735.1. Classification (NCBI taxonomy): domain Eukaryota; kingdom Metazoa; phylum Mollusca; class Gastropoda; order Neogastropoda; family Buccinidae; genus Babylonia; species Babylonia areolata. The sequence continues at coordinate 19,980,085 of NC_134887.1, forward strand.
GAATCCAAGTCCAGCCACCAAGTGACTAGGTGACGTACTAACCTCCCCCCTCCAGCCTCCCCCACCCCCCTTTACCCTTCCTTGGTTTTACCAACACATGCTACCCCATTCCACCCACCCCCGCAAAAGAAGACGGTCAGCAAGAATACGTGTACTTTTTTTTTTCTTTTTTTTTTTTAAAGTAGAAAGAAGATTGTGTGGCGAGGGGCCGGGAGGTACAGACTTCCATGGATGCAACCTTCCACCAGCCCTGTGTACGTACGTGTTGCTACGTACTTGGTTTAATTAGTGTTTTCCTGCCGTTTGTGAACCCATGCCTTTTCGCCTCAGCGCTAATGGCTGACCAGGCGTTGATGGCAAGGATCGGCGTCAGAGAGAGAGAGAGTGGGAGGAGGAGGAGGAGAAGCAGTGGGATGGGGTGGACGCAGGGGGTAGGGTGGGGGTGGGATGTTATATAAGAAGACTTGTGACCCTGAAATGTCCTCGTGACGCACTGAGGTCATGACCCTCGGGTCTTGTCTTCCCAGTCGGTGAAATCGGGGGGGGGGGGGGGGGGGGGATTGAAAGATCAAAGGAATCTTAGTTGTGACTTGAATTCTACCTTTTGTTGAAATATTATACGAAACTTACAAGTAAGTTGAAGTTGAAACGGAGTCCTGTCCAGCGTTGAAAGATTTAAAAAGGATTTTCCTGTAAGCTGAAGCTTAACCACAGTTTCAGTTTCAGTTTCTCAAGGAGGCGTCACTGCCTTTGGAAAAATCCATATATTCACAGCACCACAGCTGCTAGGCTATTGCCTGACCAGCAGCTTAACCCAACGCGAAAATAATGTCAACAGCACCCGGTGTTCCCAAGCTGCCACCCATCCAAGTACTCACCGGGGCCCCAACGTTGCTCAACGTCGATGATCAGACGAAAACCGATGTTTGGAACGTGGTATGGCCGTTGGTACGATAAACCGTTGTCCCCTCGTGTGCAGCACGCACTTGGCGCACCGAAAGACCCCATGGCATCGAAACTGTTGTCCTCTGGCAAAACTCTGTAGAAGAAATCTACTCTGATAGGTACACAAATATGTGCATGCATTCAAGGCCTGACTAATCGCGTTGGGTTCAGGCACCTGTGTAGCAGATGTGGTGTAGCGTGTATCATGGATTTGTCCGATCACAGTGACGCCTTCTTTAGAAACTGAATCTGAAACTGAAATTTAATCTAAAGGCCAAACGAGACAACCATAAGTTGAAAGAGTAAACGACACTTGACCGTAAATGGTGATTTAATCAGTCAGTGCTACCCAATATAAACAGATTAAACAAGCTGTATTGCTTCCAAAACGGAAACGTTGAAAATTGACGTCAGACTCGATCATTAACATTCAACAGATATCACGTGACATACAAGGATATCATCATAAAATAGTCCCACTTTGCTATATTTGTATTTGTATTTCTCTTTTAAATCACAGTAGATTTCTCTGTGTGAAATTCGGGCTGCTCTCCCCAGGGGGAGCGCGTCGCTACACTACAGCGCCACCCTTTTTTTTCTGCGTGCAGTTTTATTTGTTTTTCCTATCGAAGTGGATTTTTCTACAGAATTTTGCCAGGAACAACCCTTTTGTTGCCGTGGGCTAAATGCATGCTGCACACGGGACCTCGGTTTGTCGTCTCATCCAAATGACTAGCGTCCAGACCACCACTCAAGGTCTAGTGGAGGAGAAAATATCGGCGGCTGAGCCGTGATTCGAACGCGTCACCTCACGGCCATCACTCCACATACACAAATCGTGCGACATACAATCGTGAAGAAAAACAAGACAAAGCGCTGACAGTCTTTGATAACTGTGCGTACACTCCGCGAATCTGAACTTGGTCGGAAATGTGGATTTTAATGGCGGTTCTCTGTAAACAAGTGGAGATTATTATGTACGCATATATATATATATATATATATATATATATATATATATATATATATATATATATATACACACACACACACACTAAATTATGCTTTCTGCCAGCCGTTGTGATGAAGCGGGTTTGTGGCGGACTGATGACTGGAAGGACGCGAGTTCGAGCTCCACCAAAGATGGTGTGTGTGTGTGTTTGTTTTTTTGTTTGTTATTGTTGTTTTTTTGTTTTTGTTGTTGTTTTTTTTTGTTTGTTTGTTTTGTTCTTTTTGTTCTTTGTTGTTGTTGTTGTTGTTTTCTTCGGCCCGCGACTGCCAAAGCTGAATGTGCACTGGCCTCAAGTGAGAAGACAGGGACCACACAGTCGAGGGTCACTCACTTCACGAATTCGTCTTGTGATATGTTACTCGAATTACCTGACCACCACTGCAGGTGTGGGGGGTTATCTATCTGTCAGCCAGGTTGACGCCGGGGACGTATTATGTTCCAAGCTGCTGGCAAGGACGCCAAGAAGAGAAAGTATTCATCGAAGGTAAACAAGACGCAAATAAGGGAATGGGTAACGTCAGCATACCCGCACATTACCATGCTTGAGATGAGCAGGTATGTTAGACGCGTGGTAGAGTGGCTTTGTTTGTGTGAGGGCTTTTTGGTGGTCCGTCGACAACAGCAGCAGATGTTTGGATTGGTCGTGTGCTTGATTCTCTGCATCGCTGCTCGGCTGCTGAGCATCGATCTCAGGAGAAATTAACTGGACTGTGTGCTTGGCAGATCCTGAAATAACTTTCGTTTGTCCTTCAGTGACGCGACGGTTGTTGTTTATGGTGTGTGTGTGTGTGTGTGCTTGTCTGTCTGTGTATGCGTGTGTGTGTCTCTCTCTATATGTGTGCGTCTCTCTCTATGTGTGTGTATGCGTGTGTGTCTGTGTGTCTCAGTGTGTGTGCGTGTCTCTCTGTGTGAGTGTGTGTATAGTTTGACGTCTTTTCGCTGTCAGTGATATTAGACGAGAAAAACAAGGGAGGATGGGGGTTGGGAGATGACGCGTGGGTAAATGAGAAGACTGTAATGAGTAGTGGAAAACGAAGAGCTACGAAGGACTGACTGTACTAACAGTGAATTATAACATGAATTATAACAGTGAGTTAATCATCCATATAACAGTGAAAAGCATGCTTATCATAACAAAAAACGTGAACAGTCAAAGGTAGATACCAACTGGACTTTGAATCAAACATTCAGATTTTTTTTTTGAAGTAATGAATAATTATTCAAAACATCTCCTGTGGACAGATATGTGTTTGGTGGAAACCGGTCGGCTAGTTTTTGAAAGAACAGTTGTCTTGTTTTTGGACACTGGACAAGTTTCATTTTGGTGCCTTCTCACTGTGGAATTTTTGCAAATGAGAGGGCAGATCAGGCTGCCAGAAAGGCAGCGCGAAACAGCGAAGGCTCAATCCTCCTCAGGATTCCATGAGATCTACAGGAGTGTTATAGGTGTATTGAAAAAGTGTCAAGGTGATCGACATAAACATAGGATATAGACAGCCAGTATTACCGTCACTCAATGAAGACAGTTACATTAAAGCAACCCCAAGGCTTTCTTAAATGATTTATCTGTCTCCCAGTCAAGATCAGTTAGAAGTTTATTTCATCGATTCCGTTTGAATGCCCTTCGAACTGAATTTTGCAAAAAAATATACAGTGTCTGTGCAGAAAAGAAGTCAATGTCTACCACATACTGGTCCAGTGAGTGAGTGTGTGTGTGTGTGTGTGTGTGTGTGTGTGTGTGTGTGTCCATATGTAAAAAAGAGACAGACGGAAACGATCGCCACCGACTGACCCAGAAACAAACCCTGACCTATTCCTTTTTACGTGCACCTAGAACAAAAAGCAGAAAGAAAGAACAGCAAAAAAGAAAAAAAAGAAAGAAAAAAAAGAAGAAAGAACAACGCTAAAATAACAGAAGGAAAAGGGAAAAACAAATAACTGTGGAAAGATGCGTGCGGGCTGAGAGAGAGCCGTTGTCACCATCTCTCGGTCAGAAGTGACCACGGAGCCTTTTGTGTGCCTGTCAGCCAGGAGCCGTGGAGACAGACAGACAGACAGGACTGATGCCCGGAAGATAAACACACAGGAGGTCCCCACCCACCAACTACCTTCTCTCTTCCACGTGACGTTCACATTCTCACAAACGTTTGATTGGTTTTAACTTCTTCTTCTTTTTTTTTTTTTTCTTCTTTTTTTTTAATCGACGGGCGCAATAGCCGAGTGGTTCAAGCGTTGGACTTTCAATCTGAGGGTCCCGGGTTCGAATCACGGTAACGGCGCCTGGTGGGTAAAGGGTGGAGATTTTTCCGATCTTCCAGGTCAACATATGTGCAGACCTGCTTGTGCCTGAACCCCCTTTGTGTGTATACGCACGCAGAAGATCAAATACGCACGTTAAAGATCCTGTAACCCGTGTCAGTGTTCGGTGGGTAATGGAGACACGAAAATACCCAGCATGCATGAACCACGACAGAGTCATCGGCAAGTCGATGTTGGTCGTGTAACGGAAAGAAGAAGAAGAAACAAGACGAAATACAGCGTTCAATAAAGGAAAAGGAAAACGTGAGCAACAAACAAGCCTGAGCTGATACTGTGCTCATTCACGTGTCACATACGATCATCAAACGCAATGGCGAAAATACACGCAATATTTTTATAATGAAAACGTTTGGTTCGATATCCTTTGCTCAGTTTCAGCTTCAAGGAAGTGCCAATGCGTGCGGACTGATCCATATACGCTACACACCACATCTGCTATTAAAGAAAGGAGCAGATGCCTGATCTTCCCACATAAACCCAGCGCGCTGGTTAGGCCTTGAGTGATCATTGTCAGGAGAGAGAGAGTGTGTGTGTGTGTGTGTGCGTGTATGTATGTGCGTGTGTGTGTGTGTGCTTTGATATACAGGTAGATTTAAGTGTTGAATCCGATCAGTTTTCTTTGTACTTGAGTCAAGTACATGAATACTAAGAGAGCAGTGTGTCTGCTCTCCCTGTCTCTGTCTCTCTCTCTCTCTGTCTCTCTCTCTGTCTGTCTCTCTCTCTCTCTTGTTTGTTATTCTTAATTATTCATCACTTATTGCCACAATGTTTGAAGAGACCTTGAGAAAGTACCATGACACCGGAGATTAGAAAAGAGAGATAAACCACTTGCAGAAATTGCTGAAGCCAGGCAGCCTGCGCCGCGACACGCATTCATTATTCATGAGCTGCCTTTGCCCCGCCCAAACTAAAGGAAAGCGTCAGTCGAACGCAGTCTCCTGAGTGATTTTATAATTTGGATTACACCTTTTTTCCCTTTTCTGTTTGCTTCATCCCACACAGATGTCAAACTCAATTTTGTTGTGAATAACATTCCTAAATATTTATATGTATTGGTTACTTTTATTTCCCTATCACCACAGCACCATTTTTCACGAGTCAAAAGATGACTCCATTGCGGAAAAACTATAATATTGGTCTTATTGAGATTCACTGTTTGTTGTAGCCTGTCTGTTTCTTGCTTAAGGGCATTTAATTGATTTTGTAACCCTATGGGTGTGTCAGACAAGAGAACAACATCATCAGCAAATAGCATTAAGAGCAAATCTGTTGCGCCAGGTATCATTTGTATTCCATGTCTCCCCTTCTTTGATAACTCCACTGCCAATTCACCGATGAAAAAGGAAACAGCTGTGAGCTTAGCATACAACCTTGTTTAACCCCTCTTGGACACTGAAAAAAGTCTGAATAAATACCTTTGTCACGAACACATACAGTACAGAATCGTAGATGCTTTTAACAGCCATGTAAAACTCCCGAGAGAGACAGAGACAGAGACTTAGAGAGAGAGAGAGCACAATACAACGGTCTGCTCGGGCATCATGAAGCGTTCGTATATATATGAATTATATATATGATTATGTACATATAGATAGATTTAGATTTACATACTGATAGATCTATATGAAATTATGTATATATGTATTCATGTATGTATGTATGCATGTATAGACAGATGTTAGAAGAGAGACAGAGCTGAATATGTGTTTTATGTTTTGATATATAAATATTTTTGTTGTTGTTGAAGAAATGGTGATGTAAACCAGAAAGTGTGAAGAAAAAGTAGCGTTACGAAAACGCAGTTCAATAATTTATAACTGTCTCTCTCATGTGCAACATTGCGCTGGGTGAGGGGGGGGGGGGGGATTGGTGGTGGGGGGAGCTGCTTTATTTTCTTTTTATATTATCTACATTCAAGCAGATGCAAACGTGCTAAAAACCAGGTAAAAATGAATCGGTTTTCATTGTATACAGCGAATCTTACTACATGTGGGAAATTCCAGGCATAACTTAACTTTCGCTTTACTACAGTTCAGCGTCAGAACCGACCAGTTTCCTTCAGGTAGGGAAGGAGAGGGTGATTTACCCCCACCCTTCCGCACTGCGTGTGTGCCCCAAAACGGCTTCAGCACTGTTATAGACAGTAAGAAGGGGCCTGCCGCGAGTGGTTTATCTCTCTTTTCTAATCTCCGATGACACCCAGCAATGTTATTCCCCCGTTCGAGTTCTTCAATGGTGGGCCAAACTGTCGTTCACCCAAACATCGCCAGAAGCTGAACAGTTTCCATGCGATACCCTGGCCGCATTCCCGTGTTTGTCTCCATCAATAGGAAGTACTGAAACTGGACCACCCCATTCAACGGAATGGACTGCCAAGTCCCTGAGGGTCGCGAGGTGATATAACTGACAGGGGAGGGAATCCTCCTCCCTGTTGACAGTGAATGCCCATCACCCCACCGTCACCCTCCCTTTTGTTACCCCTTCTCCTCGCCCACCCTCCACCCTCTCTTCCCCCCCTCCCCTCCCCCAACCCCTCCACCCTCCCCGCCCCCCAGTCTCTGTCCGACCCCGTGTCCGACTTTATCATGTCTTCCAACCACCCCCATCCCTATTTCCACAGACACA
>NC_134887.1:19991985-20049485 GCF_041734735.1 Babylonia areolata
CCTTCCTCCCTCCATCTCTCCCCCTTTCTCTCTCTCTCTCTCTTCCTATCTTTCTGTGATGTTCCGAGAATAAATGACGTGCGGGTTTTACTTTTAGTCACTGAAAAATAGTCTGATTGAATGACTTGCGTGTTGTGTGGTTTTCTCTGTATTCTTGTCGCTGGTAACGGTCTTTTTCTGTATATTTTTTTCTTGACATTGGCTTTGTGTTTTTCCTGTATTTTTGCGTTGGGTTACGCCGCTGGTCAGGCATCTGTTTGGCAGATGTGGTGTAGCGTATATGGATTTGTCCGAACGCAGTGACGCCTCTGTATTTAATTTTGTCACTGGTAGGGTTCGTTGGTGTCATATGTGGTGTGTGTGATATTGATTCTAAGAACTGCGCAGAATGATATAATAGGATATATATATATATATACGTGTGAAATATAATAAGACATATTTTTAAAAAGAAGGCTATGTTTGTCTGTCGTCTGTTTTTATCTTTTAGTTTTATGGTGTTAAAGATTCTCGGTCAGGTTTCCATCCTCTCTCTGGTATTCTCTGTCCGCCCCCCACACCCATCTCTCTCTCTCTCTCTCTCTCTCTCTCTCTCTGTGTGTGTGTGTGTGTGTTGAAGTCACACACTTATTCTCATCAAGCAAACACATAAAATACACAGGTGCAGGCGAGGCAAGGTGCATTTGGCAGTCGACAATAACGAGGGAATAACAAACAAAAAACAACAAACAAGAGGTAACTAAAGTCCCCCAACACACAGGTGTCTGCCCCCAGAATATGACTCGACCCCCCACACCTGCCCCCTCCACCCCAACACCCCCCACCGACCTTATCAACCCAGAAGCAGCAAGAGCAGAGAAAGGCACAGCGACATGCCTGACTGACTGCACGGTTGGCTGGCTGCACGGTCACGGGTGATTGATCGACAGGGTAATGGAGCGCGCGATGACAGGGGGGGTGGCGGGGGGGGGGGCAGGCGGGGGGAGAAGAAAAAAAAAAGAGGGAGGACTGGCTCTTACTCCCCCACTCTCTTCGCTCTCTACTGGTCCCCCCCTCCACCCACAGTTCTTCGTGTGCATTGCAAAGGCAAGCAGACAAGCGCGACAGTACGCTCAGTTGGTGACAGCGGTGCAGAGCAGACGGATGAACGATCTCTTCTTTGCTGCTGTGCGACGTCCCAGAAAGTCAGGAACCTACCATCGATGTGGCTAAGACTTTGAAAGTTACCCCATGTGAACGTCGATAGTCGTATTATTGTCAGGCGCGTCTGGTCTCCTTTCAGGCTACTGTCGATGTTTTCAGGTTTGCATTGCGAGTGCTAGCCATCCCCGCGCGCTGCTGCTGCGTCCCAGGAAGTCAGGAGTCGGACCTTACACTTGTGTGACTGAGACTTTGAAAGCTAGCCCACGTGAACGTCGATAGTGGTATTATTGTCAGTCTCCTACAAGGCTACTGTCGATGTTTTCAGGTTTGCATTGAGAGTGCATAGCCACCCAGCTTTCCACACCTATCATTGTAGGAGAAATAGACCTTCGAGTCTTGTTGCCTTCAGTAAAACGGGGTGTGTGTGTGCATGTGGGACTTCCACTCGCAGTGTTTGTTTGCTGGCTGCTCTCTGCTGTCTGCCTGCCTGCCTGCCTGCTTTGCCGTATCGTTCATTTCGGAAGTGGTTCTGAGAACGTGTGGTAAGTTTTGTTGCTGCTAATAATGTCTCTTGGATACTTTTTTATGGGGGGGGGGGGGGGGGGGGGAGCGTTTCTTGGTGTGTTTTTTTCCGTAATTGTGTTAATACCTAGAGGTGAGAGACATGTTCATTGAATGCAAATGTGATGTTGTTGTTTTTTAAATATATATATTGTTTGGGTTTTTGTTTTGTTCTGTTTTGTTTTCAGTGAGTGAGTGGTGGTGGATTTCTTTGGTTTAAACAGTATTTTATTCAGAACATGTCACAAGAAATTACGGACAACGTGTTACCAGTTTCAAATGTTAACATTTTTTGGAAAAAGTTATATATTTCAAACTGTTCTTTATTAAAGTTAGCTAGCTATGTGTTAGATAGTCCAGTTGGTTGTTTATTGTAGGTCCCCACATGAACCTCTTTTCAAATAATCTACAGAAATAGTGCATACAATATTTGATTATTGACTTCTTCTTTTTTTTTTCTTTTTTTTTTTTTTTTTTTTTTTTTTTTTTTTGGTCCTGATCCCGCTTCCCCCGTCCCGCCTCTCACACACACACCCTTCCAATACTATGTTTTTTCTTTCTCCAATCACTGACACTCACCCTCTCCATTTTAGATTTTGTACTCTGTCTTTTCCACATTCTGTTCTCTGTCTGTCTGTCTTTCTCTTCCTTTATTAGTCCCCTCCCCCTTGCCCCACCCCCACCATTCCCCCTCCCCTCCACCTCAACCGCCCCCTCCCCCTCGGCCCCACCCCCACCATTCCCCCTCCCCTCCACCTCAACCGCCCCCTCCCCCTCGGCCCCACCCCCACCATTCCCCCTCCCCTCCACCTCAACCGCCCCCCTTTTCATTCCAATATACAGAAATGTCGATTTCTAATTAATAATAACAATCATCATTATGATAGAAATGATAATAATCCAAATGATAGTAATACCATTTATTTTCAGTCTAATATCATCATCTTAGATGAACAGACTATAAATAAATAAACGATCACAAGAAAAAGACATCAAGAAATCTTATACAAAGTCCTGTTCTGCTACATGTACATTGTAAGTATGTGACGGATGTCATCATAGCTCGAAGTCTGAAACTGAACCATATATCACAAGAGGCAAACACAAGAGGCAAAATAGGTATTTTAAGGTGTACACCATTAGTAACGTCAAACCTGTTTTAATTACTAATGGTGTACACCTTAAAATACCTGTTTTGCCTCTTGTGATACATACATGAATTTCAACGAAACCAAACTGGTGGCTTTCTTTACTTCATAAGTATAGGGTAATCAACGAGAATGTGGACTGAATCCCACACGCGCCAGATTTTTTCCCTCCTCTACTAGACGTTGAGTGATGCCGTCACGGTGGTTTGGATGCTAGTCATTCGGATGAGACGACAAACCGAGGTTAACTCAGTCGTGCAGCCATGCATGCAGCGCACGTCAAAGAAAAGGCAACAAAAGCGTCGTCCGTGAAGAAAAACCTACTCTCATGTGTGTGACGTGAGGCTGATTGAATGAAATGAGAAACGAATGACGAGCGCCTAAATGCAGTTGTCTGTCGGCTCTAGGCTGTGGGCATCAGAGTCCGTAATTAATTGTCTGTTTACTTTTACCGCCTCTCTTGCTACCGCAATAACGATTAACAGGTTCGGTTGCAAACATACACGCTGACGAGCAATAACTTGGTACGATTTCGTTTTCGTAATTCACGCCGTTATAATTTGAGCAATAATTTTGTGGGATTGTTTTCTTCTTTTTTTCCTTTAGTTTTATGTGTTCTTATTTGCTGAGCTCATCAGCTTACACCACAGCTCCTACGTTACACAGGAAAGAATGCAGCATGGATAATTATGGCCAGAACATGTACGAAAGGCTAAGCTCTTGAATGACTTAAGCACCCCTATTAATGTTGTGCATAAAAAAACGGTCGTCACGTGGGCAGCGGTGACGGGGGTACCGTTATGCTCGACTGAATGCACACCTGACCTGCTGTATACACGGGACTTTGAATAGAAGAAACTGAGTGTTGGTGTACACGTACAGGTAACCATTTAAAATGAACAGGTGAATCCAGCTAATGGTGAAGCCAACTTAACTGTTGCGTCACTATGTTAAACGTTCACAGGGGGAATTAAACTGAAGAGGGTTGTGTGTGTGTGTGTGTGTTGTTGTTGTTGTTGTTGTTGGTTGTTGTTTTTTTATATAAATGTCGGTGTACATACTCAGTTTACCGTAGACGTTCATAGATAAATATGAACTGAAGAAAAACCACGACTGTTGTAGCATCAGTTTCCAGTCAAAACTTCACAGAGAAATTTTCCATTGAAGTGGCTGGATTTAACGTCAGAGGTCATCTCTTTTTTTTTTCTTTTTTTTTCTTTTCTTCTTTTTTTCCCCTCCTTTTTAATTTTTTTTTATTTAATGGAAAGGCGCATTATTGCACCGCTATGTATTTTGTTTTCGATTTTGTAGTTGTTTTCAAGGAATGAAAGACGACCTGCTGGTGATCTGTAAGGCGCTGTTACGTGTCTATTAGCTTAGTTTAAACTAGATGGAAGGGAACTGTTGGCAATATCTCTGACGTAAATCGAAGTCTGTAATGATGACGTAAAAAAGAACAACAAAGAAACACAGTTCGGAATTCTAAAAAGCTTAACGCCGTGAACAATTCCTGGTAAGCTTCTTTTGGGGGGAATGTATACGTGTGTGTGTGTGCGTGCGTGAGAGAGAGAGAGAGAGAGTGTGTGTGTGTGTGTAGAAAACGAAGACCTTTCTCCTCTTGATATGTGAGAGGCGAAGAGGGAGGACGATTAGAGGGAAGGGTGGAGGAGGGGGGTATGGGATTATGGGGAGGGAGGGAGGATTGGGGGATTTACAGAGAGGATAGTGGCAGGGGTGGATAGATAGGGGATTGGGTTGGAAGGGGTGAGGGATTATGCCGAAGCGTGTCAGGACTAAGCGATGGCGGCAATGCCTGCAGAAGATTGGATGCTCTGTCATCAGTTGCTCGTGATCATGGCAAAGAATCTGGACTATTTCTCCTGCGCTTTGTCACACACACACACACACACACACACACACACACATATATATATATATATATATATATATATATACATATATATACATACATACATACATACATACATATACATACACGCACGCACGCACATGTTCATACATACACATAATACACATATGCACTCATTCACACATACATACATACAATCACACACACACACACACACACACACACACACACACACACACACACATATGTATATATCTATATATGTATGTGTGTGTGATATATATGTTTGTGTATATATATATATATATATATATATATATGTGTGTGTGTGCGTGTGTGTGTGTGTGTGTGTTTGCGTATGTATGTATTCACGTGCGGACGTCCAAGGAAACGCACACAGCGACCTGACCACCGGAGTTCTGTCCTTGCACAAGAGAAGGCACACACTAATAAACGTAACACTAACTGAGGTAATTCCGCGAAAGCCCATTGGCATTCTAGTCGGAGGGAAAAGGGCGGCAGGAATGCATTACTCTCCCCCACCCCCACCCATACTAAATTACTGGGATCGTTAATACCTTTGCAAAAGACTGGATCAGTTGTGTGTGTGTGTGTGTGTGTGTGTTCCATCACTTGTAGAAGGGGTGGGAGTGAGAGGGGAAAGATGGGGAGGGGGAAGGCTGTTTCACGTGGAGACATTTCACACACACACGCGCACGCACGCACGCACACACACGCATACACACACACACGCACGCACGCACGCACGCACATACGAACGCATACATACACACGCACGCGCGTGCACACACACACACACGCACACACAGACACATACACACACACACACACACACACACACACACACACACACACACACACACACACACACACACACACACACACACATGGAGAAAGAGCGAAGCGGCGAGGCGAGAGAGAGTGGGTGGAGAAAGTTAACAATTAATCTCATATTTCGCGATAGTTGTGCGAGTGTGCTTCTCTGTCTCTCTCTGTCTCTGTCTCTCTCTGTCTCTCTCTCTCTCTGTCTCTCTCTCTCTCTCTCTCTCTCCATACCCCGCCCTCTCTCCTCCCTCTATACCTCCCACAGTCTCCCTCCATATCCATGTTTTAAAATGATATTGTCATCAAAATGATGTTGCCATGTGCCAAAAGTCGTGCACAGTGGGGAGCACACAAGCCGAAACAGTATAGGCCTCGCCTCTTAAAAAGAAAAGAAAGAAAAAAGAAGAAGAAAAATCTGCTTCAGTAGAGTGTATCGTCTGACTGACTCCACGAATGATAGCGAAGGCTCAATGTCTTTGATAGCAGGGACTGCATAATTACCATGTTATGTACGTGCGAGATATCTTGCTTAACCCTAGTTACATCCTTTTCGAGGTGCATGTTCTGTGTGTGTGTGTGTGTGTATGTGCTTGGGTGTGGGTGTATGAGTGGTTGTTTTATTTCTAGTTTTTTTTCCCCACATGATCATGATGCAAGAGATTGTGTTGTTGTTGTTGTTGTTTTGTGTGTGTGTGTGTGCGTGCGTGGGTGCAAGTATGAATGGTAATGATAACTCCATTTACAAGTGTCTTTTTTGTTGTGTTTCTTCTTGTTGATTTTTGTTTTGTTTGTTTGTTTGTTGTTGTTTTTTTGGGGTTTTTTTGCTCATGAGTGATGTTAGACAGTGTGGTTGTGTGTGTGTGTGTGTGTTGTTAGACAGTGTGGTTGTGTGTGTATGTGTGTTGTTAGACAGTGTGGTTGTGTGTGTATGTGTGTTGTTAGACAGTGTGGTTGTGTGTGTATGTGTGTTGTTAGACAGTGTGGCTGTGTGTGTATGTGTGTTGTTAGACAGTGTGGTTGTGTGTGTGTGTGTGTGTTGTTAGACAGTGTGGCTGTGTGTGTATGTGTGTTGTTAGACAGTGTGGCTGTGTGTGTATGTGTGTTGTTAGACAGTGTGGTTGTGTGTGTATGTGTGTTGTTAGACAGTGTGGTTGTGTGTGTGTGTGTGTGTTGTTAGACAGTGTGGCTGTGTGTGTATGTGTGTTGTTAGACAGTGTGGTTGTGTGTGTGTGTTGTTAGACAGTGTGGTTGTGTGTGTATGTGTGTTGTTAGACAGTGTGGTTGTGTGTGTGTGTGTGTGTTGTTAGACAGTGTGGTTGTGTGTGTATGTGTGTTGTTAGACAGTGTGGTTGTGTGTGTATGTGTGTTGTTAGACAGTGTGGTTGTGTGTGTATGTGTGTGTGTGTTGTTAGACAGTGTGGTTGTGTGTGTGTGTGAGAGAGAGAGAGAGATTCTGTGTGAGAGAGTGGAGGCTCCTGTATCCCCGCCTGTCTGCTGTCTGTGGGTGAATCCCTGTGTAGTGTGGGCGTGCCGTCTGTCGGTCTGCAGACCGCTTCTCACTGTCCTGCGATGTTGGGGAGGAGACCAGTGGGCTTTCCAGGGATTTGTAATATTTTTCAGTCATTTCATTCTTTCTTTCGTTTCTTTCTTTCCTTGCTTGCACTCCATCTTTCATTCATGCTTTCTTTCTTTCCGTGTCATGGCATAAAATCTGAAAGAGAGAAAGGGGAAAGTTGTGCTTACTGCAAGAAACAGTCATTCTTTCTTCCTTTTTTTTTTCTTTAAAGAATTGTAATCATTGTTATTTGTGTATCTCCTTTTCTTGTCGTTGTTCAAAAACGTAGAAAATGGTATTATGATATATATTATTTTGTTGTTATCGATTCAGATCTAATCGAACTCAGCGTTTCTTGTTTTCACGGGAAAGTCAGTTTAACATATATAAATTACCGCTTCGCACGTGATGTTCGTACGTACTGTCTTGCGTTATCCTGCATATGTTGAACCACAGACATCACTTACAACCAAAGAAATGACTCAGAAGCACACGGCCGTGCGGGGTCTCTGTCAGTGAGTGGCCTCATGGCGTGCTGACGCCGTTTCATCAAACAACAGATCCCAGTGGAGTGTAGGCGCCGGGGTACGAACCCGACGACCCAGTTGAACGCTTCTCACTTTAATTTCCAGACGGGCGGGACCGCTCGGAAATACTTGGGCTCGCGCTTGGCACGTGATAGGCATTTGTGGCTTTTGTGGTCGAACTCCCCCATACCGGTACCCCCCAACCGCTGCCAGCCCCTCCCTTCTGCGAGACTCCCACCACATTTCTCCCCTCCACCCGACCTAATCGCCTGCGCGCGCGTGCGCACACACACATTCGCACGCACACACACACTCTCACACATACATACGCATGCACATGTGCTCACGAACACACGTGCGCACACACACACACACACACACACACACATGCACAAGCATGCATGCACATGAACACACGTGCACGCGCATGCACGTGCATGCACGAACGCACATGTGCAATCACGATGTCATTATTCTCTCTCTCTCTCTCTCCAGTCCCCCACCCCCACCCCCTCTCCCTTCCCTCCCCCACCCTCTCTCTCGGTTTCACGCAAGCTGAATTCATTCGATCGTCTGTTCGGGAAGAGAGTGGGAGGTGGACGAGGAAAACGGCGAGAGTAAGAAAGGGGGCGAAGGGGTGCGGGGATGGATGGATGGGAGAGAAGAGGGGTCAGTGAGAGGAAGGGGTCAGACAGATCTGTGTATTTTCTGTGGCGCCTTCATGCTTCCATTCGTGTTGTTGTAATCCTGTATGCACGGCCACGGGGTCACAAGTGGGCTGTTTCCAGTGTTGTCGACGGCAAATAAATAAGTCAATAAATTTAGGGTTGGAATATGAAAAGACTGTTCCATGAAAAGTAGTCATATTGAATCCAGTGTGCGGCGAATGTTTGTGTGTGAGACTGAGAGTCAGACAGACAGACAGACAGAGTGAGACAGACAGACAGATAGCAGACAGACAGACAGACAGAGTGAGACAGACAGACAGATAGCAGACAGACAGACAGACAGAGTGAGACAGACAGACAGATAGCAGACAGACAGACAGAGTGAGACAGACAGACAGACAGACATGAGAGTGAAGCCACAGTCTGGACAGATCGTCCCAACCTACAGAAGGCGAGGATGGATACTAGTTTCGATTCACTCAGCAGCTCAAAGTTAATGGCCCTTCAAGCCTGGTCCTCGTGGTTCGATTTTCTGTCTCCTTCACTGCACCTGTTGTCCATACCTTTGTCGATTTTCTGTGTCAACATGTTTGGGACTCCCCCTTTGAACAATGTATCCTTCATAGAACTATGACCCAAGCCCAGGACAACTTGACCTTAAGGCGGTTTGTTTGTTGGTTGGTTGTTTTGTGTGAGTGTGTGTGTGTGTGTTTCCCAAAAAGTCCTTTCACTCTACTTAACTGCAGTGTCTGCAGATTTATGAACGCGTCATTTTTGGAGCAGGGTGTAAATGAGCAAGGTCACTGCAGAACACAGAACTCAAAACGTTTCTTTATTCAAGGATTAAGACTTTAGGTATAGCATATTCTTCCAGTCTGTCCTTGACAGAATGGTCAAGACGCTTATCTGCTGATACAGTGTCCGGGAGGGTCTGGGTTCGGATCCCGCTCTCGCCCTTTCTCCCAGGTTTGACCGGAAGATCAAACTGAGCGTCAAGTCCATCGGATGAGATGGTCAAACCGAGGTCCCGTGTGCAGCATGCTCTTGGAGCACACTGAAAAAGTGTCAGAAGTATTGTCCTCTGGCGGAATTCTGTAGAACTGAGAAAATCCACTCTTGTACTCACGAATATGCATGCACTCAAGGCCTGACAAAGCGCGTTGGGTAATACTACTGTCAGACGTCTGCTTGGTAGATGTGTTGAAACTGAACTGATATATTCTTCTTGTTCGTGGGCTGCAACTCCTACGTTCACTCATATGAACACGAGTGGGCTTTTACGTGTATGACCGTTTTGTTTTTACCCCGCCATATAGGCAGCCATGCTGGTATATGAGGGACACACTTTACGGCAGTGTACACTCCAGAGGACGCATTCACTCAGTCTCGTTCCCTAGGGAGATAGAGGAAGGCTGTCCTTAATTTTTGTGTCATTGAATTCACACGAACACTCAACGCAGCATGTGCGTTCATGCACATACACGCATGCACAAATACACACATGCACGCACACGCACACACACACACACACACACACACACACACACACACACACGACCCATCGATCGATCTGAAAGATATGTGACGCACAAGCCGCGAAAGAGCACTTTGTAGTCGCACGCCTTGCATAGTCGCTTCTCATTTTTGTCAAACTGGTGAGCAGTAGAAATGACTCAAATAAGAAATAACGAGTTCAGATCTCTCTCTCTCTCTCTCTCTCTCTCTCTCTCTCTCTCTCACACACACACACACACACACACACACACACACACACACTGTGCGCACGCTTTACGCCAAGAAAAAAACAACAACAAAACAAACCAATACTGCATTCTACACAACCCGTATTACTAACATCTACATAGATTATGGACAGATGCAACACCGAGGGACTGCTACTGATAGATGACTAAGTTAATGATATATCTACGCTTTGTTTAATTGCCTTTTTTCCTTCCTTCGGCTACTCCCTGGCCTGGTCCTTTGTGAGAGAGAGAGAGAGAGAGAAAGGGGGCGGGGGGTGGGGGTTGATCAAGTGGATGTGTGAGTGGAACAGTTAATTGACATTGCCTTCGGCAGTTCGCTGACTGGTGCTTGAGCTGTGGGAGTGAAGTTCTGTGTGTGTGTGTTGGTGTGCGTGCGTGCGTGTGATTGTGTGTGTTAAACTCTGTGTTTGTGTGTGTGTGTTGGTGTGTGCGCGCGTGCGTATTGGTGTGTGTTGATCTGTGTGTTTGTGTGTGTGTGTTGGTATGTACGCGGACGTGTGTTTGCGGTGTTGATGTTGGTACTGTATGTATGTATGTATGTATGTGTATGTATGTGACTACGTGCGTATGTGGGGCCATGTTGGTGTGTGTGTATGGAGAAGGGGGTGTTACTGTGGTTGTGGTGTGTGCGATGTGTATGTGCGCGCCAGACTTCCTAGTCGTGGAGTATGGCCGCTTGCGTGTGCGCAGGGTATTGTGTGGTTGCGTGCGTGTGTTCTGCACTAATAACAGTCATCAACTCCTGAATATAATTCTACCTTAAATGGAAGTGCACGCACTCTGTGTGTGTCAGTGTGTGTGTGTGTGTATGTCAGTTTGTCAGTGTGTGTGTGTGTTTGTGTGTGTGTCAGTTTGTCAGTGTGTGTGTGTGTTTGTGTGTGTGTGTGTGTGTCAGTTTGTCAGTGTGTGTGTGTGTGTGTGTCAGTTTGTCAGTGTGTGTGTGTGTGTGTGAGTTTGTCAGTGTGTGTGTGTGTGTTTGTGTGCCTGTGTGTGAAAGACTCCAGTGTTCAGGCGATATGGATACGCCCTCTGTGTGTGTGTGTGTGTGTGTGTGTGTCAGTGTGTGTGTGTGAGTGCGTGTGTGTGTGTGAAGGACTTCAGTGTTCAGGCGATATGGATAATTATATACTATGGTCAGTTTCGTTTGTAACAGAATGATGGTCTTTAATGGACTCTCTCTCTCTCTCTCCCCCTCTCCCTCCCTCTCCCTCTCAGTCTCTCTCCGCCCCCTTCCCCCCCCTCTCTCTCTCTCTTTATTGTATCTTCTAATACTGTGTTCGTGTCAGCCTTTCCAGATAGTTCTCATACAGTATCTCCGGGTATCTTTGGCACAGGGCGTTGGTATCTGTTAGCTGCACTCTTTAGCCCCCCGCGCCAGTGTGCGCCGATTGCAGTCGAGACGTAACAAATGCTGAGCACAGAACGGAACAGAATGGGTGGTGGGCTTACGTAACCTGGGGGCCCGGGGGGGCGCAGGATATGTCGAGGGAAGGAGTGGGTGGAACAGGAAATCTGTTTTCACAATCTGAACAGGCGTCGGAAGTGTATCCGCGCGTATGCACGGACGCGCGTGCACGTGAGCGCGCGCGCGCTCACACGCACACACACACACACACAACTTGCCCAGTGTTTTTTAAAGTTACTGCTTCTCCCGCTGCCATTGCTTCCGCTGTCTGCTACTTCTGCTATACTGCTGCTGATACTGTCACTGCTACTAATACTACTGCTGCTGCTAATACTGCTATACTGCTGCTGATACTGTCACTGCTACTAATACTACTGCTGCTGCTAATACTGCTATACTGCTGCTGATACTGTCACTGCTACTAATACTACTGCTGCTGCTAATACTGCTATACTGCTGCTAATACTGCTATACTGCTGCTGATACTGTCACTGCTACTAATACTACTGCTGCTGCTAATACTGCTATACTGCTGCTGATACTGTCACTGCTACTAATACTACTGCTGCTGCTAATACTGCTTTATTGCTGCTGATACTGTCACTGCTACTAATACTACTACCGCTGCTAATACTGCTATACTGTTGCTAATACTGCTATACTGCTGCTAATACTGTGACTGCTACTACTACTGCTGCTAATACTGCTATACTGCTGCTAATACTGTCACTGCTACTACTACTACTACTGCTGCTAATACTGCCACTGCTTCTAATACAACTACAGCTAATTCTACTACCACTGCTGAAAATATTGCTACTGTCTATGCTGCCATAGCCTCCACCGCTGCTGCTACTGCTGTTAGCTGCCACCAGTGCTGCTGTCAGGGTACTGTTGCTGTTTTTGCATCAACAACAAAACATATCAGTCATAAAACTCATATTATCATTGCTAACTCTTTGTTAATTCATATGAATTTATTCAATAAAAAGTTGGAGATAAAAAGAGTGTTGATGGTACAGTAGAGATGGCACGAACAGCTCATGAACCCACAGGCCTCACTGACTCGACAACAAAAGACAAATTACTGTGTTAACAGAACCCGCATCAGATGTCAGTAGATACAACTAAACGAGAGAACAACCGTTAAGTGAGCAAGCGTTTGCCTGCTGGCGGTGACTGTCTGTGTGTAACGTGGCAGTGTATGTTAGCAGCACTTCAGAATGGGGCGCCTGCTGCCCTAATTACCAGACATGCATGCACGTGTTGTATGTATACTTTCGTGTTACATGCTGTGTGTGTGTGTGTGAGTAGGAGGGGCGGTGTGGGGGGGGAGTGGAGGAAGTTTTACAGACGACGCCTGGATGTAATGTAATGGGGACGGAAGCAGGGGAGGGAGGATGGGGGAAAGAGGGGAGGAGGGCGGAGAAGGGTGGGGGGATGCGGGGGAGAAGAGGACAGGGGAGGGCGTGGAGAAAGGGAGATGTATGTAGGAAGGTGGAGAAAGGGATGTGGAGGGGGGGGGGGGGGGGCGTGGTGAGTGCACTGTGTGTGTGTGTGTGTCTGTGTTTGACTTCCGTTTTTCCCTTGACATTCCCCTTGTACGTTCAGCTTGGACGCCGGCAAATGTTAACACTGAGAAACACCAGCGGTGGTGTTCGTGAATAAGACAGTAAGTAAAGAAAATGCCCATGAGTAAACAGTAAATCGCTGGCAGCTGGCTTACGAAATACATTGTAAAAACCGGCGTTGAACGACTAAATTCGATTTCATAATTATGATCAAGCGATGGCCTCTTGGTATTTTTGGCCAAGTAATAGGCTGTCGGTCATACAGGTGACAGGTCTGTTTCAGAAGACAGGTAAGGAACATTGCATAATCTACATAAACGTTGGATACACCACTTATTCGCCAAACCAAGCTGTTATTTGCAAGATACATGTGTTGACATATGTTTGATTACTCTTTTATAAAGGAAGTTTTACCGATGAAATGTTTAACAATAAAATTAAAAAATTCCGTGGGATACGTAAGCTCCACAACCCCCCTTTTTTTGTTGTCCCAAAATAGTTCCTTGTGGTTATGTCTTCTGGCACAATTTAGCTAGCTTACAGGGTTCTTGTTGTGCGGTGTATGTTTTTGTTCTAATTGTTTGTCATTAGCACGAACTTTCGACCGCGAGAAACTTGTACAAACAAGCAAACGTTTCTTTCCATGTGAAGTAACCGCTAGGACTTGAGTAATGTTTGTCTGACCCTACCAGTGTACCATCGTGGGTTTTCTTCTCTGATTGTTGTTTCTAACTAACGTTGCAACATTTGTGTGGAGTTGAACGAATACTCCAGTATCCTGGCTTGTGTTGCGTATGGTTGCAAGCTGTGTTGTGGAGACCGCTGTTGAAATGGCTTATACGTTCATTCGCCTTCTGTTGCTCCGCATCTCGTAAAACGGAAGATTTCTTTCTTTTGTTTTTCCTTTGTTTTGTTTTATATATATATAACGTACGTGAATGACACACTATGGCAGAGGCACGCACGCACTCACATGAACACGCTCGTACGCACACACGTACACACGGATTTGCGCGCGCTTACGCACGCACTTACGCGGCACACCCGCACGCATGCATGCGCGCGCGCGCACACACACACACACACACAAAACACACGTGCGCGCGCGTACACACACACACACACACACACACACACACACACACACACACACACACACACAGGAATTTAATCAAACGAGCAGCCTCAACGGCCAAGCACTCCACCGCAAAGGCACTGCAGAAGGAGACAAGGCACCACGGCAGCGTGCATGGCGTTACACCAATATATATATATATATATATATATATGCAAAGAGTTGTCTGAACAGGATCAGCTCGCTCGGCTTATGACAGATTATCAGACTTTGGCATATTCTTACACAAACAGCAAAGTCAGAGCTGTATGATCAATGGTTTTCCCCTGCAATGGGATGGGAATTCATTTACAACTTAGCCTTATGTGAAGGACAGTGACTCTCAAACGTGGAGGCAATATTGCACTGGCTCTTAATGCTGCAGCCTTGGGGGCTAGTTGGCCATTTGGGGACCATCCCTGACTCCGACTATCCTAAAGCCATTTTAGCCAAGAGAGTAGGGATGTAACTCAGTTGGGCAAGACACTTGCAACAAATTCCAGCCGAGATAGTCGGTACAGTAGTTGCCTCCACTGCTGTTCTGACGGTTAAAGTCGGACACGACAATCATACAATACGTTACAGTTCCACTGAAACCTTAAAAACATACATTTCCTTAACACCAGAAGCAGCGTCCTCTTCACCACCAGTATAGAAAGCTTCCTACGGTTAAGAATCGGTGATTCTATTTATACCACAGGGACACAGCATTATTCTCTGCCATGATGTCACCTAAGTTAATCGTCTCATCCGAAAGACTACAGTCCAGACCGCCATCCAATGCCTCACGAAGGATACAGACACAAATTTCCCGGCCCGTAAGTGAATCGAGACTGGTATCCTCGCCTTCTGGAAGTTTGGACGATCTTTCCGGACTACAGCTTCACTCTTGTGCACCCTGCACCCCCCCCCCCCCACCCCCGCGCTCCTCTCTCTCTCCCCCTCCCCCCCTCTCTCTCTCCCTCTCCCCATCCCTCCCTGACCCCCCTCTCTCTCCCTCCCCCTCGTCCTCCCCGCCTCCCTCTCTCCCTCTCCCCATCCCTCCCTGACCCCCTCTCTCTCTCCCCCTCCGATCCCCCTCACCCCCTCTCTCTCTCCCTCTCCCCATCCCTCCCTGACCCCCCTCTCTCTCCCCCTCCCCCTCACCCCCTCTCTCTCTCCCTCTCCCCATCCCTCCCTGACCCCCCTCTCTCTCCCCTCCCCCTCACCCCCTCTCTCTCTCCCTCTCCCCATCCCTCCCTGACCCCCCCCTCTCTCCCCTCCCCCTCCCCCCTCTCTCTCTCCCTCTCCCCATCCCTCCCTGACCCCCCCTCTCTCTCCCCTCCCCCTCACCCCCTCTCTCTCTCCCTCTCCCCATCCCTCCCTGACCCCCCTCTCTCTCCCCTCCCCCTCCCCCTCTCTCTCTCCCTCTCCCCATCCCTCCCTGACCCCCCCCTCTCTCCCCTCCCCCCTCTCTCTCTCCCTCTCCCCATCCCTCCCTGACCCCCCTCTCTCTCCCCTCCCCCTCACCCCCCTCTCTCTCTCCCTCTCCCCATCCCTCCCTGACCCCCCCCCTCTCTCTCCTCCCCCCTCTCTCTCTCCCTCTCCCCCTCCCCCTCACCCCATCTCTCTCTCCCTCTCCCCATCCCTCCCTGACCCCCCTCTCTCTCTCCCCCTCCCCCTCACCCCCCCCTCTCTCTCTCTCTCCCCCTCCCCCTCACCCCCTCTCTCTCTCCCCCTCCCCCTCACCCCCCTCTCTCCCTCTCCCCATCCCTCCCTGACCCCCCTCTCTCTCCCCTCCCCCTCTCCCCATCCCTCCCTGACCCCCCTCTCTCTCTCCCCCTCCCCTCCCTCCCCCCCTCTCTCTCTCCTCCTCCCCCTCCCCCCTCCACCCCCCTCTCTCCTCTCTCCCCTCTCCCCTCTCACCCCCCTCCTCCCTCTCCCCCTCCCTCCTCTACCCCCCTCTCCTCCCCTCCCCCTCTCCCCATCCCTCCCTGACCCTCCTCTCCCTCCTCTCCCCCTCTCCCTCTCCTCTCCCCCCCTCCCCTCCCCGCCCCCCTCCCTCTCTCTCCTCTCCCCCTCACCCCCTCCTCTCTCCCCCTCCCCCTCACTCCCCCTCTCTCCCTCTCCCCTCCCTCCCGCCTCTCTCCTCTCCTTCTCTGCCTCCCTCCCCCCTCCCCTCCCCCCTCCTCCTCTCCCCCCTCTCTCTCTCCCTCTCCCTCTCCCTCTCCCCATCCCTCCCGACCCCCCTCTCTCTCCTCCTCCCCCTCATCCTCCTCTCCCTCTCCCCCATCCCTCCCTGACCCCCTCTCTCCCTCCCCCTCTCCCCTCCCTCGCCCCTCCTCCCTCCCCTCATCCCCTCTCCCCATCCTTCCCTGACCCCCCTCTCTCTCTCCCTCCCCCTCACCCCCCTCTCTCTCTCCCTCTCCCCATCCCTCCCTGACCCCCCCTCTCTCTCCCCTCCCCCTCGCCCTCCCCGCCTCTCCCCATCCCTCCCTGCCCCCCCCCTCTCTCCCCCTCTCCCTCCCCGCCTCTCTCCCTCTCCCCATCCCTCCCTGCCCCCCCCCCTCTCTCTCTCCCTCTCTCTCCCTCCCCCTCGCCCTCCCCGCCTCTCTCTCTCCCTCTCCCCATCCCTTCCTGCCCCCCCTCTCTCTCTCTCTTTCTCTCTCGCACGAAGTTTCTCCAATTTAAGTTGGGGGTGGGGGTGGGGTATTTTTCGTATTGCCGTCATGCGTCACTACTGGTTTTGGTTTCTGATTATTGTAGAAGTCGTCACTCCTCGTCGCTAAATCTGTATGTGTGATACGATACGTGGACACACAAGCAAGCGCTCACACGCACATACACACGTGCGCACACATATACACACGCACACACACACACACACACACACACACACACACACACACACACACACACACACACACACATACACACACACGGTGTAGGGAGGAGCTAAGAGATAGCCATCTTCTCAGATAAATTCATTAGAACTGATTTCTCACCCCTTGTATTTTTATGTTCTGATTTCATACACACTTTGAGTTGAGTGTTGTTGTTTTGACTGTCAGTGTGCATTTTAAAGTACGCATTGACTTTCCTTCCACATTGCTTGTCATCTGTTCTTCGACCTTTCACCGTCCTGCTCTGAACTGTCTGTTCAGCTTTCAGCAATGGGCATAGTGTCCACAGCTCTTCTATTTGTCGCCCCCCACCCCACCCAGCCCCATTCCCCAGCATTTTTTTTTTTTTTCAAACCAGAACTCCACTTTTCTTTTCTTTTCTTTCTCTTTTTTTTTTCAATACAAATTATTTTCATTTAAATCTGTATATCTCTTAACCTGTCCCCGTCATTTCGCTTGCAGGTTCCCTCTTCGTAGCTTTTCCTTTCTGTTCGCGTGCCACCTCCTCTCCCCTCCCCTTCCGCCCCCTCTCTCTCTCCCCCTCCCCTTCCGTCCCTTCTCTACACCCTTTCTCCTCCTTTTCAAACCTCAGCACTTTGACACCCTATACGCTCCGGAACCCCCCAGGCCCCTCCACCCTAAGCATCCCCCCCGTCCCAATTCCCCCAATACCACGTTCTTTTCAGCCACGGTCTTACCCACCCCCACCGCTCGCCCTTTACTGCCCCGCCCTTCCCCTTATTCTCACCACTTTCCCCTTCACTGTCAACTGTGCGTCTGTCGGGTCGCATCAGCCCTTCCTCCCCCACGTCCCCACCTCCACACACCACCCACACCCTCTCCCCCTTCCCCCGTCCCTCACACCACACGTTACGAGGTCTCGAAATTCTCTGTCGCGCTGCTTTCATTGCTGGAAGACGAAGAATGGACTGTGTGGTGGGGTGGGTTTGTAGGGCACTCCAAGCCCCCCCACATTTCACTGCGTCCGTGCCAGAGCTGAGCGATTCATTCATGCTTGCTTATTCTGATCTGGCAGTTCCTCACACCACCCAACAGACAAGAGACTTCCAATATCTGCCTGGACAGGTCTCTGTGGTGTGGATTGGAGATAAGAGTTATTCTTGACCGTCCTGTGGTCCGTCCTTCGTCGAGACAAGGCGATTATACTACTACTGCGGCACCTGTCCAATCGGCTGTGAGGCTTGTGGATCGATTCGATCTCTCTCTTCTCTGTCAGTGGTCCTGGCTGTGCAAATGCGACTGTGCCCGTGTGTGTGCGAGTGGACATTCAGCGAGAGGGTCTAGAATGCGAGTGCACTGCCACTGTTGGTAGGACAGCTGGGTTGCACTTGTTGCTCGGAACTGTGAAGTTTATGTTTTTTTCCTGTTGTGAGGGATCTTTTATTTCAGCGGCGGAGGATTTACGGTGTTCGTTTGTTCTAGCTTCTGTGTGATGGTGGTGTTTTGGTGAGTATTCGCGTAGCGGGGTGTCGTGTTGGTGTCGGTGTTGGTGTTGTCTGTTTTTGCCATATGGAAGTTGGGGTGGGGGAGGGTGGTTTGGGTAGTGGTTTTTGGAAATGTTCGTATTTCTGTTGGTTTTTTGTTGTTGTTGTTGTTGTTGTTCGTTTATTTCTTACTGGTGTGTGCGTGTGTCCATCTGTCTGTCGTGCTGTCTGTGAACCCGTATGTGCGCATGTATTATGCACACACACACACACACACACACACACACACACACACACACACACACACACACACTCACTCACTCACTCACTCATACACAGATGTGTATGAATAAGCCTGGTATACTATACATGAGCGCGCAAAACGCATGCACACGAGTGCCGTGTGCGCGCACACTGGCACGCACACATGCGTACGCATGCACGTGCGTGCACACAGACACACGCACCACACTTCACATCACTGTATGGGGAAAAGATTAGATTTTGCCGCACCCAACCTAGCCCATCCCTTGAAGTGATTTTTTCTTCTTCTTTTTTTCTTTTCTTTTTTCTCTTCAGTTGTATTTACATGTACGCAGTTCCAAGCGATCCAAAAATAACACATAATTAGACGCATTCATTGCACTGATGCATCAGTTTCTTGTCAGTGTGATTTAATGAGACCTGTAGGTTGTATTTTGTATTTTATTTTGTGTGTATGTGCATGCTTGTTCGTTTGTACGATTTAGCTGTTTATCTGCCCATATGTGTTGATACGCATGTACGCTCTGTCACCGGGGTGTATGCATATCTTCTGTTAGGTGTGCATGCGTGCGTGCGAATGTGCATATTTGGATGCGTACGTGCACGTGCGTGCATTCTTGCAAAGCTTGGTTATGGGTAAAGATTTTTGTTGTTTGTTATTTTTTAAGGGGGGAAGGAATGCGAAATATTATGCATATACAGGGTTCACAATAAGTTAAGGACCACTTGGGCACACATGCGGCTTTATGCATGAGGGTGCACGGTGAAATGATGCTGAATTTTTGGCAAACAGCGGTGTACTGATGCTGCCAGCTTGTGTAATGAGCACCTGTCATAAGCAGAGGCCGTGGCTTTCTTGCAGGAGCACCTCCATTGTTTACAATTACAATGAAAAAGCAGCAGCTATCGGTTGTAAATTACTGAATAACCTGAAAATCACTTCTTCTTCTTTTTATGAAACATCGATTTTTCCAACGCATTGTTCAAGTTGTTCATGATGTATGTGTGCCTGAAACAGCCGTTTGTGCATTCAGTGAGAGGCCGGTAGTTGAACATGTGCAGCCGTCTGCATGATTTGAATAATATCTCGATTTTATTAAACCATACTTTTGTCACAGTGTGTGTGTGTGTGTGTGTGTGGAGACCGTGACTGCACGTGCATCTGTGCTTTTTGCGTGAATGCATGTCAGTGATATAGGTGTGAACGCTCGTGTTCAGACAGTGTCTCTCGATGACCGTGTTTAGAGTGTGGACTCAAAGCAACTGCCTGTGGACATCGGTCTTGTGCTGGTGACACTCTGGATGTCCTCTTTTGTCCTTTCAGTCACTGTGGAGAGTGAGAGAACGCTCACTTCAGGGCACGCTAGACACGGTACTTGTAATGCCCTCTTGTGTGTGTGCGCGCGCGCCTACCCCCCTCTCTCTCTCCTCTCTCTCTCTCTCTCTCTCTCTCTCTCTCTCTATATATATATATATATATATATATGTATGTGTGTGTGTTCTCATTCCTTCCATCCCTTCCCCTTCTCTTTCTTCCTACCCTGTCACTCCACCCCCTACACACACACACACACACACACACACACACACACACATTGCGCTTCCCTCCTTCACCCACTCCCCCACGCCCCAATTGACCTGTTATTTATAAATCTCAGCCACCACCACCACCACCTTCCCAACCACTCTTTCCTCCAAGCCACCCCCAACATCCTACATCTCCCTCCAGCT
The DNA here is from genome assembly GCF_041734735.1 of Babylonia areolata. Lineage (NCBI taxonomy): Eukaryota > Metazoa > Mollusca > Gastropoda > Neogastropoda > Buccinidae > Babylonia > Babylonia areolata. The sequence continues at coordinate 20,012,482 of NC_134887.1, forward strand.
AAACGGTGACCTTTCAACAGGCAGAAAGATCGTTACCATCCGCTGCTGGCACAGTTTGTTTTACGTTATAACTATACCTACAGCCTACACTGCTTAAGCGGGGAGGGGGGTAGTATGGGGGTACCAAGAAAGAAAGTGTGCCCGCTAAATCGTCCACTTGCCGATCGTTTCGTCTGTCACTACCGCTAAACCTTGGACCCTCGTCAAATCTCGGCCATGGTAAAACTGAATCCATTCCAACTTCATGAACTGAACCTCCTTCCGTCGTGTGTTTGGTTACTGACATGTCCGGCCTGTGCAACTAAGTCTACAGGTTCTATTTCGTTTCTTTGGTTCCATTCTGTCGCTTTCTTTTTCCGGTTTCTAAGTTCCATTCCCGGCTTTGTGTTCCTTTTCTTTTCTAAGGAGGAAGGACTGGGGGTGGGAGGGGGCAGATTTTGTGTAATGTCCCGTCATACATATAGCACAGGTGGATTGACACATTTGGTTGAAATGTAAAATTAATCTTCATATTTGAATGTTTTTGTTTAAAACATAGTTCAGGAGGGAGGGGGGCGGGTAGGGGAAAGGGGTGGAGGGGGGGTGCAATTGTCATATTTGAATGTCTTCGTTTAAAACGTTGTTGAGGAGGGGTGGCGGTGTTCATTTCTAAGTTCCATTCTATTGTGTTTCTTTACATTTCAGAGCACTGTTCTGTCGTGTTCCTTTTCATCTCTTAGCTCAATTCTGTTGTGTTCGTGTGTGGTTTGTTTTTGTTTTTTGTTTTTTTATCTTCTAAGTTCAGTTCTGTTGTCTTCTTTTGTCATTTCTGGGTTCCATTCTGGTTTGTTCTCTTTTATTTTCTTCTTCTTTTTTTCATTCTAAGTTCCCAAAGGTTTTAATCTTAACCCTTTTTTCTGGTAATATGGTTTTATTTTACGTTCAGTGTACTCGAAGGTCCAACAGATATTTCCAGAATGTTTCTTCAACACACGCAGACACATTGTCCAAACGTCCAACACAAGGTCTGTGATGTTAGAACCCCCAGGCTGCCCACTAACATGTACACAGTACAGTGGCAAAAATCTCTTTCTCTCGCTCCAACGCTTCGGAGCGTGGGAAAGTAGGTATCTGGTGTCTGCCTCTGGCCACACGCACAAGACGTTTGGCTACATACATGTATACACTGACACACACAGACCACACTGAACAGTCTGGAGTCTGTCAAGTGCGATTCTTTTTGCTGTCACCATGTAGTGAAACCACGTGCTGGACTGTGTGCTGTGTCTGTTTCGTATTCTCTCTCTTTCTGTCCTCAAGGCCTGACAAAGCGCGTTGGGTTACGCTGCTCATCAGGCATCTGCTTAGCAGATGTGGTGTATGTTTCTCTCTCTTAGGTCCATTTCCCACTCTCTTTGTCACCCGGTGGTTGAACTGTTCACGGCAGCATACAATGCAAAGGTGTCCCTGTTTCAAGTTAGTTCACTTCACACCTATCTGTTTAGCGCCCTGTGTATATGTGTGTGTGTGTGTGCGTTTGTGTGGAGGAGGAGGAGGAAGATTTTGTTAAATGTCCCGTCGCACATAACTGATGATTGCAGACGTTTTGTTGAAGTATTAATGTATGTGGGTGTGGCTCTGTTCAGCATGGTATATTTACAAGTCTCCCTTTTCTTTCTTTAGTCTTTTGCTGCGGATGAACTGATCCCATTCGCAAACGAACAGTAATCTCTCTCTCTCTCTCTCTCTCTCTCTCTCTCTCTCCCTCCATCTATCAATACGCAGGCTATCTGTATATCATTCTTCGAAGGGAACTTATATCCAAATAGAGAGAGGGTGTACAAGAGCGTTGGTGGTGTACGTTAACAACGATCAGACTTTATTCAGCTTATCTGTTGGTAGTGACTCTCATGGAAACACCCACTTGCTACTGATATGACGACAGTACCAATCCACACGCGTTCGGCAAAACAGTACAACTACCGAAACAAAGCACCCGGAACTGTTCGGCTACATGTACACAGTTCCAGAAACGCGGGTCTTTAATAAAAGGAAGTACGGTCCTGTCACAATCATCGCCACTCCAGTTTTCGCTTACACGCGAGTGTAGCCATGTTCACGTGAGTTCTTCATAAATACAAAACTGCTGAGCTGACAGACTGCGTGGTCTACAAAAGGACACGGAAGGGCCAGTTTCCAGTGTTTATTTCTCCACTACTGCGTGGAATGGAGTCGAACTCTAACGAGAACGGGGAACGAAGCAGGGTGTGATAATCACCCAGTTCAAGTACCCATGTTTTTATGTGCGAGGAATGTCTGTAGGTAATCCCTCCCAGAAAAGTACTCTTGTTCTTACTGGTTTTCACCACCTCTCCAGTCAGAACTTGGTCTTCTTTGAGAGCAGTGGGCATTGTTTAGCTGCCGTATACATTGCCTGCATGGCGCGACAAGACTGGGTCTATTGTGTGTAAGCGTAAATAACAGTGTGAAGTCTGGTGAATGTTTTCCTCCCCATGTCTGTTTCGAAACGTAGGTGGTTTGTTCGTACTTCTTTGCCGGTCCGATCAGCGCGTTGGGTTTGTGCGTAGATTGAGTATCTGTATGTTTGTTGTTTTTTCATCCTCTTCCTCCTCCTACTTCTTTTCTTCTCCTCCTCCATCTCCTCCCCCTCCTCCTACTTCTTCTTTCTTCTCCTCCTTCTCCTTCCCCTCCTCCTCCTTCTTCTCCTCCTTCGTTTTGTTCTTCTTGTAGTTATTATTTTAGTAGAAGTGTAGTGGTAGAAGTAATACTACTAGTAGTACTAGTAATAGTATCATTATTATAATTAACATCATCATCAACATCAGCGGATACGATGTAGTGTATATATGGATCAGTTCGCATGCACTCCTTGACACCTTGTAGCTGCGGAAAATGACACCAGTCCTGGATCATGAATTGTGAACCCCAGCCTTCATGACAACGGGAATTATATACGGGTTGGGCGACCATTATGTTGGGTGGGCCTGAAAGTGATTCCAAGCACGGTTCCTTGTAATACACAATCCCGATTAAACTTCGATTTGAGCAAGTTATTGTTCAGTTTCGTAATTCTACACCAAAGAAACCTGCTCATGTAAAGAGTCACACTTGAGACTTGAATCTGTGAAGGCGGTGTTGTATAATCGTCCAGAATGAGAATAAATACACATGGGTTGCTCACTCACACTGTGAGATCAGCAAACGCCTCTCCTCCACCCTCCACACACACAGAGAGAGAAAGTGGTGTTGGTGGTGTGTGTGTGTGAAACTACGGACATAGATTCAGACAAGAAAGCCAATTCAAGATCTGCCGTGGCTGAGAATTGTACCGTCCTATTCCACTGATAAAACTTCTTCTTTTAAGGCTGCATGCTAAACACAGATGTATGCAGAGACGATTACATCTATCTTGTTTCCCCAAACTAACCATGACCTCTCCCTTCCTCTCCTACCTTTTTTTTATTTATCAATTTTTATACTTTCATTTGATAACATTCAAATGTGAAAACTAATACTTTAACTGGGTGTCTACAATCACCAGTCAGTGTAACGGGACGTTGAACAAAATCCACCCCCCTCCACAGAGACGAGAGAGGCGCGCCAGTTCCTAGATTTTGTAAACTATACTTTTTCTTCTACGGTATGATTAATTGGACTTTCCATTGAAATCTTACATATAATTCTGGGTACTGATAGGTACACAAATATATAAGCATGCACTCAAGGCCTGACAAGTGTGTTGGGTTATGCTGCTGTCAGGTATCTGCCCAGCAGATGTGGTGTAACGTATACGGATTTGTTCGAACGCAGTGACGCCTCCTTAAGAAACTGAAACTGAAAACTGGGTTCGAAGAGGGTTTTGCGGGACGGAGTAGAGGTGGGACTGATGGGAAGGGGAGGGGTGTGGAGTGCTGGAATGTGAAGAAGGAGGAGGGGGAGATGGGAAGGAAACGCAATAATACCCGACCAGTAAAGACTGCTAACGGGCAGCTGTCTGGAAGTCTGCAGACAGAGACAATCAAATGTTAGCTGGGGTCAGGTACGAGAGGGGGGAGGGCGGGTGTGTGTGTGTGTGTGGGGGGGGGGGGGGGGTTGGGGAGTGAGTGGGTAGGCGACGGTGCTTTCGATCGCTGGAACGACCAGCGGCACAAGTAAAGGGAGTGGAGCGTAAGGACTGCTGATCACAGAGGAGGGTGCCTTCTGTGGGGGTCCCAGCGTAGTGTGCACAGACCGATCTCCAGTGTAAGATTGATCTCCAAAGTAAGACTTGTCTCCAAAGTACCGGCTCAAAGAAAGCTGCTGCTTGTGGTGTGGGTTGCGTGGTCTGGGACCTTTATTTGCGCTCGTGCACGCGCGCGAACACACACACACACACATTCACTCTCTCTCTCTCTATCACACACACACACACATGTACGCACAAACATACTCTCTCTCTATCACACACACACACACACACACACACACACACACACACACACACATGTACGCACAAACATACTCTCCACCAATGTTGGTGATGGAAATCTTAAACAAATCGTCTAGCTGGCGAATCGATAAAGTGGACCGTTAGAAAATCACCATGTCAGCTGTTACCCAGACATGCAGCCGCCACTGCACGCAGTCGACTTCATATGACCTGACTTGTATGACACCCCCCACCCTACCCCCGCCCCCTCCCGCAAAAAATGCCCGTTCATCGTTCTGCCCAGTAAAACTACATACTCGGGAACACACGTTGCAGCAGGCATAATAAGAAGCGAAACAACTGTGTAGTGTGCTTAATACTGGCATGCTGATCAGTACTGGGTGGGTAGATCTTTCCAGTGATAATCAAGCCGTCTCTTGAGGGCGTTGACAGAGACATTTCATATTACAGTTGATCTTTCCGTAATGAAGACCCGCTCAGTGACCCGCTCATGGGTCTGCTTACATTCCTTCATAAGCTTAGATCTGAGCAGAGTTAGGTCATCATTCAGGTTGCGTCGTCTTCTTCTATCAGTTCCGTCTTCTTCTTCAACTCATTCTTTTCCATCACTCGGGTTTTGGCTTTTCGGGTCACAGCTTTTACAAGCACTGGACGGGCAGCGCTAGGCGTCGCAGGAGGAGGGTTGTTGTTTTTTTGGCGGGGGGAGGGGGGTCTCCTCCGCAATCACCTCCAACTTTTGTGAAATGCCTCCTGTGAGATCAGCGATAAAATAATGTAGATTGTTTTTTCAACGTAGATGTGAGAACAGGAACAAGACGTTCCACGACGAGTGACGCAATATCACATGCATCATCATTATTGACATCAGATGCCATAGTCTTGCCTTGCCGTTTCCTTTCCCGTTCAGTTCCATCTTTCCTATATAGTTTTGATTCCAGGCACTTAGCGAACATTCTTCCAGATCAAAATCTTCCATCTCAATAGACTTCAGTGCTTTTGAAAGAATACCGCTGGTCCTGGTAACTGGAGACATGGTACAGCGTGACTAGAAAGTCAATGTGAAGATTCCCGGCGTTTCAAACAAACGCGACTGATCTTGAAAATTGCCAGTAAAACAGAAAATAACACGATATTCATACAAAATCATACCCAGACAGTTGCACAAATACTAATCGGTGATTTCGATACAACTGGTACCTTCAAAGAGCGCAGAAGACCACAGATAATAACAAATATTGGACTGAGGAACGCTGAAGGATGTCTCATCCAATCACCGGAAGTTCGCCCCACACACACACAGACATTGACACAGTCTCGGGAAGAGGGAGGCCGACAGAGGGAGACGAATCTACTAAAAAAAAATAAATAAATAAAAAAACCCGCCGAAAGGTTCATGTGCAGTCTGCCCTTCTTCTAATCACAGACCGCACGCATCATCAGCTGCCTTTATTTAAGCAGTCAACGAAACCGGCAACAGACACAACTTGGTCTTGATGGTCTTGACGAGTCAGCAATCTATCCGTCTGCATCAGCGTTGCCCTGCAGTCAAGACTCAAGTCAGACGTGGGTGATTGCAACACAACATCCGATTTGATGGGGCTATAAAGGCCAGTGCCAGAGCATGACATGACGGCCTCGTTAACCGCCTCTGTAGAGGGCCTGGAGATAAATCTGAGAACGAGCGGATAACCTTCTGAACATCATACGACCTTCCGTCCCACCCCCCTCCAGCAGTCCCACTTCTGCAACGCAGTGTCTCACGAGACGGACGGACAGACAGAACCAGAATATTCGACCATCCCGCGTCTGCCGTCTCAACTCTCCGGTCTTCTTTTTAGAGAGAGAGATGCATAATTTAATATACTGTGTCTGAATCTGTTTTTCAGTCTGTCTGCCTCTCTCGTGAGTGAGTGAGCATGCGTGCACACGTGTATTTTGAGTACTGATGTGCATACGCAAGCCTTCAGGCGGCGCAAATCAGTAAATCCTCTTCAGAAACATCAAAGACACCTGATAAACCCGATACACGCACACGTATTTTATCACGTTCGTGATAACAAGCACCCACGCACCCCGCCCACATCAATCACCATCCTTTTATAAGTCACCACGAGAAAAAAATCAAACATCATAAAAACGGGCGTTGGCATCATAGTAACCGTTCGTTGCTGTGTCTGTGAGGATAACTAAAGTTAGTTCAACGAGCTTCAGTGTGAAAATCTCTCGCTGTCAGTTGTCAGTCACAGACGGCCTGAATTAACGAGTTATCTATCCAGAGCTTGCCTGCCACCGCTCTCGTTACCGTTGGCTCGAGACTTGATTTTGCTCGCTGCCTGTAGTCTGCTTCTTTTGTTCCGCCAGCATCGTTATCTGATTTGTGAATGTCAAACAGCCAGGGGACGCGGAGGTTGGGGTCTTTGAAGTGAAGTTGATGTGTTTTGTTTTGCTTTGTGACATGTTTGTCATTGAAGGTAAAGGTTAAAAGTTATACTTAACCCTTGCAATGGATTTGTCAAATAGTGTTTTCCCCAGAGATTATGAATTGTTTACATTTTATTCAGAAAAAGGAGATCGGTGGAATATTGAAAAAGTTCCAAGTTCGGGTGGGGTGTTTTTTTTCTTATGTTTTATTTACTCTTTTTTTTCATCGCAACTGACGTGACAGTGTGTCCGTGTGTGTGTGTGTCTTCTCAGTCCCCTCTTTCTCTCCCCCCCCCCCTCTCCTCTCTCTCTCTCTTTCTCTCTCACCCACTCTCCCTCTCAGTCTTTCTTTCTCTCCCTCTCTCTCTCTTTGTTCAGATACACACAGACACACAGTTGGAATATCAATATTTTAAAATGTTTCTCATCATACATATTGATACCTTTCAGTTTAATGAAAGTTGTTTTTTTTTCTTTCTCTCTCTGTTCAGGTTGACACAGACACACAGTTAGAACATCAGGAGAATGAGCTGTCTGTGAGCCAGGGGGACCAAACCACAGCCAGAGAGGAGAGAAAACTGACAGACACAGACAGCAACGGTGTGGATTTGTCCGGTGCAATGGACCCTCAGGTAGTAATCCACCTGTATTGACTGTGGACAGGGTGGTTTATGCATGATGCATGCTGATTTGATTGATGTTTGGCTGTCTGTTTGTCAGTTTGTGTGTTTGTATGTGTGTACATGTGCTTTTTTTTGTGGGAGTGTGTGTGTGTTTGTGAGTGTGTTATGTAAGTGTGTGTACTTGTTGGTGTGTGTGTGTGTGTTGCAAGCATGTGTGTGTGTGTGTGTATGTTTGTGTGGGTGTGTTTCATAGCTAGAGACTGGTAGAAATTTAGGAGAAGGGAAGTTGCACAAAAGCCACCCAGTTATATATAAGGAAAAGATGTACACAAGACAATGGAAAACCGAGAAATAAACAGTGAAAAAGATATGTTCAACCCTGCACTACACTGGGTTTGTCTGTTTTTTTAGCTCTACTCTTTTTCTAGGGTGTCAAACTGTATGTAACTGCATGAATATGTGTGCATGTATTTGTGTGTGTGTGAATGTGTGTATGCATGTAATTAGTTCATGAACATGGCATCATTGTTTCACATTTCTTATTCATTCATTAATTCATTTTGCATTGTAGGGAGAAACACATGGAGGCAGTAATGAAGCTGGCAGTGCAGACTATCTGTTGGACACTTTCTTCGGCACCACGTCCACTTCAGGAACAGTAACCAACGGCGTTGATGATGAATGCATTCTCCGGATCGATGAAAGCATTGATGGGGCTGACAAGGACGGCTCCACTTCCAGGCCCAGGGCGGACAAGGAAAGTTCGCCAGAGATCATCGTTGGCAGCGTGGACAGCGTGGAAAACGTGACCCTGAAAGATGCCACCAGTGAAAAGGCTCTGCTTGGAAGCAAGGACGAGGATGGGAGTTCTTCACAGAGGGACAGTCTGAGCTCCAGAACAGATGAGGTGAGTGTTGTGTTGTTGACATGGACACAAAGTAGATTCATGCAATAAAATTGTCTTCTTCTTCTTCTGACTGTTTTTACCCTGCCATGTAGACAGCCATACTCCGTTTTCAGGGGTACACATTTGTCTAAACAACAGTATAATCTGATCAGAGTGAGTACTGAGACCCTTTTGGATCGAGCAAGTTCCGAACAGATGTTACTTTCTTTCTTAACTATATATCTTGCGCATGCTCTGAGCACTGAGTCAACTGGGATTAATACAATGCATTATGAGGCTTACTTTATCTTTCAGCATGAACATTAGATTCAGTGGACACAACAGTGAGGAGTGATGATACACGACCTGAGCAACATCATGTGGAACGGTGGCCTTGTGGTTATGGCGTACACAGTCAGATCTCATCAATCACCGGTATCTTCTCCCCGTCTACCAGACCTTGAGTGGTGGTCTGGATGCTAGTCAGTTGAATTACACAATAAATGGACGTCCCATGTGTAGCATGCACTTACCACACGTAAAAGAACCCATGGCAAGAAAAGGGTCATCCCTGACAAATTCTCTTGAACTAGTAGAAGACCCCACTTTGACAGGAAAAACAAACATACTTGCGGGCAGAAGAAAAGGCTCGTGCAGCACTGTTGTGACACACTCTCTCTGGGTAGAGCAGCTGGAATTTAACACACAGTCAGTTGTGACAGAGAATAATAAAATGCAACACAATACGTTAGCTTTTGTCAGAGTTACCTTGTTGTGAATAGACAGTTAGCCCAGTGAGAAGAATGTCAGCATTTTGACCATTTTATTTGTGGTGGGGTAACAGTAGTTATATGTTTGTATTGACTTTTGTTGTCTTATCCTTCTCTCTTTTGCTTTGTGTAATATGTACACTCCTTTTCTCATGATTGTTTTGCTGTGTTTGTAAATCAGTGTAGGTGTATTTGTTCTTTTTTTTCTCCTCTATTCCTTTCTTTCATTCTCTCTCTCTTTCTCTCCTCTCCTCTCCCTGACCGTCCCTGCATAACCTGTCTGTATGATGATTTGATTTTATTTTTAAACTTGCAGGACAAGAGAAAAAGCAGCAGCGACATGGATTTTGATGTTTTGGAGGTATGTTACTGTTTGGTTTGTTGCTGTTGGGAAGGCCATGGGAGGGGATGGGGAATGGGGGGATACGAAGAGTGATAGATGGAAGGTAATAGTAATGATGATAGAAAGAAGAGGATGAAGAAAAACCGCGATAATTATAAGCATAATGATAACAATATATGGTGCTTATTTGGCACAAACTGTCTCCTTTAAATGGGCTCTAAGTGCCAGGCATTGAGCAATACAGATACAGTTGTGCATACCACAGCACTTGAAGACATACAAGACAAAAAACAAAAAAACCCACTGTATATATTGCTTGGTATGTACAGTTTTTACAGGTTCTGTGCTTTTTTAAGAGCATCTACTGTTATGATTATTTCTGGTATTATCATCATCATTCTTCTTCTCATTATTATTAGCAGTGGCAGCTGACCATTAGAGAAGAGATTAAGCTGTTCAAACACACATGGTCCAGTATCTAACATGTATCATCATTTCCTGAGCAAGATACTAAACAGTGTACCAGGGTAGTTCAGAGAATGTGAATAACATCTAGTACCAGGGATAGAAATGACAACATTAAAAAAAACAAAAAAACTTTCCCCCCCAAATTTCTACAAGCCCCTCCTAATAAAAGTAACTTCCAGTTGTGCAATAACAAGTCAGCTGTTATTTCTCATTATATAAGCAATATGCATTCCAGGGAAAGAAAAAACTGGGTTGGGGGGTGTAGGTGTTACATTGAAAGGGGGAGGGAGGAGGGAAGTGCAGCTGGTCTGATCTGAAGCTGACTGCTCACTTACCCTTTCCTTGACACAGTCAGAAATAGGTTGTGCAAGGGACACACGCAGAGAGCTTTTCCACTTGTCTGCCAGAAGGTTGAGTTGTCCCAGACAATTGGACAGGTGGGAATTTCAAGCCCTGGATGCTCAGCGTAAAGGTTTCTGTTTGGACATTCATTGGACCATGATGTCTTTGGTGTGAAGTGTGGTGACACCTGGTGGGTTGGTGTTAGAGAGTATCCTGATCTCCCAGCTCAACATGTACATGTGTAGAGACCTGTCATTGCCTCAGTCACCATCTTGTATCAAAAGATAATCACATGCATTAAATAATCCATATCAGCATTCAGATAAAACAACAAACTGACCAACCTGCACCACCATCTGACAACAGTATGGCCAGCTAAACGGTGTGGTAACATAATTAATAGTCATACTTGTTGCAGTGATACACATTTAAATCAGCACATTAACATTCTGACTTTGTCTTTTGATCCCAGATTTATGACCATTTGTTGTTAGTCTGATTTACAAGTTTTATTATTATCATTTGGACTCTCTCAGTTTCTTCTTCTTCTTCTTTTTCTCCTTCTTCTTCTTCATCATTTATGGGCTGCAACTCCCACATTCACTCGCAAGTACATGAGTGGGCTTTAAGGTGTATCACTGTATGACTGTGTTTACCCCGCCATGTAGGCAGCCATACTCCGTTTTCAGGGGTTCTCAGTTTGATATGCACATGATCATTACTTTCCAGATGGATACTTCCTACTTGAACATTGGTGTGAGCAAGCAGAAAACATCACTGTGCAAAAAGGGTTCACTAGCACGTCGGAAGAAACCTACGCGGGTAACCGTCAAACAGGTGGCCTCTGATTCATCAGACAGCACCTTCCAAGACACAACAGGTGCAGTATGACAGTGTTGTAACATTCTGTGTCTGCATCCTGCATCTTTATTTCTTCTTCTTTTAAGAAAGTCTTTTTTGTTTTTTGTTTATTTCCTGATATGGTGCTGCGGTTGGCTGGACTATTTTAAGCAACAGTGTCAAAAGCCAAATGTTGTTCCACTGGTTTTATCCTAAGTCATCTCATCCAGAACCCCGCATAGACACAAGAAGTCCTGTTTTATCCTAAGTCATCTCATCCAGAACCCCGCATAGACACAGCAAGTCCCAGTCTTGTTGTGTCACAGTTGAAGTGCTGTCAGTCCACAGGAAACTACTTGCGCTGAAAACTTCACTATGATAACATGCAGAGGAGACTGCATTACTGAACAACTGCTGCCGTCACATGTTGGCACGAGAGGAAGTTGCTTGAATGAATCAGCAACCATGTCTTCACTCTCTCTCTCTCTCTCTCTCTCTCTCTCTCTTCCTCTGTACACAATGACAGTGGTTGTGCATGACTTAGATGCTCTCACATCATTGGATGCATGGGGCACTCAAAGCACTTGATACTATGTTGTCCTCAGTCAGTGTGTTGGTGTCGCCCCATCGTCTGCCAGCAAGTCTGTTGTGTACAAACCACTTCCAAAGTTCTCCAGTTGATCCTGTGTGCAGCATGTATCTTCAGTTCTCCTGACATTCATTTTTATCATTCTTAAATTTTCTTCTTCTTTTTTTTTCTTTTTTTTTTTTTGTCGTCCTCTGTGGTTCTTTGGTCTTCATCTTTACTTGCACCTGAAGAGGCAGTGTGGCAGAGTGAGTCGCTTTGTTCTGATCCAGTGTTCACCAGCTACCAGGGTTTGGGACCCGGCTTCAGCATGGTGTTGTGTCTTTTGGAAAGGTACTTTACTCCAGGTTTCCTCACTCCACCCAGGTTTAAATAGGTTCATGACTTCAGTAGGAGAGAAGTGGGCCCTGCCTTCTTATGCCCAGCTCTAGTCACAGTGGATGTTAGTTCACAACCCCAGTTGCCAGGCAATGAGACCTTCAACCTTTTTTTTTTTTTTTAACCTGTTTATCTGCAACCATCTGTTATCCATGGTGTCAGTTCTGCCCCAGCATTGTGATGAAAGATGAAAAGAATGAAAAAACCACATTTAATTATACATACTTAACCGTGACTCACTAGTGCAGACTCCGGCAGGGGTCTGACATTCCTGTCCTGTGCAAACTACTATCCGCCTATGCGGAGAAAACGAAAGTTTATGTGTTGATTGCATCTTCATAACATCTTGAGATATAAATCCTTGGTTTGAATAGCAGCCAGTCAACAGCATGTTTATTGTGTCATATTTACAAGATATGTATGTTTAATTATTTTTGATATTTTGTTGAATTCCATTATTCATCCATATTCGCAGATTTAAGTTAGAGTGGATCAAATTCCATCCAGTGTGAGGTCTAATCCAAAAACGCCACTGAGTGCAGCAGCTTTTCTGCAAATCCAAGGTTAAAAGGACACCTTTTCTGGCTGCTTTGTCTTTCAGACTGGTTTCAGAATTTTTTTTTACAAGTTTTGCATGCCCTAATATTTTTCTTGATTGATTCTACATTTACGGGTGCTTTCTTTGGTTCAGCCAAAGTACATAATTCATTGTTAGCTGCTAATATTCTATGTAAAAATCCATTGTGAAACTATTTACTTTGGATTTATATATTCATATGTACCTTTGAAACTTAACCATCGAAGGAATGAAATGATCGTGAAACAGTAATGAATATTAGATCATAACGACATTCTTTAATGGTTCCAGATTCCAAACCTTTGACCTCTCCGACTTCAGATGCAGCCGAAGATGAGGTATTTGACAAAACAGCGAAGGCTGCGGAATCCCAGCAGTCTAAACCTTACACCTCTGGGGAGGCATACACTGTGAGGAAATCAGCTCAGCCTTTCAAGCCCTCTCTGATCATGCCAGGGCTTCAGGACTTAAGCAAATCAAAGGTAGGCATTGTGAATGATGTTGTGTCTGTCTGATTGGTGCTTTGTTTAAACTGGGCTTCCAGTCATCTGTGCACGCACAATGCCATGCAATCAAAAATGGCACAAGGTAAATGTCCATATGTACATAATGCGCATGTCTAAGAGACACAATGACTTTAAGAGATAAAGTTTGAATGATGAAAAATGGCACAAGCTAAATGTCCATATGTACATAATGTGCATGTCTAAGAGACACAATGACTTTAAGAGATGATGAACAATTATGGAAGTAAGTGTAAGCGATCACTGGCAGATTCTGTTTGCTGTAAATCTGACAGTTTCTTTTGTTTTGGTACCTTAGATCTGGTGAAATGAGTATGCCTTTATGCACACTTTGTTAACATTTTTTTTTTGTAGTTACAGACTGGGATCGATAAAGCATTAACCTGTCATCAAAGACATCAGTAAACACTTATTTCAGTGAATGCATCACCTTAAGAAAGAACAGGCATGAAAAGAAAAGGCAGGTGATGATGATGCTTAAAAAGTGATTTATGAAAATAGATCATGAAAAACGAAAGCTGATACGTTCTGGCAGTCAGAGACAATGGTTGTACAAGCAGTGGTGTGATGTATTAGAGTGAAATTTAAATCCTTAGAATCACCCTCTAAGTGACAGGAGACTCATACAAGAGAGGTTAGGAGATCCTTGAATTTTCTATGATAAAAATTTATCATCAGCCCTGTTAGAAGGAAACCCTGTGCATTTGTGATCTCTGTGGTGTGTTTTGTGTGTGTGGAAAAGAAGGATGTTTCATGTTGCTTTAAAATTCATTTTAAGGGACTGGGAAGAGGGGAAGATGAGATGGTTGAATGAAAATCTAGACAAATTTTGTTTGTTTTTGTAACCAGGTAAGGGTGGGAAAAAAGGAAATGATATGAGGGTATGGATGAGAAGATTGGTTGGAAGGGCTTTTTTGAGGGTGTGTTTGTAATGATGATGGTAGATGAATTATGAGGAAACTCAATCCAGTATTGTAAGAATATTTGAGAATGATTTAGAAGAAACCCAGATCCAATATTGTGAGGATTTTCTTTCTGTTGTCGAAAAAGCTCAAGATATTTTATAAGTATGATGCAGTTGACTTATTTTGTGTCAGCTGTTTGTTAATCAGTTTTGTTTTGTCAGTTGTTTGCTTAACAGTTTCAATTTCTTATGGAGGCATCGTCATTTAGTTTGGACAGATCCACTTACGCTACACCACATCTAAGCAGATGCCTGACAGCAGCATAACCCAACACACCAGTGAGGTCTTGAGTGCATGCCTAAATTTGTGTACCTTTCAGAGTGAATTTTGCCAACGTTTATGTTGCCATGGGTTCTTTTTCAGTGCACCATGTGCTTACTGCACGCAGGATCTGTTTATTATTTCATCTGAATGACTAGACACTCAGTTTGATTTTCCAGTCAAACTTGGGAGAAAGGGTGAGACAGGGATTCAAACCAAGACCCTCAGGGACACTGTATTGGCAGATAATTATCTTAACCATTCTGCCACCTTCCTCATATCAATCAAACAAAGAGCCTCATTAGATAATGCCGACTTTTTTCTTCTTTCTTTTTATCATTTTGTTATCATTAATGCAGTTCTGATGATTGTCCTTTGGAACTGGTTTCAGTTGTTCAATCAAGAAAGGAAGAAGTCTGATGAATGTTCAACATCGCCAGCGAAATCACCAGTGTCTGGTTCTTCCCCTTTATCGCCATCGCATCGACCTGGTCCTCCCACGGTGCTTCCAAAACCCACCTCCAAGATCCAGAAAGACTCGCAGAACAAAACTATTGCTGCAGAAAACATGGCGCAGAGTGCTGACTCCAAGTCTGCGGACGTTGGGAGTGTTTCCAGCAACATTGTAGCAGCTGCCGTTGAAGAGGTGCAGCTGGTTTCCAAGGAGACTCGTACTGATAGTGTGAGTTCTTCGGAAGGACCCAGACCCGGGCGTAGTGACAGCGGGTCAATGTCCGGCCCCAGGTTCACGCGGACAGACAGCTGGAGCTCAGTGAGCAGCCCTCGCCCCATGAGCCGCAGAGAAAGCACCAGCTCCGTGGAGGGAGGGGAAGGGGGTGGGTCTGCCCACTCCACCCCGCGGAGAGCCAGCATCCAGGGAAGCGCGTATGCTCCTATCGGCTTCCGACCTCGCCGCAGTTCCAGCATCGTGCTGGATTCAAACAACAAATTGGTGGACGTTGTCCCCACCCCACCAAGCCCATCATCTTCAGCACCACCAATCGTGGAGAAAGACTCTGAGAGTTCATCTTCTTCTGGGGTAAGGTCGCCCACCTATACCCCTCCCGCGTGGTTGTCGGAAATGAAAGCCAAGACTGGAATCGCAACAGATTCCAGCAGCGCACGTCTTCGTACAACGAGCATGGGAAGCAACGATGGCAGTGCTGTTTCCGCCTCTTCCGGCCGTTCCAGGAACAGCTCAGAGAGCATGGAGGGAGTACAGAGTCAGAGCGTTGCTGATGAAGTCCTGCAGAAGAAACAAGAGGAGGAGGAGGCAGAGAGGCCTGGCTGGATGAAGACTGCAGAGCACGGGGGTTCGTCTGCTGGTGACGACAATGTGGCCAGTAAGAAAGGTAAGTGGTCTTTTCTTTTTCATTCTTTTTTTTTGTGTGTGTGTGTGTGTGTTTTATAATGATTTTTATTCACCATTGTGGGAAACATTCCCGCACGTGTGGTGGTGTTTTATTTTGTATTGATGGATGCAGATTCTGCAGTCTTTTGAGCTGAAAGGTTCTGGAGTTCCTCTGTCTTTTTTTCTTTCTTTAATGTCTTTTCACTTTGAGTGATACTAGACCTGTATTGTATGTGTTTGTGTGTAAAAGGTCAAGGGGGGTATTAAAGGGGGATGTGCTGAGAAAGATTCTACTAGAACAGTAGAATCAATAATTCATGAATACCAAATTATAACAGCAGTTAAGAAATACATAGTCAAAAAAAAGTAGTGATATTTGATCAAAGAAAACTCCAACTGCACCATGTAACTGGGACTCAACTATGTTAAAGAAAAGTAATTGGTTGGGCGTTCTTTCTAAAAGCTTAGCTCTGAAAATAACTATTTTTACCTGAGTTATGGGAGAAAACTGACAACCTTTGTAAAACACTGAAGTGAAATACGGTTTTGTGTGATCGGTTTACCTCAATCAGTGAGTGATCTTCTCATTTCATACTTGTAGTCCCCTGTGATTCTTTTTCTTGTGCCAAAGGGAAATGAATGATTTAATGAACAGTTGACTCAATAATACATGTAAAACAAGAGCTGGGGAAAGAGTCACAGAGTTTGATTCCTTCTTGGAAAAGGTCACCCACCTTACGCCTTAATTTTTTATACTAGAGATGACAAGGGGGGAGGAAGGAGGAATTTTGTTTAATGTCCCGTCACACATATCAGTGATCGAAGATGAGGAGATGACAAAAGATTTGGTATAGTTGTCAGTTTAAATGTTATAAAACTAACTTTAGTTTTCTTTGTTTCCAGTTTTTAAGGCATCAAAATTCAAATCAATTATCAGTTATTTATAAGCTTATGCCCTATACACTCCAAGAGACAGGCATTTGACTTTATCTCAAACAATGGACTTCCCATTTAGCTATATACTAATAATGATTATTTAGTTTGTTTACACACTCTGTACATAGACACATTCAGTTAGATGCAAATTTACAACCAGTGCTCACATACACTAGAAATCTTAGTTGATTTTAATCCTAGATTTGATTCCTGATTTTACATTGTAGAAAGTAGATTGTATGATTACCATAGTTTTCCATTTGTAAGATGATCCTGTAATAATACTTTCGGCTCATCTTGAAGGGATTGGGTGGTGACAGAATACGTGTAGAAAATCGAAAATGACTCCATGCTTGGAACTTGGGTGTGTGTGTGTGTGTGTAGCATGTCTGGATTTTTTGTTGACAAGTGGCTGCATAATTTATCTGTTATAAACATCAAGAGCATGCCCTCCATGGTCACGCTCTGAATGCAATGCATTGTATAATGCAGATGACAGATAGAAAAATGAATCCGCCATGGTGGGTTGCCTTGTAAATTGTTTGTGTCAAGTGTTGGATTTTTTTTTCTGGGAAATGGTTGCATCCTGTTGACCTTTCACACTAAGCACTCCAAAGTGATTCATTAGCATTCTTGTGTGTGTGAGTGAGTGAGTGGTGTGTGTGTGTTTGTGTGCGTATGTGTACTGCATGTGTGCATATGCCTGCTCATCTGTTCACACAAGCACATGCCAGTAATATGAGATATGATTGTGCATCCAAGTGCATGTATATACATTATACGTTACATGAAGGTACCCACTTTCTGCAACAGTGTCATTTCTATTATTAGTATTACTGATAAATCATTTGCATAGTCAGAGCAAGAAAAGACAAAAAAAACACTATGTCTCCAGCTTTCCTCATACTGCATAAGATGGTATCAGTTACAGGTATTTGCCTTTATCAACACAGAACACTTTGCTGAAACTCTGATATGTGCTGTACTGTCATAAATATCATGCACGTGTGCATGCGCATACACACAGACAGACATGCACACACACACACACACACACACACACACACACACACACACACACACACACACACACACAGAACAAACACACACACACACACACATACAATTTAAAAAAAAGATAAAACTGAGCTCTTCATCTGTCTCTCTCCCTGTCCTCCTCTGTCGCTCTCTCTCTCTCTCTCTCTCTCTCTCTCTCTCTCTCTCTCTCTCTCTCTCTCTCTCTCTCGCATTCATAGGCCCACACAAACACATGATTCAAACTCTTCATCATTTCAGCATTATTTATTATTTATTTCATGTTGTTGACTGTCTTAAGTGTTTTGTTATTCATCATTTCTCCCCCCCATCTCTACTCAGACGTTGAGGAGAATGGCGACAAAGAAGAAAAGAGACCAGTTCCACCTTGGGCAGCTGAACTGAAGATGAAAAAGCGCCCGTTTATGACCCACAGAATTAGTGAGACCACAGGAGAAAATATCAGCAAAGCGTCCACTTTACCTTTCAAAGGCAATAACAACAAGGAAAATGCCCCTGTTGTCAATTCAGGTACACAGAATGACTTGAGTTTAATTTGTTGTTGTTTTTTGTGTGTGTGTTTTTGTTTGTTTGTTTGTTTGGGGTTTTGGGGTTTTTTTTGTTTTTTTTTGCTTTTTGTTTTGTTCTTATCATTAATGTCTAGTGGAGTACACAGTGGAATAATAAGAATAAATAAGGCAGTGAAGGAAAATGGCTACAAAATACAAAAAGAAAACTCTTTATGTCAGGTGTGCTGGCAACTGTTGATTTATGTGTCTGAAGGGCACATAAATCTGTATTTTTTATACACGTAGCTTCAGAAAATGGAATGGTTAAGTACAACATTTATGGCACATTCCTGTTAGGTTGTTGTCGTTGGTTTGTTGTTGTTTTGTTGTTGTTGTTTGTTGTTGTTGTTTTTGGGGGGGGTTCTTTTGGGGATTGTTTTTTTTTTGTTGTTGTTGTTTTTTTAGTCAAAAGTGTTAATATCATCTTTTTCAAATTTTACAGCAGTGTTGGCTGTTCTAGTCTCATGATTTCAGAGTGATTATTTTTGTGGTTTAATGCAGCGGATGTAAGTCTTGATGATTCGGATGAGGGTAAGTTGTCATCATAAAATATCACAGAATGTCTTTTAAAAATTTATAATTGTTATGTGCATGTTTTGCATTCAAGCATGGTATTAGTATTCGTGTGTTTTGCATTATATTTAGAATGTATCCATTAGTGAAAAAAAAAAATCAAGCTTGCTTGTTCTTATTTCATAAACCATGTTTTACGTATTCTTAATACATCTCTGTTTTGTCAGATTCTTGTTATTTATGCCCCTTTAGCCCTGGTGTTTAGGAAATAACAGACTATTTCATTATGCTATTAGGTTTATAAAGGTTTCTTTTTTTCTTAGATGTATATTTTTTTTATCATTTTATGTGTGTAGCAATACTAGCATGTATTTGTGCATGCATACAATTATATACACACATATTTTGTATTGAAGTATTGTATTGTGTTACTGTTTGTCACAACAGATTTTTCTGTAGATCATATGCGAAATTCAAGCTGCTCTTTCAGGGGATGGTGCATTGCCACAGTACAGCGCCACTCCTATATTTTGTTTTCTTTTTTGAAGTGATCAGCTGAAGTGATCAGCATCACAAACTGTATTTTGTGAAGACTGAGACAATAGATTCAAACCTATTATATATCAACATGGGATTTTTTAATACATACTAGCTTCTACCCAGAACTTGAGCTCACTATAGGGTCATTTTGAAGACTGAGACAAAAACAATTGAGTGTTGTTCGCTTTCATAGGTCAATGCATTTTTGAGAATGTTGCTTTGTGCCTGTCTCTGTGCTCTGGTTAATGCGTGTGAGAAGAAAATGTAGAGTACCACCCCGTAGAAGTAGATGAATTGTCATCGTGTATCATCATTCTTGTCAGATTCTGTGACTTTTCATGCCATGTTGGCACAGGGTGCCTCTGTGCAGTTTCAGTCTCCCCAAGCCTTTACTTCGAGGCTTCAATTTCCTTGAGCCTTTATTTTGAGCCTTCAGTTTCCCTGAGCCTTTATTTTGAGCATTCTATTTCCCTGATCCTTTACTTCGAGCCTTCAATTTCCATGAGCCTTTATTTTAAGTTTTCAGTTTCTCTGACTGTTTGAGTTTCTACTTTGAGTCTTCCATTTCTCTGGGCCTTTACTTCGTGCCTTCAGTTTCCCTGAGCATATTCTTTGAGCCTCCAATTTCCATGAGCCTTTACTTTGAGTCTTCTGTTTTCCCGAGTCTTTAAGTCTTCCAGTTCTCTGAGTCTTTACTTTGACCCTTCAGTTTCCATGAGCCTTTACTTTGAGCCTTCAATTTCTCTGAGCCATTACTTTGAGCCTTCAGTTTCCCTAAGCCTTTACTTTGAGCCTTCTGTTTCTCTGAGCCTTCAGTTACTCCGAGCCTTTACTTTGAGCCTTCAGTTTCCCTAAGCCTTTACTTTGAGTCTTCAGTTTCCCTGAGCCTTTACTTTGACCCTTCTGTTTCTCTGAGCCTTCAGTTACTCCGAGCCTTTACTTTGAGCCTTCCCTAATCCTTTACTTTGAGCCTTCTATTTCTCTGAGCCTTTACTTTGAGTCTTCAGTTTCTCTGAGCCTTTACTTTGAGTCTTCAGTTTTCTGGGCCTTCATTTTTAGCCTTTGGTTTCTCTGAGCCTGTACTTTGAGCCTTCAATTTCCCTGAGCCTTTATTTTGAGCTTTCAGTTTCTCTGAACCTTTACGTTGAGCCTTCAGTTTCCCCAAGCCTTTTCTTTGATCCTTCAGTTTCCCCAAGCCTTTTCTTTGATCCTTCAGTTTCTCTAAGCCTTTACTTTCTCAAGACCTGACAAGTGCATTGTGTTTAATGTGTAGTCAGGCATATGTGGGTTTTTTCCTTTTTGTGTTGAATTTTTTTTTAAACGCAGATTTAGTGTAGCGTTTATGGGTCAGTCTAGTCTGCACACTTTGAGACCTCCTTGAAACTAAATTTTTACTTTCATCGCCTGGGCTGAATTTTGTATCAGAGCCTCAGGACGTTTAAAGCAGATAGATATCGCTGGAGGGGCCTAGCGACAGTCTCCACTCCAAACGGGGTGCTCACTAGTCTGCTGTGCGACTGCAGTTATTGTCTTCAGTGGAGGATTAAGCAGGCTGTGCCCTGCTTGTGTTGACGAAAAACAGACAACCCTGTGCACCATTGTAGTTAGTTAGAAGCAGTGCAGGGTCTTTTTAAGTGGGTTTCCTCTTGAAGATCTAATTGTGATTGTAGTGAATGAGCCTGAATGTTGTAACTTTGTGCGTGTTGAATTTTAGGCAAGTGGAATGACCATGAGAATAAAGAATGCGACTGAAATGGTGCAGAAGACTGACCAAATGATTTTAGTTCATAGCTGAAATATCAAGATTCAGCAGAATTGAGTGACATAGTATATTCTGCTCTGTGAATACAGATTTTAAAATCTAGATCATACTCATGGATTTATTTTTAACGCATGAAAGTATATATTGAACTTTATGTTGGTTTATTTTCTTGTGACTTCACAAAAAAGTGTTATATCCACCGATGTATATTTGTGCATTCATGCATGTTCATGAAATCACCTATTTGTGGATGCAGTTGCAAGTATTGGCAATTGGTATTGTATACATCTATACATGCATGAAAATGTGGATGTTATATATACTCAGAATGAAAAATGAAATTGATAATGTTCTCAGAACGTACCTCCCATAGTGTGGCCACCAATGGTCATGCATTTAAAATTCTTAAACATTTGATATTCCTTGATAAATATTGATATTTTGGGTTACACATTTGTTAATCATCCTTATATGGATATTTTGATATAGACATTTGACTTTTTAGATAAACACTTAGGATATTTTTTCTGGTAAATAAGCATTGGACTTTTTAGGATATATACACTTGATTTTTTGTAAGTTTGATTGAAAATTTGATATTTTTGGACAAACTTTGATTTTTTTTTTTTTTTTTTTTTTTTTTTTTTTAAACTAAAACGTTAACCCTATCAAGTTGTGCCGGCATTCTATCCAATCTTACGTTCACCGTTCAGGTCGGGATGAATACAGCCCCAGCTGGATGAAGACGAGCCAGCAGACAAAGAAGCCACCGCCCCCTGTTCCCAGCAAGCCCTCCGTGGCCATCGGCAGCAAGCCATCGGCCGTCAAAACCACGACACAGAACCCCATGAAGCAGTACGAAACACCCAAGTGGAAACTGGACCTGGCTGAGAAGAAGAAACGCCGTGAGGCTGAGGTGAGTTTTTATTGTGTGTTTTAACCCCTTGACTGCAGAACCCTGGTGAAATGAGATCAGTGTGGTGCGAGTTTGGTGTGTTAGAATTACTTCTGTGCACTTTTCTTCTTTGTTTGTGGGTGCAAGTCCCATGTTCACCTCGTATGTACATGAGTGGGCTTTTAGGTGTATGACCGTTTTCACCCACCATATTGGCAGCTATACTCCATTTTTTTGGGTGTACATGCTGGGAATGTTCTTGTTTCCAAATCCCATTGAACGCTGACATGGATTACAGGATCTTTAATGTTTCTATTTGCTTGCGTATACACATGAAGGGGGTTTACGCACTAGCAGGTCTGAACATATGTCAACCTGGTAGACTGGAAAAATCTCCACCCTTTACCTACAAGGAACCGTTACCGAGAATTGAACCCAGGACCCTCAGATTGAAAGTGCAACGCTTTAACCACTCGGCTATTGCACCCGTCTTGTGCACTTTTAAGTATTGCGATTGATTTTATTGAACAAAAGCAATGCTATCCCACAAGTTCAGAAGTCCAAATAAAGAATAATAATAATATTCCACATCCTGACCTCTACTCTCAATCTGATCTCAGGCAACAACACTTCATTGCTGGTCATGCTTGTCATCAGCAATAAGGGGGTGAACTTTTAAGTGCTAGCATAACATGGCATGCACAGCGCTCTTACAAAAATATTTCAGCTCCGTACCCATAGTAAACTGTGAGACTGCTACACATGACAGTAGATTTCATTGTGCATTTGTTCTTTTTTAACATTTGATGTATTTATTTTAACTTTTAATTGATGCGACCATGTGTTTGTTCTGCATTGTCCAAATATTCTGTGTAGCTTATTCAGGATTAAAAGGCTATGCCAGTCTTCAATAAAAGGCTAATTTGTGTTTGCACATTTCTTCTGTCATTGCTGCTGTGTACACATGTCAAATTATCGGTATAAGGACAGGCCCGGTGCTTCCTTTTTTGAGGAAGTGCGTGGGTTTGTTCAGTTTACCTTTTATTTACCTGTGTGCCAGCAAGCTGAATCAGGAGCATGAGCAGCATTGATTTTAAGTTGTGTACCTTGTGAATGGAGAGAGTTACCACTCTTTACTATTTGTTAAACAGTATGATACAGTTGTAAAATGATTGTTCAGCTCACATAATACAGTACGATACAGTTGTAAAACGATTGTTCAGCTCACATGATACAGTATAATACAGTTGTAAAATGATTGTTCAGCTCCCATAATACAGTACAATACAGTTGTAAAACGATTGTTCAGATGATGTCGGTGGAGGAGAGCAGTCAGGAGACAAGTGGTGACCAGACATCTGATGCCACTGATGGCAGCGGTTCGTCCTCCAGTGTTCCTCAGTGGAGACAGCAGCTGAGTCAGCGCAAGAAAAACCCCAATAACCCGGACGTCGTGAATGGTGGGCTTTCTGAAACCGCTCTGTCACAACTCCTACCCTCCTTCCGATTTACACTTTCTCTGGCTTTTTATTCACGTATGGGCTTTCCAGAATAGCTCTACTCACCCCCACTTCCTCTTTCCAATTTACAGTTTCTTTGGCTTTCTGTTACATTCTATTAAACATATATATCAATATATATATGTATATGGGCTTTCCAGAATAGTTTTATGCATCCCCTTTCTCTTTCTAATCTACAGTTTCTCTAGCTTTCTATTCATGTATGGGCTTTTCAGAATAGCTCTATGCGCCTCCTTCCTCTTTCTGATCTACAGTTTCTGTAGTTTCCTATTCACACATTTGGGCTTTCTGAAATAGCTCTGACCCCACTTCCTCTTTACAATTTACTGTTTCTTTAGCTTTCAGTTATTGTTATCATTATGAGCATTTACACCTAATCTTGAAAATAAGCCCTAGGCGTTTACAGATAGAACACACATGTAAATATCAATAAGGAAAAATTGAACACAAGATACCAAACATGATTAAAAATTATTTATCGCCCACACACACACACCCACAATACACACAAGCACATGTGCATGCATACACACGTCATAGCACACAATCATAAACAGTACACAATCAAAAATACAACCAACAAATTCTGAAACTACCAAAACACACTTACTCACTAATAGTCATTTTAGTTCAAACTGGAAAGGGATGAGCTGTTGAGAATTAATCAGGAGGGGAAAAGGTGGGTCTTCAGACTGGATTTGAAAGATTGCAGCGAAGATGAGTGACGGAGAGGCTGAGGAAGCTGATTCCAAAGAAAGGGGGCTTGGAATGAAAAACTGCGTTGGCCATACGTTTTGGTTCAAGCAGGGAGGATCCTAAGCATGTGGGTGTCAGAAGAAGAGCGGAGTTGGTGTGAGGGTATATTTAAGGATGAATGAGATCAGAAAGATACTGTGGACCAGAAGCCTCAGTGGACTCGAAACAAAGAGAGACAACTTTGTAAATGATTCAAGTGTGGGCTTTGAGCCTTTCCAAAGTAGTTCTGTGCGCCCCCTTCCTTTGTCCAGTCTACATTTTCTCTAGCTTTCTATTCATGTATGGGCTTTCCTGAATAGCTCTACCTCCCTCTTTCCAATCTGCATTTTCATTAGCTTTCTATTCAGTTTTACATGTAGGTTTTCCAAAATAGCTCTACACCCCACCCTCCCCTGCCCCTCTTTCTGTTCTACAATTTTTCAAGCTTTCTGTTCAGATGTTGGCTTTCTAGACAGCTCAACCCACCCATCACTTTTTCTAATGTACACCGCCCCCGTCCCCCTACAATTTCTTTAGCTTTCTGAATCAGATTATGCATGAGTGTGAATGAAAGCTGTGTAGGTCATTCATTTCTCTTTGGTCAAGATTAAGTGCTCCTTCAGATGTATAACTATTAGAGGTAGTTTCATTATGCTTTGGAAAAACTACGCAGTTTGTGCACTTTGTGGTTTGACATGGAAGTCAGTTTCCTGAATGCATGTTGGTACGCTCATTTGTGTACATGCACATCTGTATGGCTACTGTACGCATGAATACATACACATGCACTTATGAATATGCACGCATGTGCACACACACGTGTGCGCGCACATATGCACACACACACACACACACACACACACACACACACACTCTCAACACACACACAAACATTAGACCAGTTTCATGAGTAAAGATACAGTTATTCACATGAGTGCACTTGCACATGTATACGCTTATTCACTGTCTTCTTGAGAGCATGATGTACATATTTGCACGTGAATGCACACACAGGCATGCGGCAGGCATACACACAAACGCACGCCGCACTTCCACTTGTTTAGTGTGTAATGCATTGGTAAGCCAGACCCTATATATCAGATGTCTGGTGTCCAGACGCAGAGAATGGACTAGCGAATGCTGACTGGGCCAAAAAAGCTGAGGAAAGACGTGCCAGGCTCATGAGTAAGAAGATGAATGTTGTTTGGTTTGGATGGTACTTTTTTTTTTTCTTTTTCTTTTTTTTAGTGACTCGCCTTTCGTTTTGTGTCAGGTGTCTGTTCTGCTTCCATTAACCCTTTCTATGCATGGCATTAACTATGGGTTTTTTTGTGTGTGCATGTTTTGTGGGTCAAGAGAGACCCGTTTGCACAGCAGTCAAACCGTCAGTATTTCTTCCTTTCTGTATAGGTCAAACGATATCCATGCTTTTCACAGGAAAGGAAAAATATTTTTAAAATCCATGCTTTCACAGAAAAGATTCAGTTTCAAGGTATCAAAGCTTGTAGACTGGTCCATATAAGCTGCACCCACTTAAATATATATATATTTTTTTTTTAAGCAGCAGATGCCAGACCTTAGCATGAATCCAGTGCACTGATCCAAGGTTTATGTGAGACATTGACACTAATGACGCCTTGAGAGCCTAGCTATCCTAGGTTTATGTGAGACATTGACAGGCCTTGACAGCCTATCCTAGGTTTATGTGAGACATTGACACAATAAAATGTAATAAAAATTAAAATAGTACAGGCCTTGAGAACCCATCCTAGGTTTATGTGAGACATTGACACTGAATAGCCTATCCTAGGTTTATGTGAGACATTGACATAGTACAGGCCTTGAGAGCCTATCCTAGGTTTATGTGAGACATTGACATAGAATAAAATGAAATAAAATAGTACAGGCCTTGAGAGCCTATCCTAGGTTTATGTGAGACATTGACACAGAATAAAATGAAATAAAATAGTACAGGCCTTGAGAGCCTATCCTAGGTTTATGTGAGACATTGACACAGAATAAAATGAAATAAAATAGTACAGGCCTTGAGAGCCTATCCTAGGTTTATGTGAGACACTGACACAGAATAAAATGAAATAAAATAGTACAACAAAATAAGCAGAAAAGTAGATACATCAAGATATAGTGAGGGGATAGATTTGTTGAAGGCAAGTAATTAAAACAAAATGAACGAAACTAACCAAAGTGCACCCACACATGTGCACACACTGACACAATCTTGCAAAGGCACGCACGCGCACACACATACACACACACATACAGACTCACACACACATACACAACATACATGCAGCAACATGCAGTCTCACAGACACCAAGGTCCAGCTTTCACCTGACAAACCAGTGTACCCAGGCCCCATCCTGTACACACAAACACTTCAATTCCTACACCCAAAAGAGTGACAGAAGAGAAATGAAGATCCATACTTTTTCACAGAGGCCTCATCTCTTCCTGAGCTTTGTAAATCAATAAAGAAGCACACTCTGTGCAAAAATTAGGTATGTTTTTAGCCCATGAAGCAAGGTGATGGATCGATTTTTGTAGACCTTGATTAGATGTGTCTGAAGATAAACATTCTGAAATCAGTCCACATGTTACCCCTGATTGACTTGACAATGTCATGGAATGTCAAGCATGTGTTTTGTGAAGTGGAAAAGTCAGTGAGCTTTCAAAGTTACGTCTTGAGTCTTTTTTCCATCCTACTGTGCATAGCTTTGGATGATTTTGCATTCTAAAGTATTCTGCATACTGATCTATGGTATCCATGATTTGATGAAAAAAAATTTTTTTTTCAAAAGTTGCAGTGTGTCTTTGTGTTGTCTCCTGTGCAAGAGTTGGATTGTTTCTTTGTGTTTCTGTGTGTGTGTTGTCCTCTGTGTAAGCGTTGGATTATTTCTTTGTGATTCTGTGTCTGTGTGTGCTGTGAACAAGCAACCTAAGTGTGGAAAATTTTCATGCGCCCTGTATTGATCAGATTCATTCATTCAGATACCTGCACTGTAAAGATTGTGACATGAAGATTTTTTTGTTTCAGAATCAGGACTGTTTGATAAGGCGGAGGCTGCTGAGGAGTCCTAGATATATGTCGTCGTATAACACCACCAGCATGGCTTCCAATGATAACCTCATGGCATCATCCCAGTGATTGTTGTTGAGAAAGGCAGCCCACCCCTCCATTCTCCTTATGTTGATGCGTACAGCTCTGCTTTCATTTCATAATATGGCACTTGAAATAATGGCTTGTTCATTTACATGTTTTCTTTTGTTGGTGATTTTTATTATATGTGGTTTGTTTTTTTGTTTGTTTTTCGATTGACTGATTCATTTATGTTACATTGAATAATGGCTTGTTGATTTACATGTTGTTTTTTTCGTCCATAGGTTGATTCATTTATGTCACATTAGATGATGGTTTGTTGATTTTCATGTTTTCTTTTGTTTGTTTTTTTTCTTCTGTTGTTTGATTCATTTTCACCATTACATCAAAATATTCTTAACAGGTATGAGAAGGTGTTGAAACATTCAGTAAGAGTGTTCAAGAACACAGCTTTCTGGGTTCAGAAGAATTGGGCATAATTGGAAAAAAATTTTTTTTTAAAAATTATGTTAAATATGAAGGAAAAAAATGCATACATGGTATTGTTTTAGACAGAATCAGAGAGGCCAAATATGTTGTCATAATTATGCATATAAATGTCTCTTCTTCTTTTTATTACAGGAATTTCCTTTTCTTGTTTTTTATGGCTTTTTATTCATGCAGATTTGTCATATTTCGGATTTTATTTATGATTCTATCTTAATGTGGGAATTTGAATAAAACCCACCAGGTAATGCGAGCTGCAAAGATCTAAGAAAATTTAACCAATTATTGCATCTTTCCAGGCCTCCTACAGTCTGGAAAAGTTTAGGAAGGTGTTGAAGAAATGAAGTGGCATTTACCAGGTCTTTAAAGTGTTTTTTTAATTTAGTGCAGGGTTTAAGAAGTTTGTGGATTTTGACAAATAGCAATGTACAGAAGTTGTCAAAGTTTTTGAAAGTGAACAAATATCGCCTCTTTTGTAAAAGAATTAGAAAAAAAAAGAACAAATATTGAAAGAAAATTTCAGGCAAATAGACGGTCAGTTTCAGTGTTGAACACTGTTGCTGTTTTTAAGCTTTTCATGCAGGAAACCATGACCAACTTTTTGCCCCTTTTAATACTTACCTTTTAAATGAATGGTTTAAAAGATGTTTAGCCAAGGCAAGTTTGTGGAAAAGGATATCAGAATGGTTTGAGAAAGTTTGAGAATTTGAAAATAGTTAAGAAAAAAATAATTTTGATTCTGTTTATAGTAATGTTTGAATTTATGTAAGAAATGTCTGGTGGAGGTTACTTTTGTAGGCTGCAAAGATTTGAATTTAGATGAATCTCTCTGAGATTACATTCAGTGGAAAGTGTTTACTGCAGGTGAGGAGTGATTTTTTGTTGTTGTTGTTTAGTTTTCTCAGAATCAGCATGCTATCATCCTGAAATAATGAGCAATAATAATCTTGAAATAATGAACAGTACTCGTCCTGAAATAATGACCCACATAAATGCACACATTTTAAAACATTCCCCCCAAAGCATTCCTTTTCAGAACAGCTGAAGTCATCACTGATTCATCCGTTGTGTTTGTACAGGGCTTGAAATTCCCACCTGTCTGATTG
The DNA here is from genome assembly GCF_041734735.1 of Babylonia areolata. NCBI lineage: Eukaryota > Metazoa > Mollusca > Gastropoda > Neogastropoda > Buccinidae > Babylonia > Babylonia areolata. Next base: position 20,041,462 of record NC_134887.1, read on the forward strand.
TTCAGGATGACCAACTTCTGGCAGACAAGTGGAAATGCTCTCTCCACCTGCCCATTGGGCAACTGATGATTTTATTTCTGTGTTCGTGGAAGGGTCGCAGAGCTTATGTGCAGACTGATCGCTCTTCTGTCCTACCCTTTTAACATAGACAAGGTGTGTTCTGTGAAAGAAATGTGTCTTCATGGTAACAGTAGGTCTGACTCGAAATTATCTTTGGGAGTATTTACTCCATTTCTGTTGGTAGCGAAATGATTACAGCTGCTTTCCTATAATACATAATATAGATATAATGAATCACATCTATTGACTTGTCATTGCTTGACTGGTTGTTATTCATCAATCGTCTCTGTAGTTAGGGATTGCAAGTTGAAATTTTGGAGGACATGTACGTTTGGAGGTGGGGGTCTTTTTGTTTCTTTTTAGGTGTGTTTTTTCTTTTTCCACTACTCTACCCAAAACAGCAGAACGTTATCTGGGAATTTCTGGCCCTGTTGTATCAGACAGTACTTTGTACAGGATCAGTGACCTCATCCGTACAGAAGCTGGCTTGTATGTTAGTTGGACAAACAAGAGAAAGTATGTTGATTGTATAATGAAGTACTTAAGAATGATGGTAACAAAATTGATGTTGCACCCAGAGTGGATACAGTTGCAGAATAAAGATTGCTTGCAATATTTGTATCATCATGCTGTTTGTTATGGTGCATTTATGTCCCACTGCCATGAAAGACTCTGCCACATCCGTGACAGTGGTCATTAATTTGAAATCAAATCATGTGCACTTTTAGTTTGTTTAATCAGTGGGAAAAAAAAGTACAGTGTGGTTCTTGGTTCTTATTGCTAAATTTGAACACTGTTTTTGTGTGTTTTTGATGCTAAGTTCATAACTATTTGTTATGTTTTGGATTTTTTTAGCCAGAGGATGTAACCTACTGGTTGATTGGAATCATAATTGCAGTTTTTTTATTGAAAATATTCTTTAGAGTTTTGCAATATAAAACCATTTTTGAGAGTTTTAGAATACAAAATCAGTCTTGATAACGTCTTTCATCAGCTGTCATCCAGTCCTTTCATATTCAAGCTTATTGTTTGTTTGTACATAACTGTGTCCCAGGACAATGTTTTTTGTAGTTGATGTATCCGTGTGTGACGTGTAGGCAGCTATGTCGAGTGCGGTTTTGGGTGGGTTAAAGCTTGTTGTTTTGCCAGCTGTTTTCTTAAAAATGACACAGTAAGCAGATTCAAGAAGTGTGAAAAAGACCAGATAATTGGCTTGTTTTCTATCATGTGTGTTTTAGTTCTTGAACTGATTGCAGAATAATCCAATTTCAGTTTGCTTGTTGATAGTATGACTATGTGAATTATATATCAGTAACATTCTTCTGACTTTTGTGGTGTGTATGTGTGAACTGGGTCAAGCAGTTGACTAAATTCACTCACACGCAAAATGGTCTTGCTGAGGAAGTCAGACAATATGGATACTGTGCACCACCTGATGTGCAGAGTGGACATTGAAAAATAAAACTGCAGTTTGAAATGATCAGTTGTTAAACTAGCTTGTTTTCAGGAACATGATTTTTTTTTTCTTTTTCCATTTGTTTTTTTCTCTTCTTGTAAAAACAGGGTAGTTAATCAATTTTATGAATAAACCACCTACCTGTAAAGATGGCACTTTTTGTTTTTTGTTGTTGTTGTTGTTTTTTATGTAGATTCTTGATAAAGTAAGTCATAACTTCGTTTTTTGTAATTTACAAACAAGCTATGACACTTTTTAGTTTTTTGATAAGTAAGTCATAACTTTTTTAGTTTATTACATATAAGTTTGACATCGATTGATTGATTGGTATGAATACTTACATAATGCTAATGTACTGTCAGAGACCAAGCTCCAAGCACTTAACATCATGGTAGCAATGACAGATTTTAAGTTCTATTTGCTGTATGTCAATAATTATACATTTATGTGTATTTGTTTTTATCTTCATTGTATGGGCCATAATTTATTATTTTTGTCCTGATAACATTAACGACAGATGAGAACAAAAACCAGATGTGTTGTGAACTCTTTCATCCATTTGTTACTGTTTGGGACCACATGATTTTTACTTACCACTTACCATTTTGTTTATTGCATTTCCAGGGCAGAATAATTCACTACCTGGTAGCCTGTTTTCTAAGGGATAGTTTTAGTTTTAATTTTGGGGAGTATTGGGGGATGAAGGGAGGGGCATGATTATTAGCGGTATGCCCAGCTTGAGTCAGAGTAATGAAACAATGCGCAATATTTTGCTTGTAGATAGATAGATCAATAGATACAATTTTTGTGTGTGTGTTTTTTTCTTCTTTTTTTATTTATAGCAGTTCTGCATGGCGTTAGACTATTGGTTGTTGTTTTTTGTTAGTTTGTTTTTTTTACTAAACAAAGCAACAAAAAAGAAAGAGAGAAAAAAGAAAGAGAGAGAGAAAGGGAGGAAAGAGGTAACAAGGAAGAACAGGGAAGGAAAGCCAAAGTAAGGGAATAACAGAATATTGTTTGCATATTTTGCAGGCATAATCTTTACACCAAACATAGCTTTGTATTGCTGTTAGCATTATTATTAGTTGTAGTATGAGGTTATTATTGCTACTGTTATTATCAGTATCAGATGAAATATGCTGAAAGAAATTTGCTTTAATTTCTGTTTGATTTCTCTGTCATTCTGGTGATTGTAGATATCTTATTAAAGTATTAGTCTTCACGTTTGAATATTATCATTTAAAAATAGATGTTAAACATGTCTCTAAAAAAAAAAAGTTTTTAATCCCATGATGTAATTCCTGTCCTTTTTTTCTGTTTCGTTTTTTCCACTGTGTGTGTGTGGATGTGTGTGTGTTCACCGTACGTCAGTGAGATAACGAGGAAACGATTTTCAAAATTTTAAAAAGGACAAAAAATTCTCTGTGATCTTATTATTCTGTTACAGAACATGAAACTATGTAATTATTTGAATGATTGTATTTTACCGGAAAATATATAATTGTTTGATGTTTGGGTGAAGGTTTTTTGTTGTTGTTTTTTGTTGTTTTTTTTTCTTTTTCTTTTCCCTATCACCTTCCAGTTTATGCATCTGTAAGCATTTTTCGAAGAGTAAGCACAAGGGATTAATATCTTAAAAAAAAAAAAAAAAAAAAAATTAATGTCAGCATTAGTTTTGATGCACTTGTTTGTGTTAACAATGCAACTTTCGTAGCTGTTGAATTTAACATGTGTATGCATGTGTATGCAAGTGTGTGTGAATGAACATATATGTGTGTCTCTGTGTATGCTGGCGTTAAGAACTGCAATACACATAACAGATGTCTGTTATATCTTGAATAACATGCAATAACAATGAAATCCTTGACCAGCTTATTCCCAGTGCAATAACATCGTTCATGTCATGTACATAGTTCATTTGTGTGACCACAAGGTGCCTGAGAGGTTGTTATGAGTGTGATGTGTGTAAATGACTGTTTAATTACACATTCTTAACCGTGACCCACTAGTGCAGACAGGTGGGCAAAGGGGAGGTTACCTACTTCTGGGAGGTTATCGGCCGTAGCTACTTTCGTTTTCTCCGCATAGGCGGATAGTAGTTTGCGCAGGACAGGAATGTCAGACCCCTGCCGGAGTCTGCACTAGTGGGTCATGGTAAGTATGTTACTTAAATGTAATTTTAGATAGAAAATTTCTTTTATTTCATACACTTCACAGAGTGAATATCTGCATGATGTGTATGTATGTGTGTGTGTTTGTGTGCATACATAAACTATCTGCATGATGTTTTATGCATCTTGATAATTGTGGTTCTTGTTAATAACATCTGCACTTTGTTTGTAACATCTGCACTGTTTGTGTATTGACAGGTATCCCCCCACTCATTCCCCTCACAAAATGATTGTATTTCAGTGTATTCATTTCAGTAAACTGCCATTTCCTCCATGCTTCACTTCTTCATTGAGTGCTGTATCAGCAGCTGTTGTATTGCTTTGAGACATCTGCACTTGACTGAGTGCTGAACAGTTTTGTTTAAACCCACAGATATATTCTATGCCAGAAATTGGGTGAAATGTGGATACATAGATTGATTGACTTGACAGTAATCAGTTGCATGTGTCCCCTGAATATATGGATAAAAAGATATTTTCTTTTTGGCACATGAACAACGCATCATTTTCAGGTACCTTTGACATAAATGTGTTGGTGAGAATTTTCCATGGTTTTTCACACTAAAAGGAATGTATAAGTCTTTTAGATTCATATATTAGGTGTAGAGTGCCAGTCTCCCCTTGTCAACTTGTCTGAGATTTTCTCACAAAATAATGGGTATCAGTGTTGGGTTTAACATCACTTTGCTGGAGTTATGTCCCTTCCTGTAGTTTGTCAATCGATTTTTGTGAATGAACCATTGGACTGAGTTACTGTTTTCTGATTAACAGTGTATCATTTATTCTTGATCAAGCAACATATTAACAGACAAAAGGTAGTTTGTTTGGTTTTTTAATTCAAGAATTTATGCTTATTGGTAGCTTTAGTGTTTGATACAATATTTGTGTGTTTGTGTGGTGTTTAACTGGGATATGATGGTTTTATTCAGTTTTCTAAATACAAACTTTCATTTTGCTAAACATTTTTGTTTTTATCTGTGTACCTAGATGAAATGCGTTCAAAATGCATATATATACATGCATGAGTCTATGCTTCCTTGTTTGTGTGTTGGTTGTATGCTTGTTTCAGCATGAGCCTGTGTTCCTGTATGCATGATTGTGAGGGTATGTGTGCATGCATATTTTCCTGTGTATGTGAGCATGTATTTGTGTGTTTGTGTGTGTGTGTGTGTGCACATGGCATAAGCATCTGAGTGAAAGCATTGTGTACCTACATATCAAGAATAATGGCAACCATTTGGCTTAAGTGGTGACACACACATGTAGTCCCTATAAAAACAGTATAAAGATAAACAAACATACTTTTTTTTACCCTTTAAGCTTGCATTTGATTAAAGTGTGCGAATGTGTAATGTGTTAAATGCTCTTTGTTTGTCCTTTTATTTCTTGTATGATTTTTATGGCGCCACAGTATTCTTTTGATACTATCTTGCATTGATTTAAATGTGTTTAATGCATGATTTGTGTCTTTATTTTTTTCTTTAGTTTTTATGGCGCCACAGTGTACAAAAGATATTTGGTCTGTTGCACATAATTATTTGCTGCAGAGCTGGCTTCCGTTCCTTATACTAACAATGTAAATGTTTGCTACATTGATAGAAGATTGAATATTCACAAATGTACTTGCTTATAAAGAAGTTTGAATATTCACAAAAGTATTTGCTTATAAAATCCCTTACCCAGTCCCTCACTCACACATTTTGTTTCTTTCTCTTGTGCTGTTTCATCTGGGGGGAGGGGGAGGGGGTCTTTTGTTGTTTGATCATGATTTGCATGAATTAGTATGTTTCCTGTTGTTGTTTTTTTGCTGTATTTGTGACATTCTTGTAGCCGTGAGTATTTTCTTGCTGGTAATCATAAACTGTGACATGCTCTTCATGAGAGATTTAAAAGGGAGAGGTACAGATGTGTGTAAACAGTGAGGGTGCTTTCTGGAAACAAACCGCTAAAAATGTCCTCTTGTTTATTTTTACTACATTTTTAAAATTTTTCTTTCCTTTGTGTTGTCCTTTTCATTGCGTTCCAAGCCAGTCAGTTGTTTTTCTGTTGTTGTTTTCAGGGGTACGTTTGGTGTGGAGGGCTGGTTAATATTGGGTGTTTTGTTTTTTGAATCTGTGTCTGAATTTGCTGTTAAGCATCTGTTTTTAGTGTTTAGTTCTTCTTTCACACACACCCAGGAGATGCAAATGTACCATAGTTTTTTTTTGGTTTTTTTTTTTTTTTTTTTTTTTTTTGGCTGTTTCTGCCCATTTTCACATATGTACAATAGTTTTATCTCTAGGAATAACTGATCCTAGACTTACGTTTGAAGGTAGAATAAAAGCTGTGCTGAATTTTGTTCCCCACTGCAGGGACAGACACTGCGATTCAGTATTTGTTGACCTGTTCTTGTAGAGGTTTTTGAGAGTTGTGTGGGTTTTATCTTGTTTTCACTTTCCCGGTATAGTTACGCCATTATGGTCAACAGAACAATGCGAGTTCAACTGTGATCATAGAAGGTGCAGAGACCATGCATTTTACTGTTAATGTTTGTTGTTGTTGTTTTTTACATAAATATATTGAAATGATACATGATTTTTACTATTACTGCAACTTTTTTTAAATAAATATATTAAAACAATTTATTTGAAAAAAATGTGTCCAAAAGTTAATGCAAGAATGTTCCATTAAGCAGTTCAGGTAGAAAGAACAAGGAAAGACCAATGAAAAATGGTTGTTTTATGGCTTTTTAGTGTGTCTGTTGATACAGAGGTGATTTTCATTTTGTCCTTTTACTGATTGTATTCCAGAATGTAGTGGGTCCATTTTTATCTTAATGTTTTTTTCTTGTGTAAAATGACTTGCTTTGTTTTTCTCCTATATAAAATGAACAGTCGATACTGCTGCTCAATAAATGAAAATTTGACCAGAGAGAAAAATGTCTTGTGTTAGTAAAATGTATGTTTGGAAATTTAGATATGTGCTCTCTCTCTCTCTCTCTCTCTCTCTCTCTCTCTCTCTCTCTCAGTGTTTTCAGTGCACTGAGTATCATTAAAATCCATGGGCATACCTTTAGATGCTTGATGCAGATATAATTGTTGCTACTTTTCTTTGCCTTTTTGTTTAATTTCCAGGGGAACCTTACTTAACCTTTGACAGGATTGTGTGCTTGACATTTTAGGTACGTTATTTCTTTCTGTTTGTATGTGTGTTCTTGTTGGCTTTGATTTTTGTTTAGGGGTGAAGTTGAAAGGAGTTACTGTTATGTTTTCAACCCTATGCAGTTGTGCTGGACAATCAATAAAAGAGAACCAGCCGCTGTGGATAGTGTCGCAGACTGATGGCTGGGAGGACGCAGGTTCGATTCCCAGCTGAGGCTATTTTGGGGTTTTTTGCCCATGGCCTCCACCTACCCAGAGGTGAGTGTGCCAAGGGCTTAAATGGGAAAACTGGGACCACTCAGTCGAGCATCATCCACTTCATGGATGTGTCTTTGGGTGTTGTTGCTCAAACTTCCAAACCAACACTGCAAGCGTCATCTCTCGGACGTGGTTCAGGCCAGCATATCATCATGGAAGGAAGCGTAGATTACAGCCTTTCCACATAGTCCCAAACCTAAATGGACCTCCACAGCAACATTTTCATCATCACACTCCTCCTCCTTCATCAACAATTTTAAGAAGTCCCAGATTCTGTGGCCTCTCAAGCGCTGCTCTCATGGTGACCTCAGTTTTGATATCCCAGCACTTCCGTGCTTAGGGTGAGTCCTGTCAAGGTCTTAGGTATCAGCAGATTCATGGGGGGCTGTCACAAGAAAGATGTGGCAGTCTCCACTCCAGGGGACGCTCACTCGGTCTGGCTCTGTGACTAAGTTATTATTGTTGACAGTAGGGGAGCTTAGTAGGTGGTGTCCTAAGGATGTTAGAACAGGCATTGCTGAACACCTTTGAAGTGGCTCGGCAACAGTGGTGTGTGGCCTGATATAGTGACCAAACAATTATAGTTCCCTGTGGACTGCTGACACTTTGGCTGCGATAGATAAACCCGGGTGTGGTTGAGTATAGGTGGACTCGGAATGAGCTGTGTGGGATTAATGCCTATAAACACTGCAGATGATGAGACTGCAATAAAAAATAAATAGATAAACAAGAAAATAAGCCCCTGGAAAGCTGGAACAACAAATGTATTGCTGAACAAACTGCAAACACTGTTTTGAAAACTCCACAACCTTGGCCTGTGAACTACTCAACCTGAAAGCGTCAATGTCAGTGTTGGCCCTCATTCTTCAGTCCATGGATTAAAAGTACACACGTTTAACCCCTTAGCTGCTGCTGCTGACGATAGTGAAGGACTGTCAC